>NC_141599.1:18610769-18964519 GCF_047967505.1 Dipteris shenzhenensis
GAACTCCCTTAAACCACCTCATTTGATCAAGTATAGGGGAGCTTTAAAAACTCTAGGGGGTCCCTTAGGGAAAAGCCCTATATAATCCCAAGGCGCATCAATACCTATAGGCATATCCTAACAAACCTAGCTGTTAAGGTATAAAGCTAACAAGTAATTCTGACAACTCAATTTATCTTTATGTGCCAAATGTTTATCTAAGGCATGTAATTAACAATTGACCGACATTTCTTTTGCTCAATAATTAAAGAAAATTTTCAAAGTAATGCATTATACTTTTCCATCTTGTTTGTCTAGCCATTGCCCCCAGGAGTCCAAATAATTATAGTCCAACCATTGCCCCTAGGAGTCTGAATAAATATAGTCCATGGATAATCATCCTTATGCAACTAAGAACAACTTTGTACCTACCCCCCAAGATCTATTAAGTCAAGAGGAAATTAACAGCATTTTTTTTATATAAAATTATAAGGTTTCATATAGCATTAAAAGACTTGGTCTTCAAGCCTTAATGCTTCAGAGTAAATAGATGCAGATACATGTCCATGTGTGAATATAGTCAATTCTTTTGAAACCACATGTAAACAACACTAAATATGTCTACTATACATTACGTCCAAGGAGATGAGAAGGAGTGCAATCGTGTAGACAGTTAGGCACCCCCTCATGGGCAATAAGCTACCTTTGCAGCAGTCAATAAAAGTACCCAAAAGGGGCCATGCACTTGGCAACAAAAAAGCAACCAACCACCACTACACACCAGTATTCATCATGATATCCACAATTAGTGAGAGTATCAATGACTCAAGTTGAAAATCCCTTTAGCACTAATGTAAAATCGTAGAGAACTATTATCATGATACTGAGACACTGGGATCCATAATAGAGAACAATATTTCCTCCGTATCTCTCTTATACACTTGAAGATATCAACACCGCATTACAATAGTGCCCAGCATAACTTGTGCAAATGAGGGGATTATCCTCAAGTAATGGATTTAGAGTGTGAAAGATTTTCATTGGGTCTGGCTCTAAGACAGGAAAATGCCATGCAAGTAAAGAGCCAACACAATTTCATGCAACCAGGCACCTAACACAATAAGCCAGCAGTGCTACTAGCTCTAGTAGACGCATTTCCTATCCCGCCAAGATCTACGTAGCTACAATACACAACACTAGAAGGTCTGTGTACACGAATGCAACAACAAGATCCAGGCTCTCGCTGCCAGCTTGGTAAAATGATGACCGAGTGCAACGACCAGCTCAAGAGGTCATGAGCCATACAAAATGCAATGGCCTGTCGACCATAGCGCCGAAAGTATGTACAATGCACTCCACCAGTAGCACGTAAGGCTGCTGCAATGGTGGCACGGAGAACTATGACTAGAAATAGTAGCTTTCCAGAGACTAAAAAGCTCTACGTAGAGTTCTTCGTCAAACGTGCAAATGTAGAAGGCACAGTGGTAGTGCAAATGTAAAAGGCACCTATAGCAATTTGGAGTCACACAGATTGGTAGCTCTTATGTCTAGTGAGCTGCGCCACAACAAATCCCAACTAAAGAAACAAGATGAAGCCAGTCGGGGCGGCGATCTCCTAAAGCAATCAATGGAACTCAAAAGGTGAAAAACTCTAAATGTGTGCATGGAATAACTCACAGAGGTTGCCTGACCACCGACTATGTAGTAGCACATCCTAACAATGGTGGATAATAATGCAAGGCCCAGCTCAAATCCAAATGTAGCACGTCTCATGGTCATCATGGGTTTGTTCTCGGTTTGTTTCCCTCTAGAATTTTTGAAAGCAAGGTCATAATCGACGATAGCACAAAAAGTTGAAGAATGAAAAGTGGAAAGCTCTCCATGAGCTTGTGACTATGTGTGACCGACATAAAAAAACTTAGCAGCATGGAATTAGTGTCATAATGGATGCAGAGAACATATATATTTGGAATGAGATCTGGATGTAGAGAATATATATATATATCTGGAACATCTTGCAGATCGACAAGTTCCACAGGGACGGCCTGCTCCTCACTGTAGGTATTGCATTTCAAAACAGAGCTTCATAATGAAATGCATATTTGAGGTAATGCCAAGGAATAATTAGACAGAGGTTCTAAGTAAGGGATACGACAGAGGTTCCAAGTTTCCAAACGATGAGCATCCGAGTGAGGAGAGCACACAAGAATAAGAGAGAAAGTCTAGGTCGCTACCCTTTTATGTTCTGCTTAGTCAATAGTAGAGATGCTCATAAAACTCCTTACTTGATCTCGAAGGTAATGTCCATTCATTTCAAAGATTTATCTCCAGTGCGAAGCTCCATTCAGCCACTCAACGGGAGCTTCCAACTAGTCCTAGCTTGTACTTGGGGACTATCCATCCTTCCACTGGCTGCCTATTGCCTTCTCTTGCATAGGTACCTCTTGTGCTAGTTCTTGAGCCATGCATGAAGGAGTTGTCTTATCCAAGTCGTGACCATCTCAACTTCTCTAGCTTGGATCTTGCAGCTTCAGCCACTCAACATTGAACCATAAGATCAAACATTCGTAACTTCTAAGTTCTCGTAAGTGATATAGAATAGAGAGCAGGGTTTTGAGCTCTTGAGTTGGCTATCACTAAGTGGTACAAAATAGAGACATCCACTAAGGCTTTGTCCAAGTACAACGTCTTTACTTGTGTGAGAGGGGAGGAGTACATGTATCTGCCATGTTTTTGGCATGCTTTTTATGGATACACTCAGACCATTAATGCGATATCCTCCTCCATATCTCACAAAAAAGTGTCAAATGGTCGTATTTTGAGTCTTGAGAATGCGTCCACCCAAACTAGGGGAAGGGGGCAAGATGTACCGGCCAATGTACTTAGTAAGCTGCAATTATGTGAGTGGTCGTAGTGGGATTATCACGTGGTCCAAGAGATATCTTATATGGGAGTGACCTGATACGAGGCAAAATCCATAGGGTCAAAACACCGCATCTCCTCCTCTATGATCACACAACTATAGGACTCTAATAATTATCCTTATAATCGTAGCTCTTTGGATTTTTCTTTATAAATATGCATATCAAGTCTTACTACTTCCCACATATAATATCATATCTGGTAGCTGACTAAGTCATCAAATTTTGAGTTATTGTGGGTCGAGTACTAATCCTCTCTTCAATCCATGAGTAGGTCCTCAAAATAATGAATCTATCAAATCCTGATTGGGTATGTGGATCCCATAATCACCACTACTGGAACAAATGGAATAAATAAGTACAGTGTGACTATTCTTCCTTCGAGATGAAAATGAAACAAATCAAATGCATAATTCCCAGTGCTTACAAATACTCTCTCCCATGTCCCTCTCGCATCCATGTAGAGCCTTACTACTACTAATCCCTAAGGTAAATACAAACCATGTTGTAGAAAAAATGTTATCAGAATGAGCCACACCCCTAGAAAGCAAGGGTTCCCAAAGGGGGAGGGGTGTGTGTGTGTGTGTGTGCATGCGTGCATGCGTGCATGTGTGTGTGTGTGCACATGTGTGCGTGTGTGTGTGTGGCCCACCCCCAACCCAGAGGTAAGACCACATGGTGGGGAGTAAGCCCACCATGTGGAACTTACTCCCCACCTAATAGTAAATGCCAGAAAAATGGATTTCTATGATAAGTGTAAAAATGATTTAAAGGCACAATGCCATCAGTAGATGTATAATCCAGTTTTTCATACCAATGTTACTGCACATAAAAAGTAACCATTAGTACACCAAGGAAATGGACTCAAAAAACTTGCAATGACAAGGATTTAGCCAAGCATAAAATTATCCTATGATTATGAATTAATTATATGGTACTAGCTTGACCAAAGGCTAGTTAGGAGATCAGTTTGTGTGTTTAGATTTAATAACCCGATCCAATAATGAACCATACAATTAATTCAATCATTGGATAATAAAAAAAAGTTGCATATAAAAATTTAAGAAAACAAAATTGACATAAATTTGACCTCAGTAACACGATTAGCAATAGAAGTTTTTATTTATATTAAAGTTGCAAATTTAATCAATGAAATAGTACAAACGTGTCGAATCCATCAGGTAGTCCAGGCTCCAAGGTCAAGGTTTCTGGGGTTTGACTAGGTTGGGTTTCTAGCGAGGGATAGTTTACACGAGAGTAGTAACTAAGATTCTAATAAAATTAAATTTATTATTCACAATAAGTAAAGGATAATAAATAGAGGGGGTTAAAAGTGAGAAAGAGAAAAAGGGGGGATGTCACATTGTAGATAAGATGATTTTTTACTTTAAATAAATAATTTTAAAAAGTAAAAATGAAATGAAGCAAGACCTGAATGAAAATAATACTCGCAAAAACATAAAGTTAATAAAATTAGCAAGGGTAAGAAATAAAATATAAGGGGGGTTATTTTGAAAAAATGGGGGGTTCAATGTGCATGTGTGAGCAAAATTTATTGAAAAACATTTGTGTGTGTGTGTGTGTGTGTGTGTGTGTGTGTGTGTGTCACAAATTAAGGATATGTGTGTGTGTTTGGGGGGATTAGGAGTATGTGTGTGTACGTACATAAATGTGTGTAAGAGTGTAAAAACACGTGTGTGTGAGTGTGTGTGTGTGTGAATGGATTCCCTTTATGGTGATTTTCAAAATCTATCCAACTTACAACAAAGTGGTGGTTTTGGGGTTAGAGTCAGGGAGATCTGTACATGTGCGTGTGCATGTGAAAATGTTTTTGAGAAATGTATGTGTGTGTGTGTGCGCGCGCGCGTGCGTGTACGAAGAGAGAGAGAGAGAGAGAGAGGGGGGGGGAGCATGGAGTATCTTGTAATATCTAGTCATTAGATTATGTTTTTTTCAATGGTACGAGAGGGGAGGGAGGGAGTAGGGACTATCTTGTAATATATGGTCATCAAATTATGCTTTTTTTCAATGGTACTTATGGCCATGACATTGTATTTCCACACAATTAGGTGCTCATTGCAACTCGTCCCATGTGATCTTAACACTCAATTGTGTACATATGTATACATTTTTATTCGCAGATGCTCCAAGATGATCGATGAACAGACTTGAGTCCAAAGTGCATGTGATTAACCATAGCAATTTGACTGCCTTCATTCTAATTATTGGTGTAAAGGTCTTCTTGAAATCCACCACTTCTTCTTGTTGAGAGTAACCTTTTGCAACCGACCTTATTTTCCATATTTTGAATGTGCCATTTGCATTAATCGTCCCTCAATGCATTACCACATTTCCATGATGCTCTTAACACCTACCTCTATGCTCTAGCTTATTATTAATTTATGTAATAATGCATGATGTCTTTATAATATGTTCATCCTCCACAGTTTGAATTCAATTTTGTAGCTTGATTGCTTCTCCAGATGGTGCTCTCTATCTTTAACATTTGATAGTGTGTAATAAAGCTCTTGAGATCTAAGTTTCTTGTTCTTAATGAAATTATTGTGTGCTCCTATTTTCTTACCGCTTGAGCATTAGATAGTGGACGAAGAGTTCTGGATATTAACCTACATGAGGAACAACAAGTCCTTCTCAATTGGGTGAGTGCACTCTTTGTTTAGGATAGATGACAATGCCTTCACATGTTTCCAACATAGTTTGATTGAGAAAAGAATAGCCACTCCCTTTGTTTTATAGTTTTGCAATAATTGTAGAAGCAATTTTACTAGAGATGAATTTTGCTCAATGCTTGATTTCTACTATTATTGTTATATAAATTGCATGATGGTATGAAGTCCTTGGTAGCTATAACAAGTTATTGCTTAAAATCTGTGGTGGCAGACATGGAATTTGTATCAAGAGCAACGCCAATTGGAGCTAGTAGACCCATTATTGAACAATAATTATTCCATGAATGAAGCAGCTAGATACATTCATGTAGCACTATTATGCAAACAAACAGTTGTAGGATTGAGGCCCAACATGAACAAAGTGATTCTATTGCTGGATGGTCAGTCAGAGATCTTGGACATACCCACCCAGCCTGCTTTTCTATCAAGTAGTGTCATTAAGGCTAAATTTGAAATGACCAATAATTATTCTCAAAATTATCAAAGAAATGCTCCATCATACGTGCCACCAATTTTGTTCGAACCTAGTCCAGCTAGCACATCCTCTCCTTCTCAATTGTCACCCTCTGGAACTCCCCTCATCTCCAAAGCATCTACAAATATTGTATCTTCCATCAGTGATGTACCAAAGCCTCGATGAACCAGACATTGTGCTCTTCCTATGTTTTTTAATTATAAGAAGGGTGAACTGCTTCACAAAACGTTTTGATGATGGAGGTGTGATCTATTTATATCGATGTATGCCAAAAATTCTAGATCTAGTACTATTATAGTGCATTTCTTATCTTTTAGACTAGAAAAATATAATGTTTTATGCCTCCTTTATGCTTGTTTCTACACTAGATGTTTTATAATTCTCATGACACAATGGTCCTTTTTTCCATCAATTGTGGTTGGGCATAGTCATTGATAAGACAAAATAAGGCTTTGCAATGGAAAAATGAGAAGAATTACTCACAGTAATTTGATACTAATAGAGGAACACATGTGAAGATAGGCATTAAGGAGGACGGCCATCATAAATGCTTAAGATTGGGAATGTTTAAAAAATCACACAAGGGTGATGGTAGAAGTAGTATACAAGCTAGGAAGAACAAGGAATAGATGTACACAAATGAGATACGGTTGACTAACTATTCATCAAAAACTAGGGGAATTTACTCAAAAAGAGCCTCATGAGGAGTGGATTATCAAAATAAATTAAGAACTAACAAGGCCTATGGAGGGTCCCATCACCCCCATATTGGGACAAAAAGGTACACCAACAGTATGCTAATGCAAATGCTTGTCCTAATTCTTGATGCCTAGATTTAGTCTCTCTACAATCCAACAACATAGAACCTAAAAGGGTTATCCAAGCTCTCTGATCTCCTTACGACATAGCTAGCCAAGAAGTGGTAGTAGTACATTGAATAGTTGAGCACATCCTCATCCCTGACTAAAAATGCTTGGTGATCCTTCCTCGAGACAAGATAGGGCTAGATGCCAACAACACAAGTGCATCTATGTTGTCCCCCAAGCAGGCCTTGCAGATAATTGGACCCAATCATTAGCCACACGTATGCATTGTGACATTGTACCAACTAACAACACCAAGATGGTCAACACACAAACTGTGGCTAAAGACCTTGATAAGAGAAAGGCACCCATAATAATCAAACTACCATGCCCAGACTCTGTCACCCTCCTTGCTAACCTAGTCCAAGGATTCTCTCCAAAGTCCTAGTGCAATGTGCTCTTGAAGGAGTAGATACTAGCACTCTAGCACAACTAGGATGTGGCCAAGGTAGACCTTGAGGCAACCAGGCTACCATTTGACTTGGAGGGTAAGGCCTAGAGCAAAGAAGAAGAGCAGAAGGACAAGGAAATATTGTCCCTCAAACAGCATAGCACGTGCTCCAAAGGCACCTGGGGTTATTGAAAGAGGAAGTTGTCGCTTGGGCTAACACATCTAAACACCCCCTGTCCAGTGCCACCACCATTCCCACCATTACCAAAAACTTATGGGGCAAGAAGAAGACCTTTGAGTGGTAGCATTTCCTCCAAGTCACTCACGAGAAGGACAAGCTCAGCAAGGAGGTGATTGATTTAAGCATGGGCACCCCAAGAGCTCTATTGTAAGTAGCAGAACTTGTAGGAGGAACTAACTAGTGCCCAACAATGTCTCTTTTTTCAGAACCAGTGGTCTAAGAAGCACACATGACTTGCACAATTGGCCATATAGGAAAATATACCAAAACCTCTATGATATCTAGCCTTATCCCAACTCATGTAGGCCCATGTCCAAAATTAGGTTATGATGCCTCCACTTATGGCTCCACCTCTGCCTCTACTTGCTTCAGCTATCGTCTTCACTACCCCATTAGATAATTTTGATGATGCCTAGGAGGTGGAAGACATATGACCCTCTATGTACTAGAGGGTATTGAAGAATATTAACACCCATTTCTTTTAGGGAACTTTCTGAGGATGAGTTCCATCTTGGCTAGCTACTGCTGCTGTAGGTGGAGATATAGCATGAGCAACACAAGGTGACATGAATTCATGTGTTACTATTAGGGGTAGTGCCTTCAGTTCTAGATAGTGGGAGCTCATACAGCTATGCAGATCCCACTAGCCTCTTTTCAACTAGTTGGTGCTGGCCCGTGGTCTTCAATGGGACATTATCATGGATGATCATTGGCAAGAAAGTAGAATTTATATAGGAAACACACCTCTGATTGTTGTTGAACCAGTTGTTCTTTCTAATTCAAAAGTGTTTGATATTTTTTATCCCGGCCATTGAGAAGTTGCACTTTTCGATGATATGAGCAACGTATTCATCATTAAATCTTTTGGCATTTCCTTCTACCATTTTGTTTATTACTGTATGTTTTGTTCTGTGTTTTCACATTGTATTTTGGAGCTGTGACTTGAATCGAATGTCTTATGGTTTTTCCCTAATTTGTTTTTTCTATTTCCAATTGCTGGTGCTGAAATCAACTTACTTGTTTTCTCTATTTCCAACTGTTGGTGTTGAAATCCATAAATGTTGTATCTATATGTTAGTTAATGACGTAGAGAAAACCTATTAACACACAACAAGGGCACATAGGGGCAAGACAAGTACTGCAACACCTATACCAAATTTGGGCATGATAATTTTAATTGTATGTATAATAAAAATTGCAATACAGATGTCCACCAGGTATGAGGGGAGATTAAGCCCACAGATGGAAAACCATTGAAGGTTGAGCAAGGCAAAGGTAAAGGCAAGAATGACGAAGGTAGAAACCAAGTGCCATCATAGATTTGTTGCTACTTCTATTGTGAGAATCACACCAAGGCTAAGTGCAATTGGTGGTCGTAGGTGTTAATCCATATAGATGCAATGAGACACAAATGTAGGTGTGAATCTTTATTCCAAGAGTGGTTACATATGTAGGCAACTGCCTCCATGTAGATAAATCCCAGATCCACAATCATCTCCCTGATTATCTCAATCAATCACCTCCGATGATCACTCACTCATCACACCAACCTAACACACCTAACTAGAACCTTCTAGCACACCTATACTCACACACTTCTTGCATAGGACTCCAATCCCATAGGCACACACACACACACACACATCAATTTGCCCCTTCATTCCCCCTCACAAATTGATGACCTCATCCCTTAGCAGTAGTACATGGGATGCTCCATGGCTTGCCCACTATCATGTGGCAACACTCATGGCCCCAACCTGTGACTCACTCATAGGATTCTTGGTTTACAACTGGGAGATGGACACAGACTATGTATGTAAAGCCCAATGAGTCCAACAAGGAAAAATCTCAAAAGACTAACAATCATTTAAGGATGGACTATCCATGGCAGAGAACCATTATTGACCTCATACACACATAACTAAGAAAACATATGGATCCTTACCCTTGTCAGATTTGACTTCGGTGTTGTAAGCAGTGAGAGCTTGAGTTTTGACATTCTCTGGTTCTTCTTCTTCTTTAGTTTCTGCTTCCTCAACAAGATTGGCTGAACATCTCTTTTTGGCATAACATTCCTTTTCAAAGTGTCCAGATTTGCCACAAAAGTTACGTTTCATTTTGCTCTTTCCCTTGAAGTTGCTTAAGTTGCTTTTGGCCAAATATGCCCCTTCTTTGTAATCACTTCTTTGTTTGATCTTTCTCTCCTCCTCCAAGAGTGATGCTTCAATTTCTACCAGACTTATCTCTGGAATATTGGTGAGTGTGGTTACAATAGTGCCATATTCTTCATTGAGGGATTACCATGTAATGTGTAATATGTGACTCCCCCCATGCTTCTACCATCAATGATATGAATTCTCCCAATGTTGTCCTAAATCTCTCATAATAAAGCTCATCTGTTTGACCTTGTCTAAGCAACTTTATAAATGCATCATGATAGCTTTGTCCACAATTTTGCTCTCAAAGTAGTAATTCGCGGATGTGAAGCTTGATTCATGGTGCACTCACACAAATCTTTCCAGTACTCCCAACCTAGGGTGCTTTGAGCCAATGTATGTTTTTCTTTATCAGCATTGTGGTTGGACAAGAACCTCCTTGCCTT
This sequence comes from Dipteris shenzhenensis, assembly GCF_047967505.1. Classification (NCBI taxonomy): domain Eukaryota; kingdom Viridiplantae; phylum Streptophyta; class Polypodiopsida; order Gleicheniales; family Dipteridaceae; genus Dipteris; species Dipteris shenzhenensis. Next base: position 18,620,932 of record NC_141599.1, read on the forward strand.
TCCTCCACCCATGGACACTTTAGCAGGAAGATTTTGTGTCTTTCCTGATTGTTTCTTGTCCTGCTTAAGCTTCACATTGCCTCCATGAAGTCCCATTAGTGAGAGTAGTTCTTCAGCTTTTGCAATGCATTGTGCAAATACTTGCTATGGCCTCAAATTCCAAGCATAAACTAGATGGAGATAGAGTAACTTATCAAGTATACGCAGTTCAGCATGCAAAGTACACACGTGTACCTGCTCCAATGGAATTGGTAGAATGGGGTCCCACTTAGGATCTTTTTTGTGACGATCAGGGGCTGCACTTTGGTTGCAAGAAAGGATGCCATTTTCCCATTGTAGGCTTGCATATTCTACCTCCAGTTGTAGGTTCACATGGTACTTGTTGGATATGTCCTCGAATGGTGCCATGAGTACTTAAAGAGAGGTATCAGTGATGTAGGCTAAAATGTAGGGGAGAGCTAGCAAAGATGGAGCAGTGAGAGGGAGAGAGTAGCAAGGAAGAGGGAGGAGGAGAAGCAGATGAGGGCAAGAGGAAGAGGAGGAGAAGAGTAGGGTGACAGGTGTAGAAGGGAGGAGGAGGGGAGAGATGCTACAAGGGGGAGGAGGAGGGGAGAGATTCTGCAGGAGGGAGGAGCAGAGGAGAGGGATCCTGGGTGGCTGGAGAAGGAGGGGAGAGGAAGGAGGGAGGAGGAGCCAGAAGGAGGAGGAGGGGAGAGGGAGGAGGGAGGAGGAGGAGCAAGACGGAGGAGGGGAGAGGAGGAGGGAGGGGGAGGGAGGGAGAGGGAGGAAGGGAGGGAGGGAGGGAGGGAGAAAGAGGGAGGGAGGGAGAGAGAGAGAGAGGGAGGGAGGGAGATTCGAAATTTGAAATTCAAATTTAAAAAATGTGGGCTTAACCCACCTAGGTTGGGCTGGTTAGGCCTCTTTGAGACCCTCCAAGCCCCTTGCATTAGCCCACTAAGCATTCCCAAATCCATTCCTTATGAGGCGCTTTTGCGACCAACGATGGACTGATAAAGAGCAGCAAATGGGGATGTCTCATCCTCCCCTTGAATATCTCTGGCAAAGCGGGAGGTCTTAGAGGGGAAGTAGCAAACTTCAATAAACAGATCCCGGCTGTCCATGTGCTGAATCTGGATCCAGATAAATCTAGAATGTGTATCTCTCTGCCCCACTAAGATGACCCCCAAAAGTGTGGATCTATAAAGGACTGTGACTCCTCCTGACCCTTGAACCCCTCCTGTATCCCTCGTCTCATCTTTGTAGGCAGACTCCCATGTATACCCGCTGACTACTGGTAGTGGGTGCTCTAGACTCTGATGTGTCTCTGTATAAAGGACTATGTCGTGACCTGTATAGGATTCCGAGAAGTTCCCTGGTTCTGACCATAAGGTACCATTATAGTTCCAGATGGTACAAGATAGGGTCTTGGATGTCTGAGTCTAATAGACCCTGCCTCCTATGTGGGAGGAGAGGTGGGTGCCCGATGAGGACCTATAAGGAGTTCTCTATCTCGTACTATCGCCCACTTCCCCTCCTTGTGGGCCTGATCCTGCTACTGTAACAAAAAGCGCCTCTCCTCAACCTTTAGTGGAGTGAGATCCTCATCCATCGAGATCGCTGGCTGGTCTCGTAAGGCTAACCTACGACATAAAGCCAAAAGTGGTGCTTGGGCATCATGGAACCGTATGATAAGGGGCTACTCTCGGTTGGGGTCCCTCCCTACCCACCATGCTCTCTCAATTCTGTGCTCAATCACTTCTAGAGTAGTGGCCACAAAGGCCGCTACTCGTATAAACTGCACCCAAAATTAGCTGGACACATGCATGTGTTTCCATGTTAATGATGGAGATTCACGCATCTACACAGGTTAAGAAGTTGGGCTTTTATTGTAAAAACAAACTCCAACCCAAAAGCAGGCGTGGGCTATACTAATATGTGACCACATCAACATTCTTATAGACCTAGCAGTAAAAGCAGAGCTGATCAAACACAATCCCTCTTCTTTTGGGGGTGTATAGTATGCTAGCTTATATTATAATCAGAAAACCCCTAAAGAAAACAAGGGGGGATATCAAATGCAATCGTAACAGACATACATCTACATGAATCTAGGTATGAGCAAACTTATCAGGTAAAACAAAATAGACAGTGCGCTTAGTTACTTCATAAAAGTATCCACAAGCATCAAACCCCATCACACATAGCCAGCATTGACAGTTAGCCATTTGCACAGATGTCAGCTGCCCCCTTCCGTGCTCATGATTATGGTGAGAAGGAGTAGGGATTAGTTGTTGGAAAGTGATTTGGATGCATAGGTATAATTTAGGGAAGGTTTAGAAGGGTTTTGGGACATTTTTGGCACTTTTGAAAAAATTCAATTTTTTTGTGAGAAGGTTATCCCCGAGATACTTTTTGGGGATGGGACCACCAAAAAAGTGTAAAGAGAGTCAATTTTGAGGAAGTGAGGGGCCACTCCAAGTGGGATAGGTAGGTGCACTTTTTGAGACCCCCAAGGGCTTAGGGAGGTGCACCTTTTTGTCCCAATATGGGGGTGATGGGACCCTCCATAGGCCTTGTTAGTTTTTAATTTATTTTGATAATCCACTCCTCATGAGGCTCTTTTTGAGTAAATTCCCCTAGTTTTTGATGAATAGCTAGTCAACCGTATCTCATTTGTGTACATCTATTCCTTGTTCTTCCTAGCTTGTATACTACTTCTACCATCACCCTTGTGCGATTTTTTAAACATTCCCAATCTTAAGCATTTATGATTGTCGTCCTCCTTAATTCCTATTTTCACATGTGTTCCTCTATTAGTATCAAATTACAGTGAGCAATGCTTCTCATTTTTCCATTGCAAAGCCTTATTTTGTCTTATCAATGACTATGCCCACCCACAATTGATGGAAAAAAGGACCATTGTGTCATGAGAATTATGAAACATCTAGTGTAGCAACAAGCATAAAGGAGGCATAAAACATTATATTTTTCTAGTCTAAAAGACAAGAAATGCACTGCAATAGTACTAGATCTAGAAATTTTGGCATACATCGATATAAATAGATCACACCTCCATCATCAAAACGTTTTGTGAAGCAGTTCACCCTTCTTATAATTAAAAACATAGGAAGAGCACAATGTTTGGTTCATCGAGGCTCGGGTACATCACTGATGGAAGATACAATATTTGTAGATGCTTTGGAGATGAGGAGAGTTCTAGAGGGTGACAATTGAGAAGGAGAGGATGTGCTAGCTGGACTAGGTTCGAACAAAACTGGTGGCACGTATGATGGAGCATTTCTTTGATAATTTTGAGAATAATTATTGGTCATTTCAAATTTAGCCTCAATGACACTACTTGATAGAAAAGCAGGCTGGGTGGGTATGTCCAAGATCTCTGATTGACCATCCAGCAATAGAATCACTTTGTTCATGTTGGGCCTCAATCCTGCAATTGCTTGTGTGCATAATAGTGCTACATGAATGTATCTAGCTGCTTCATTCATGGAATAATTATTGTTCAATAATGGGTCTACTAGCTCCAATTGGCGTTGCTCTTGATATAATCTCCATGTCTGCCACCACAGATTTTAAGCAATAACTTGTTATAGCTACCAAGGACTTCATACCATCATGCAATTTATATAACAATAATAGTAGAAATCAAGCATTGAGCAAAATTCATCTCTAGTAAAATTGCTTCTACAATTATTGCAAAACTATAAAACAAAGGGAGTGGCTATTCTTTTCTCAATCAAACTATGTTGGAAACATGTGAAGGCATTGTCATCTATCCTAAACAAAGAGTGCACTCACCCAATTGAGAAGGACTTGTTGTTCCTCATGTAGGTTAATATCCAGAACTCTTTGTCCACTTATTATCTCCAAAATGACAAGCCCAAAGCTAAAAACGTCAGACTTTTCTGTGAGTTGTCCATGCATTGCATACTCGGGAGCAAGATAACCCCTGCATAGAAATAGATTTATCAATCATTGAAGGGAAATGCTAAGAAAATAGGCGGCATGTAAATGGAATGTAACTACTATTTTGGGCTATTTTCCTTTTTCTAAATTCTACTCTATGCAAGCAAGCGTACTTTAACAAACAATGAAGCTTGATGTAGTTGATAAAGAAGTAAAGGTGTAGCAAGAAGGGATCTTACAATGTTCCTGCAATTTGTGTGCTAATGTGGGTTTGGCTAACTGAAAATAGCCTAGCTAAGCCAAAATCAGAAATTTTTGGGTGTAGCTTATCATCCAATAGAATGTTTGATGCCTTAATGTCCCTATGGACAATTCGCACGTGTGCATCATGGTGCAGATATGCAAGCCCTTTAGTTGTGCCTAGTATAATCTCTCGTCGAATGCTCCAGCTCAACCTTGTTCGTCCTTGTAGATCTGCAACATGTGCAAGGTGTCAAATATACCATAGATTAACATTTACTTTAGAGTCTTACCACATGGGTGGGAAAAGTAAGGAAATAAGTATTCAGTTTTTTGTCCCATTTGTAGTCACAAAAGTGTCTCTTCTATCATAAATGCTTTATGAAACTTCCTAGGGAACTAGGGTCTGAGTACATGGGAGGAACAGGATGGAAATGCAAAAAGCTAGTTGTATGCATATTTAAATCTCACCTGTGATTAATAGTCGAAAGAACTTGGTAGAGGACATGTGGCGTCATCTCTAGTCCTTAAAAACAAGGATTTCATTCTAGTTCTTGAGCTCTTAAGGCCATGATCTAGGGTTTCATTATAGTTCTCGAGCTCTAGGCCATGATATTCGAATATAATATATGATATTATAATATATATTAAATAATATATAATATACGATATATTATTACATACACACACACATGTATATAATAATAATAGTGTGTGTGTGTGAGGGGGGGAGTAAATGCGACTGACACACTGGTGACACGTGGAGAGAGAGAGAGAGAGAGAGAGAGAGGAGTGTGTGTGTGTAGACATGAGGGGGGAGTCGATGCGGCTGGATAGGGGGTGTAATTGTGGCTGACACAATGTTAACACGGAGAGAGAGAGAGAGAGAGAGAGATTATGTGTGCGTGTGTGTGTGCACGCGCACACACATGTGTTTTATAGAGAGATGTAAGAGAGAGAGAGAGAGAGAGAGAGAGAGAGAGATTTCCTGAAAATTTCTCAAAACTTGAAATTTGTAAATGAAACCTTATATTTTATTCCTAGAAACTAAAGACAGTTTTTTGATCTAAACTTTGAGACCCAACAGAGCGGGGTTGTAACCCGTAGTAGACGACTCGTATAGAGAGAAAGAGAGGACAAGGAATTGCTAACTAAGAGAAGAAAAAAACAATGCTCTATTAAAAAGAAGAAAGACACTCAAAGTGACAACTCCTCTGGAGAAGGAAAGGTTTGAACTGTCGAGTAGCTTTTAGCCAGGAGATCATTGACTTACCGAACAGATGCTTGTCTAAACTTTGATTTGGAAAGTATTCATATACTAGCAGCCTCTCTGAATCCTCAACACAGCATCCAAGCAGCCTGATGAGATTGCGATGCTGTACAGTTGTGATAAGTTTTATTTCGCTCAAGAACTGGCGTTCTCCCTGTTGACTTGGGCGTGAAAGCTTCTTGATCGCTACGACTTGTCCACCTTCAACTCTTCCCTGTAAATACAATGCTCATTGCCTAATGCGGTACATCCATGCCCAAATGAACTAGATAATATGTTTGGGTATCCCCGAAAGAAAAATAAGATCAGTTTCCTGTCAGAAATCTCCTACCTTGTAAACGGAGCCAAATCCTCCGTCCCCAAGCTTATGGTCATCATGAAAGTTGTTTGTAGCTATCTTCATTTCCTCGAGCGAAAACAATTGAACCTGATGTTGCAAGCGCGACTCACCGCTTTCCTGATCGCTACAAAGTGGCTCGCGGTAGCTGAGGCACTTTCCCTTCATTTGGACCTCGACCCAAGACATTCGAGCCTTATTATTGTTGACGTTCCCACACGAGTGCTAGCAACATTTTGTTTTCACTCTTCAATGCCCCACTTGGTTCTGGTGGCTACAACTGTCTATGGGAGAAATACATCCCCCACATAGCTGGTACTAGGGCTTTGACAAATTCATGAAATTTTGAGCACGATGCAAGCACTCTGGTTGGACGTTTTCAAAATCTCTCTAATCACTATGTAGCATCGGAGCTCCTCTACTATCATTTTACTTTTCTAAGCAGTGCTAGACGAGCAACCCCTAAACCCCCAATGTTGGCTTAGCCTTCCAATGCTCAAGTAAACTCTACTAATGATACAACCAAGCATGCGGAGATAGTGACAACCATGTCGCTAATGTTGATTAACAAGTGGCACCACACCACCCAACCATTGCTACTGTCTATAGGCTAATTACTTCTTAGCAAAAGTGCCCCAAAAGTTGCATGAGAGTAAGCATTTAGAAAAAGAAAGGCAATGTTTCTAGGGCCACTTTCCCATTAAGTGGTTTGCAATTTCACTTTCAAAGGTGACCTTCGAACACCCACCCTCGAGATCCTCTCCAATGCCAAGCAAATTAATGGCACAATGGTATATACTAAGTGCTTTGAACTTTCACCTTCCTTCCAAGAGGACTTGGGTCCAACCACAATGTCACGTAACATATGAGGAGGTTTGTAGCTCACCATCATCATATGAACCATTGGACCATTACATATTGCTTCATATCAAACACCCCTTGACTTTCTAGACTTATTTCATGACAATGAAATAAGGTGCCATACAAAACTCGACAATGATATCAAACTGTTGCGAGCTTTGCAAATGATTTATGCATAAATCAAGATGTTAGGCCGCCTATTGTTAGGTTGTCTATAGGTAGTCCCAATATATCTATAAGGGGGAGAGTGTTGTAAACATATCTTGAGCCATATGTATATAGAGTCCTTGAATGAAAGCTCATCATGGGGGTGCACAAAAGGGCGTCTAAAAATTCAATGAAAGGGGGGTCGCCTTAGAAAAATAAGTGATTTAGGGGTATCCATGGTGACTCAAAAAAGGGGCAAAATGGATTCAAAATGAAATGCCCCTTCCTCCTTGCTGTGAAGTACAAATTGTGGAATTCAAGTATCGTGAAGAACAAGGTGGACTCAAATTCAGTCAAAGGGAGGAAAGAGGTACCCATTGTGAGTCAAGAAAGGGGCAAATGGATTAGAATTGAAATGACATGGCCCACGGTAAAGAACAAGTGTTGGAAGTCACTTTCTCTTGAGGATTTGCTTTTAAGGTAAATGCATCCAATTGCATACATTTCACAAGAATGTTCCGCTAGCTTTTTAAAAAAATTAGATTAAAGAGTACTTGATGAAAATAGGTTTAGAAAAATGCCCGAAGAATGTTGTGCTGATGTTTTTTTTGAAAGACTTTACTATCTAATGCTCAAGTGGTAAGAAAATAGGTGCACACAATATTTTCATTAAGAACAAGAAACTTAGATCTCAAGAGCTTTATTACACACTATCAAATGTTAAAGATAGAGAGCACCATCTGGAGAAGCAATCAAGCTACAAAATTGAATTCAAACTGTGGAGGATGAACATATTATAAAGACATCATGCATTATTACATAAATTAATAATAAGCTAGAGCATAGAGGTAGGTGTTAAGAGCATCATGGAAATGTGGTAATGCATCGAAGGACGATTAATGCAAATGGCACATTCAAAATATGGAAAATAAGGTCGGTTGCAAAAGGTTACTCTCAACAAGAAGAAGTGGTGGATTTCAAGAAGACCTTTACACCAATAATTAGAATGAAGGCAGTCAAATTGCTATGGTTAATCACATGCACTTTGGACTCAAGTCTGTTCATCGATCATCTTGGAGCATCTGCGAATAAAAATGTATACATATGTACACAATCGAGTGTTAAGATCACATGGGACGAGTTACAATGAGCACCTAATTGTGTGGAAAAACAATGTCATGGCCATAAGTACCATTGAAAAAAAGCATAATTTGATGACCATATATTACAAGATAGTCCCTACTCCCTCCCTCCCCTCTCGTACCATTGAAAAAAACATAATCTAATGACTAGATATTACAAGATACTCCATGCTCCCCCCCTCTCTCTCTCTCTCTCTCTCTCCGTACACACACGCGCGCACACACACACACATACATTTCTCAAAAACATTTTCACATGCACACGCACATGTACAAATCTCCCTGACTCTAACCCCAAAACTACCACCTTGTTGTAAGTTGGATAGATTTTGAAAATCACCATAAAGGGAATCCATTCACACACACACTTGTTTTTACACTCTTACACACATTTATGTACGTACACACACATACTCCTAACCCCCCCAAACACACACACATATCCTTAATTTGTGACACACACACACACACACACACAAATGTTTCTCAATAAATTTTGCTCACACATGCACATTGAACCCCCCATTTTTTCAAAATAACCCCCCTTATATTTTATTTCTTACCCTTGCTAATTTTATTAACTTTATATTTTTCCCAGTATTATTTTCATTCAGGTCTTGCTTCATTTCATTTTTACTTTTTAAAATTATTTATTTAAAGTAAAAAATCATCTTATCTACAATGTGACATCCCCCCTTTTTCTCTTTCTCACTTTTAACCCCCTCTATTTATTATCCTTTACTTATTGAATGATAAATTTAATTTTATGAGAATCTTAGTTACTACTCTCGCGTAAACTATCCCTCGCTAGAAACCCAACCTAGTCAAACCCCAAAAACCTTGACCTTGGAGCCTAGACTACCTGATGGATTCGACATGTTTGTACTATTTCATTGATTAAATTTGCAACTTCAATATAAATAAAAACTTCTATTGCTAATCGTGTTACTCAGGTCAAATTTATGTCAATTTTGTTTTCTTAAATTTTTATATGCAACTTTTTATTATTATCCAATGATTGAATTAATTGTATGGTTCATTATTTGATCGGCTTATTAAATCTAAACACACAAACTGATCTCCTAACTAGCCTTTGGTCAGGCTAGTACCATATAATTAATTCATAATCATAGGATAATTTTATGCTTGGCTTAATCCTTGTCATTGCAAGTTTTTTGAGTCCATTTCCTTGGTGTACTAATGGTTACTTTTTATGTACAGTAACATTGGTACGAAAAACTGGATTATACATCTACTGATGGCATTGTGCCTTTAAATCATTTTTACACTTATCATAGAAATCCATTTTTCTGGCATTTACTATTAGGTGGGGAGTAAGTTCCACATGGTGGGCTTACTCCCCACCATGTGGTCTTACCTCTGGGTTGGGGGTGGGCCACACACACACACGCACACACGTGCACACACACACACATGCACGCACGCACGCATGCACACACACACACACCCCTCCCCCTTTGGGAACCCTTGTTTTCTAGGGGTGTGGCTCATTCTGATAACATTTTTTCTACAACATGGTTTGTATCTACCTTAGGGATTAGTAGTAGTAAGGCTCTACATGGATGCGAGAGGGACATGGGAGAGAGTATTTGTAAGCACTGGGAATTATGCATTTGATTTGTTTCATTTTCATCTCGAAGGAAGAATAGTCACACTGTACTTATTTATTCCATTTGTTCCAGTAGTGGTGATTATGGGATCCACATACCCAATCAGGATTTGATAGATTCATTATTTTGAGGACCTGCTCATGGATTGAAGAGAGGATTAGTACTTGACCCCCAATAACTCAAAATTTGATGACTTAGTCAGCTACCAGATATGATATTAGATGTGGGAAGTAGTAAGACTTGATATGGATATTTATAAAGAAAAATCCAAAGAGCTACGATTATAAGGATAATTATTAGAGTCCTATAGTTGTGTGATCATAGAGGAGGAGATGCGGTGTTTTGACCCTATGGATTTTGCCTCGTATCAGGTCACTCCCATATAAGATATCTCCTGGACCACGTGATAATCCCACTACGACCACTCACATAATTGCAACTTACTAAGTACATTGGCCGGTACATCTTCCCCCCTTTCCCTAGTTTGGGTGGACGCATTCTGAAGACTCAAAATACGACCATTTGACACTTTTTTGTGAGATATGGAGGAGGATATCGCATTAATGGTCTGAGTGTATCCATAAAAAGCATGCCAAAAACTTGGCAGATACATGTACTCCTCCCCTCTCACACAAGTAAAGACGTTGTACTTGGACAAAGCCTCAGTGGACGTCTCTATTTTGTACCACTTAGTGATAGCCAACTCAAGAGCTCAAAACCCTGCTCTCTATTCTATATCACTTATGAGAACCTAGAAGTTACGAATGTTTGATCTTATGGTTCAATGTTGTGTGGTTGAAGCTGCAAGATCCAAGCTAGAGAAGTTGAGATGGTCACAACTTGGATAAGACAACTCCTTCATGCATGGCTCAAGCACCAGCACAAGAGGTACCTATGCAAGAGAAGGCAATAGGCAGCCAGTGGAAGGATGGATAGTCCCCAGGTACAAGCTAGGACTAGTTGGAAGCTCTCGTTGAGTGGCTGAATGGAGCTCCGCACTGGAGATAAATCTTTGAAATGAATGGACATTACCTTCGAGATCAAGTAAGGAGTTTTATGAGCATCTCTACTACTGACTAAGCGGAACGTAAAAGGGTAGCGACCTAGACTTTCTCTCTTATTCTTGTGTGCTCTCCTCACTTGGATGCTCATCGTTTGGAAACTTGGAACCTCTGTCGTATCCCTTACTTAGAACCTCTGTCTAATTATTCCTTGGCATTACCTCAAATATGCATTTCATTATGAAGCTCTGTTTTGAAATGCAATACCTACGGTGAGGAGCAGGCCGTCCCTGTGGAACTTGTCGATCTGCAAGATGTTCCATATATATATACATATTCTCTACATCCAGATCTCATTCCAAATATATATGTTCTCTGCATCCATTATGACACTAATTCCATGCTGCTAAGTTTTTTTATGCCGGTCACACATAGTCACAAGCTCATGGAGAGCTTTCCACTTTTCATTCTTCAACTTTTTGTGCTATTGTCGATTATGACCTTGCTTTCAAAAATTCTAGAGGGAAACAAACCGAGAACAAACCCATGATGACCATGAGACCTGCTACATTTGGATTTGAGCTGGGCCTTGCATTATTATCCACCATTGTTAGGATGTGCTACTACATAGTCGGTGGTCAGGCAACCTCTGTGAGTTATTCCATGCACACATTTAGAGTTTTTCACCTTTTGAGTTCCATTGATTGCTTTAGGAGATCGCCGCCCCGACTGGCTTCATCTTGTTTCTTTAGTTGGGATTTGTTGTGGTGCAGCTCACTAGACATAAGAGCTACCAATCTATGCGACTCCAGATTGCTGTAGGTGCCTTTTACATTTGCACTACCACTGTGCCTTCTACATTTGCACGTCTGACGAAGAACTCTACGTAGAGCTTTTTAGTCTTTGGAAAGCTACTATTTCTAGTCATAGTTCTTCGTGCCACAATTGCAACAGCCTTACGTGCTACTGGTGGAGTCCATTGTACATACTTTCAGTGCTATGGTCGACAGGTCATTGCATTTTGTATGGCTCATGAGCCCTTGAGCTCGTCGTTGCACTCGGTCATCATTTTGCCAAGTTGGCAGCGAGAACCTTGATCTCGTTGTTGCATTCATGTACACAGACCTTCCAGTGTTGTGTATTGTAGCTACGTACATCTTGGCGGGATAGGAAATGCATCTACTAGAGCTAGTAGCACTGCTGGCTTATTGTGTTAGGTGCCTGGTTGCATGAAATTGTGTTGGCTCTTTACTTGCATGGCATTTTCCTGTCTTAGAGCCAGACCCAATAAAAATCTATCACACTCTAAATCCATTACTTGGGGATAATCCCCTCATTTGCACAAGTTATGCTGGGCACTATTGTAATGCGGCGTTGATATCTTCAAGTGTATAAGAGAGATAGGGAGGAAATATTGTTCTCTATTATGGATCCCAGTGTCTCAGTATCATGATAATAGTTCTCTGCGATTTTACATTAGTGCTGAAGGGATTTTCAGCTTGAGTCATTGATACTCTCACTAATTGTGGATATCATGATGAATACTGGTGTGTAGTGGTGGTTGGTTGCCTTTTTGTTGCCAAGTGCATGGCCCCTTTTGGGTACTTTTATTGACTGCTGCAAAGGTAGCTTATTGCCCATGAGGGGGTGCCTAACTGTCTACACGATTGCACTCCTTCTCATCTCCTTGGACGTAATGTATAGTAGACATATTTAGTGTTGTTTACATGTGGTTTCAAAAGAATTGACTATATTCACACGTGGACATATCTGCATCTATTTACTCTCAAGCATTAAGGCTTGAAGACCAAGTCTTTTAATGCTATATGAAACCTTATAATTTTATATAAAAAAATGCTATTAATTTCCTCTTGACTTAATAGATCTTGGGGGGTAGGTACAAAGTCATCCTTAGTTGCATAAGGATGATTATCCATGGACTATATTTATTCAGACTCCTAGGGGCAATGGTTGGACTATAATTATTTGTACTCCTGGGGGCAATGGCTAGACAAATAAGATGGAAAAGTATAATGCATTACTTTGAAAATTTTCTTTAATTATTGAGCAAAAGAACTGTCGGTCAATTGTTAATTACATGCCTTAGATATACATTTGGCACATAAAGATAAATTGAGTTGTCAGAATTACTTGTTAGCTTTATACCTTAACAGCTAGGTTTGGTAGGATATGCCTATAAGTATTGATGCGCCTCGGGATTATATACGGCTTTTCCCTAAGGGACCCCCCTAGAGTTTTTAAAGCTCCCCTATACTTGATCAAATGAGGTGGTTTAAGGGAGTTCCCTTTTTGGAAACTGTATTCCAAAGGAATCCTTTATCGAAAATCCTTTAAATATTATGTTTGCTTGTAATATATCTCTTAGAATTTGCCTTGGATCAAACAAATTTTTGCCAAGGGAATATCTCTAATTTTTCAAGCAAATTCATTATACTCCATTGATGGCATGGCTTGGAGTACAACCTTGTACCAAGGGAGAGTCCTTGGTCGATATTTCTATCATTAAGGGAGTATCCTTCTACTTTTTTGCTATTTACTGTTTGAAATTTTGTTACTATATTCTATGATCATTGGATTGGATTAGTCCTTGGCTTATTTGAAGATCCCTAAGGTTTGGTTGATTGGTGACTTGAATTTCATTATAGTAGTAGGGTCTGGCACAACCGTCTTTCTATACTTAGAGCACCTGGGTAATATTTTACCCTTAGGATGGTATTGGGTTACACTTTACACTTTATACTTTAATATGTTACGCTTTACACTTTATACTTTGATAAATGGAAAAGGCCATCATTTGTCATGAGTCGGTAATTTGCCAGCATTTGTCATGAGTTGGTAACTTGCCAACAATGTTTGTTACATTGGGTTGCATTTCTTGAGAACTTCTCCTAATGTGACTGGGGAGAGAATTATCATCGGAGTATTCTTTTATCTTATAAGTTGTATTATGGAGAGAATTTCCTATCTACTGAATTAAGAAACATTCATGGTGTGATTATTAATAGAAAAGATTTTAGCATGATTTTAAATGTAAAATGGTGAAAAGGCCATGTAGCATGGAGTCTGTCCTTCAATATTAACATTCTCAAGGACCTTATCATACTTTGATGTGTGCATAAATTTAATTGTGATATTGATAATTGGAAAGTACCAACAGGAGATCGAGGAAAGGCATAAGTATATTGAGGTTATATTTTGATTTTTTGACATTGGTAATTCCCTTGGACTTGGTTGGAATACCCAAATTTATGGTTTACTTGAGATTCCCACTTATTACTTGGATTTCACTAACATTTTATATGCATTTATTCATATCTTTAATTGCCCACCTCTGATTACTATTGAATACTAAAATGCCAAGATTTGATTATGCTAATTTAGATCGAGTGACATGGATAACAATTGTGTGCCGGCATTGAAGCCTGCAGTCCCACAATTCATAGTGTACATGTTCTAACGTGCTATCTTTGTGGATGGATGTAGGTGAGTCAGCATACCTCTCCATCAGGTTTGCATTGGAAAATCTAAGGCATAAAGACACGGTTTTGGCAACTTTGAGGAGTACTCTACAATGGATACTCGCCAAGTACTACTAAATAAGATTGAACTCTCTATTGGAGACTAATCATCAGTATCGTTGTAATTTTTGAAATGTACTGATATAAATGTGACTATAATGTTTGAATCTTACTTTGACACCTTGTTAAGAGGAATGGTATGATATGGATTATTCTCACTTATGCGGTATTGAGAAGTTGGTTATTAATGGACTACTCTCACTAGGTGTTTGAAAGGGGCAATAGTAGATGTTTGCAATTGATTTACTATGACATTGAAAACTGGTCCAGTAGTATAGTAGGATAGATGTTTGATAGGAAACACACACACACACACACACACACACTTTGCCCCACAGTCTCTTTTTTAGCACATTGTATTATTACACATTCACACACATGCACATACCCCCTAACACCTCCCTAGGCCCTTACCTTACTCCCTAAAACCCTTCATGTTTTAATTATTTTATATTCTTGTCCACTCCTTAATTTTTTATTATTGTTTAATTATTATGCTACTAACTCCCTTACCTTGATATACACTTTAACTATATGGACCTCCCTAGCCCCCTACCTTACTCCCAAAAACCCCCTTTAAAGTTACTTTAATTGCACCTTTATGGTTATGTATTAGTAAATTTTTCGTGTTTCCCTTTGATCCAAGTAATTAGTCTAGCCTACATGCTTGCTCCCCCTAGCTTTGCTTACTTAACACACCTACCCATAACCCCCCATTAAAAATTTACCATCCCCAATCATTCGGTCACACACACACACGCTCACACTTACACACACTTTCTCTAAACCCTTAGCCGCATATGACCCCCACTTAAAGTAACTTCCAAACCTCCAAAGTTCCAAACCATTAATACCCCTCCTACCTAACTCTCCCTCTTACGTGGCCCTCTCCCAACCACCCATTTGTTTTTTGCCACCACTACCAACCGTTATGCACTGCCATCCTTATGGACTACCATGTTCTTTATGCCCATCGTTTGGCACCATCGTTTGGCACCATCACATTGAGTACTATTATTATGCCTTTCGAGCTCGCTACCCTTACTAATTCTGCCATTTCTCCAACCTACCTTTGACTGCTAAGCTTCTTTGCCAACCCATATGTATTGTTCTACACTCAGTCTTGATATTTGTCTTGCACACCCTCCTCTTGCCTTCTTCTCAATGCCTCTTAGCGTTGCTTTCCTTACAGCCTCTCGTCAAGTCTCCCTTCGGGTAGCTTGCCCTTCATAGTTCGCCTCTCTGTGTTAACGGATAGAGTCTACGCTCTTTGCCCTAGCTTTCACTTTCTTGCTTAGTGTCTTCCCTAACCACAGTCATGACTACTTCTTGCCTACTGCTTGGGTTCATGAATCTTCTCTAAACCTTTACGACTCCCCATTTTGGCGCTTCGTCTCGGGCTTCTTCTTAGTTTGCCTTAGTAACTTTCGCAGTAGGCCGATATGCCACCCTTCAAGTCGACTCACTGAGCTATTCTACGTGATCGACAACCTTCGCTTGTCTTTTAGGTGCTTCACCTCCTTCTCGGACAACCTACGCTTACCCATAACAAGCTCACTCTTTAGAGTTATCAAGCTCCCAGTGCAGGGGGGCTCCCTTTTAGTGGTTGCTCCTCGCTTAACTCCGTGTTCGCTTTGCTTGTATTCCCTGCTTTCAACGGCAAAAGCATGCAAATGGCTGACAAAAGCTCTTATGGCACTAAGCTTATCTTAGTTGTTTGTCGCATACTACTTTTAGTTCTCTCCACTGACATCACGACTCGTATTCTCAAGATTTGTGAGCTTTTTTTAACTCTCACAATCCGTGAAGGGATTTGATATTGTATGTATATTGATATTGTATTACGTTTTTATCTTCATAAGTATGCTTAGAGTTTCTTATTCAGTTATATGGGTTTATTACACGAATTCTTTGCTGAGTTATTAGTATTTGCATTTTGTCTTTATTATCCTACGAGATTTCGTTATTTAAGTGTATGTTTCTTTAATATAAAATTGTCTCTTAGCCTCCCCTTTTTTACTTTCATTTTTTAATTTAATTTAAGGTTGCTTTAATTATTATTTCTTTCTTTATATGTATCTCTAGTTATTTATTTATCATTATTTATATATAAGTTTTTGTATACATATATATATATATGTGTGTGTGTGTGTGTGTGTGTGTATGTATACATATACATATACATATATATAAACTTATGAAACTCTCTGTAGCACCACGTAACTTCTTGAAATTTTAAATAAAAACATTTCATAACTATCTACCCTCCCTTTCTGCTTAATACTTCTTAGGAATTTAGTCAAATTTTCATGAAATTTATGATCATTTAATTAGTTTCCTTTGTCATGTAGTTTTGGTAATGGAAATTTTCTAAGGGTGTGGATTCCCCCCCCTTGTCTATTCCATTTTATTTAATTCTTAGATAATTATTTGGTTAAGGGTGTGGCCTAACCCCCCTTTTTAATTTGTTTCTCAAGTAATTTATGTACATTTTATTACCCTCACTATTTACTCCTCTCTCTTAAATAATCCTTTTTGTTGATCTTAAATCTTGTTAAATTTTTTGATAGTCTAAGAAGTTGTTTCACTTTCCTTCTAGAATCTGAAAAATTTGTTCAAATTCTTAGGTAAAGTGATAACAAGCCAAGGAATATAGGGATTACTTGTCTAGTCAAATATTGTTCTAACAAATGGTTGGTTTGGATGGTGGTAGGCAAGTGGACCTTGACCTTGGAGCTTGGACTACCTGACAGATTCAACACTTTTTTAGCAATTTTTACTTTATGTACACCCACATATTAATACAATGTTTTATCTACTCTTATTTGAGCTTCGTGTGCCGTGTTGTTAAAAGGTATTATTTTTTAAACACACACACACACACACTTTTCTCAAAACAAATTTCACATGCACACGCACACATCTGCCTGACTCTAACCCCAAAACCACCACTTTGTTGAAGTTGGATAGAGTTTGAAAATCACCATAAAGGGAATCCACACACACACACACACATTTTCTACACTCTTATACACATTCATGTAGTTATTGACATTTAGATATTCACATTATCCCCATTTCCCCCCCCCTCCTCTTACGTCTCTTGTCTCTGCAAACCCCCCAATTAATCTCTACCCTAAATAAGCTCTAGTCAAAGCTATTTCCCTTCTTAATATATGTATATATGTATGTGTGTGTGTATATATATATATATATTAATCTCTCTCTCTCTCTCTCTCTCTCTCGCTCTCTCTTTTGCTCTCTCTCTCCTCCTCCCTCCCTGCCTCTCTCTCTCTCTCTCTCTCTCTCTCTCTCTCTCTCTCTCTCTTCCTACACATTGTTGAGATATCGAGCTCCACTTATGATATGCCAGGGTGACGGTTGTGCATTTATGTCACTGACTTATTAGCTGCAGATGCAGTTGGTACACCGCCCATGAATAATAGCTGGATGACAGCTATCTTTATGTACTCTAGTTAGTGTCTCAGTTAGTATGCCACCTAGGTTAGCTGAGTTTGGTTTGAGACCTACATATAGGGTTCATCTATTCCTTTTTTATTGAGAGAGAGAGTCCTTTTGGCTTTTCACAACTAAGAAGAGAAAAACTATTTTCAGCCTCCACCTTTGTGTGTATTCCCCCATTGTGTATGTGAGAAAGCTACAAATGAGACTCCTTACCTCTCTCCCACTCTCTTCCTCCTCTCTTCACATGGTATCAGAGCTCGGTTCGTGGTAAGGAGCTCAATGAAGCAAATCAAGTTCGTAGTGTCTTGGTAAGAGGATCAATGTTGCTTTCCTTTTTTGAGTTTGGGAGTAAATCTTTGCATGTACCACAGCTAGAAAGTGCAAGAGTGCACTGTCTCAGATTGAGATGCCCTTCGTGGTGCAGTGAGAGGGTAGCATATGCTACGGGTGAAGGCAAAGCCCTCGGTGACATTATTTTTCTGATTTGAGGCCGATTCGGGGCTCGTTTTGGTGTCGGAGGTTTTCCACAGGCACTCAAAAAAGTGCTCTATTTTGGCTGTGCAACCATTGTTTTGCAGGTCAGTGAAAAGTTGCCATAGAACTTGCATCGTATGCTTATGCACAGAGATATTGGGAGTGACAAAATCATTCTTATTGTCTATTGATGCAAAATCGTCACTAGGAAGTGACTGTGTGATCAAATACCACTTTCATCAGTTTTGCAGATCCGCCCTTGTGAGACAAAAGTTGTGTTTTTTGCAGTGATGGAATATTTTTGTAGTGTTTTGTAATGGCGTCTGATGCTCTTTCATAGATAGTCACTGAAAAGCTTGACAAGAACAACTTCCAAGCATGGAAGTTTAGAATGATGAATTTCCTTAAGGGAAAAGGCTATTGGGAGTTCATTACTGGAGCTGAACAAGAACCAGTTATTCCTAATGTTCCCAATCAACAGGAGTTGCAGGCATTTAAAGGATGGCATGAGAGCCAGAAAAGTTATGTATTGGCTATCTATCAGTATTTCAATTTCTATGATTGTGCATATTCAGGATGCAAGCACGCCGAAGGAGGCATAAAATGTACAGGACAAATAGGCATGCCATGAAAATGCATCTCAAGCGGGAGTTGCATAATGTGCAGAGAGAAAATATGAGCATCAATGACTACCACATGAAGGTGAAGAAGATTGCAGATGCACTTGCTTCCATTGGGTCACCAGTGGAAGATGATGATTTAGTTTCTGTGACCTTGAATGTCTAGGAAAGGATTATGCACAGTTCCTGACATCCATTGCCATCCGTGAAAATTTTCCTGACTTTGAGGAGTTGATTGCTCTTCTAATTTCTGAAGAGCAAAGAAATGGTGGTGCATCTTCCTCAGGAGGAACCTCAAAAGAAACTATCTTCTACTCAAATGCTGGAACGGGTAGAGGCAGAGGTAGAGCAGGCTGATCTGGAGGCCGTGGCAAAAATCAAAATATGCAGCAAATTCAAGAAAACCAATCCTATGGAGGACGTGGTAACCTTAGAGGCAGGGGGAGCCAAAGAGGTCGTGGTGGATGGTAGAGAGGCCAAAATGCAAATAGCAATGTTGAATGCTACTACTTTGGTAAAATGGGTCATATGGCTAAAGATTGCTATAAAAAGCAGAATGACATTATGAATGGAAAATTTCAGCAAGGCAATTATGCATCCTCTAGTAGATAGGGTGATGACAGAAATGAGCATTTGTTTATGGTGCAGCACATGACCAGTTTTGTGACAAGTGCAGAAGAAAGCAATGATGTGTGGTATGTTGACTCAGGTGTGTCAAACCACATGACAGGTCATGCAGAATGGATGTAGGATGCAAGGAAAATGGGAAAACTAGGATTTGTGGAGACTGGTGATGATATTGCACATCCTATTGTGCAGATTGGTAAAATTCCTTTGTCTATGTAGGATGGGAAAAGGAAATACCTGTCTGATGTATTTCATGTCCCGAACATCACTAAGAACTTGGTTTCTATTGGTCAAATGGTTGAGCAGGGCTTACAAGTTAGATTTAATCCTCATGGATGCTTTGTTGAGGATATGAAAAATAAAGGTCGCTTGATAGCAAAAGGGAAGAAGAAGGGTAGGATGTTTACGTTGGATGCGGACATGCCTGAATTGAGTGCAACAATGTTTGCACATGGGACTAGTGTAGTTGCAGATATTGATATCTAGCATAAACGCATTGGTCATGTTAATGTATAGCGACTAAAATTAATGCAGGCCCAAAATATTGTTGCAAGATTGCCTAAGTTCAAGGTTGCAAAAATGCATAAGATATGTGAAGCCAGTCAATTTGGAAAACAGGCAAGGAAACCATTTCCTAGACATGTTCAAGAGAGTAAGAGGCCATTGGAACCAGTCCACTCTGATGTGTGGACTACTAAAGCTGCATCTATTGGAGGTTGCCATTATTTTGTCACTTTTATTAATGACTGCAGCAGAAAAGTTTGGGTGCATTTTATGAAAAAAAAAGTGAAGTGTTTGGGCATTTCAAAGCTTTTAAAGCTATGGTTGAAAAGGGACGGGTGCATTTTATGAAAAAAAAAGTGAAGTGTTTGGGCATTTCAAAGCTTTTAAAGCTATGGTTGAAAAGGAACCGGCCTACAAATAAAATTCCTAAGGTCAGATGGAGGGGGAGAGTATCTCTCAAATGACTTTGCAAGGTTCCTACAGGAGCATGGCATAAAGTAGCAATATTCATGTAGTCATACCGCATAGCAAAATGGACTTGTAGATTGGAAAAATAGGCATATTGGAGAGGTAGCTCGTGCCATGCTCAACCAAAAAGACCTGCCAGATTATTATTGGGCTAAAGCAGTTGCTACAACAGTCTACATAATGAACAAGACTCCCATTGCAGCAATACATGGCATGATGCCAGAGGAGAGGTATAGTGGTAGGAAACCAGATATTTCTCATTTGAAAGTTTTTGGTTGCATTGCCTATGTTCATGTGCCAGATGAGTTGAGATCCAAGTTGTGGATCCAAAAGTTGACAAGTGCATCTTTATTGGTTATTCTCTACAGCAAAAAGGGTATAGATGCTATAACCCTTCTACTGGTAAGTTTATAGTGAGCAGAGATGTTTTTGATGAGATGAGTAGCTGGTATAAACCAGTAAATGTGATTGATGATGTAGATGCACAAAATGGTAATGCTGCAGAGAATTCACAGCAGCAATCACAAAATATTAGTGGACCTGTAGTGTCCTCTAGCAGTGGTTCACATACTTTGCCATGGATAGGCAGTTTGAGATCAGGAGAATCTCCTCAAAGCAATGCAGATAGTGGTATGCAAGTATCACGAAAAGGAAAAGAGAAAGTAGATCAGCCCATGGTTGATGTGAATGCAGGTCATTCTTATGTGGATGGTGAATCCAGTGGCTCAGAACAGAGCCTTGATGATGAGTTGGGTATTCCTTCTGTTGTTACACCTGGAGTAAGGAAGACAAGGGATGTTTTGAGAGCACCTGGTAGTGAGCCTATTTTGTGCAGGTCTACCATAGTTAAGTATCTTGTGGATAGGCTGAAATATGATGGATTTACAGCCATTCACTTTGCCTATATGGTCAAAGTGTTACAAGAACTAGAACCCACTTCTTTTGAGCAAGCCATGGGAAAAGAAAAATGGGAGAAAGCCATGGATGAAGAAATGGATGCCTTGGAAGCAAATTCTACATGGGAATTGGTGCCTTTGCCAAAAGACACGAATGGAATTTGTTGCAAGTGGGTTTATAAGGTGAAGCACAATGCCGATGGTTCTGTGAGCAGATACAAGGCAAGATTAGTTGTCAAGGGGTATGCACAGACATATGGCATTGAGTATGAAGAAACATTCAGTCCGGTTGCAAGGATGGCAATTGTAAGAGCAGTAATTGCTATGGCTGCATCGAAGGGATGGTCTTTACATTAGATGGATGTAAAGAATGCCTTCTTGCATGGTGATTTGCAGATTAGAAGTAATTGTGGTTAAGCATACTTAACCTTGGTTGAGACTATCTGGTTTAGTTAAGTCACCACCAGCAGTCAAGTTTACCACAAGCTGGTTTAGGTCTGGTTTATGTTCAGGATTGGTTAACTGCCACATCACCAAGTGTCACCTAAGCACATAGCCCCTGCCAAGCACAGTTTGCAATTCTGCATGTGAATCCCTGTGCCACATTAGCAAAGGCCATCTCTTCTCCACAAAATCTTCGACTAGGCGTAACTCTCAATCCAGAAAGAATTTGGACACGCTCCAAAAGGGAAAAGTGATCTTCTTTTTGAGCTCTACACGCCTGTCAAGTCAGAATCATTGTATGCAATTAGACACTACCAATATTGAAAGAAATCGATTGGTAAGACCGTTGCATTAAATGGAAAAGCGACACATGAATGCAAAAAGCATGCCAAAAGCACAAGTGCATGAGATGACCATAGCACAAAGCATGGCATCCACACAGAAAGCATTAAGGCACATGGAAGAACAAAGCATCATGCATCAAGCTACGTCAAGCGAAGAAGTGAATGCCATTGACATGAAGCATTGAAAAGTAAAATCCTTTCCACCTTCGGCCCATATGTTTGTAAATCAAGCCTGACCACCTGAGAGTAGCTATGAAAGCACCCAGGGGAGGTATTGACATGTAAAAACCACACTTGACCACCTGAAGTAGCAATGCAAGCACTAAGGGGAGGTGATGGAATGTAACTCACATCTGACCACCTTGCAGTAGCCAAAGGATTATGGCACCAAGGGGAGGTGTTGAGAGTTGTGGTGCCATGAGCACATAATTAAAGGCTAAGGTATGGTATAGGAAAGAATTAAAGTAGCCACCCTAGGATGTGGACTACATGATGTGGAGATGTGGATTGAGGATATCCACAAAGAGAGATGTGGATTGAGGATATCCACAAGGAGAGATGTGAACCAGAGGATCCCACAGATGTTGACTATTCAAAGGGCACTCTCTATAAGAAGCCTATCATGTATTGTTGATTACAAGCACATTTGGAATAGATTGAGTGTTTCATACTTCTTGTCTCTCTCCCCATGGCTTTCCATATTTGGTTTGATCCTCCATGATCTTTATGCTCATTAAGTGATAGAGTAGGCTAATACGATCCGCACTCTGTCACCCTCTTATGAGGACACATATTCTATTTACCATAAATGCAATGCTCACAATTTTTCAATTTTGAAAATTTAAGAGACGGGATATAACCAAGACGAGACAACTCTTCTATTCCTCTGACACTCATGTGTCCAAGCCGGCTATGCCACAATGAAAACTTTGGCAGCTCGGCAACAGAAGCATCACCAGATACAACAATTTTTCCAACAACTAATGGATAGAGAGTGTCCATCTTAGGACCCCTAGCAACAACCATGGAGCCCTTTACTATCTTCCACTTCTGAGCACCAAAAGTGGTGTGATATCCCATATCGTCAAGCTGTCCCGTACTAATGAGATTCTTCTTAAGTTCAGGGACGTAGCGTACATCATGAAGCATGAAAGCTGAACCATCATAGAGCTGGAATTTCACGTCACCCATTCCCTCTATGAGGCATGCATGATTATCTCCCAAATACACATATTTAGGCTTCCAAACATGGTATTTGCTGAAGCTATTCTTGAAAGGAGTAACATGGAAAGAAGCCCTTGAATCGATCAGCCATGTGTTAAGATCTAAGAGACACCCCGCATGTAGAGAGTGTGCACTAATAGTAGAGGTAAAAAGAAGATCTGAAGAGCAATGGCTGCCATCAGACACATAATTCAGCTCCTCTATCTTGACACAAGACTTCTTAGAATGAGGCACAATGGCCTTCGAATCATCACTTGCATCTGCCTTTTGCTTGCCCTCTTTCTTTTCTGCTTTCAACTTCCAACATTGCTTTTTAAGATGTCCCTTTTTGCCACAATGATCGCATTCAACATCCTTTTTGGAGCGGGGCTTGCTCCTACCATTTCTGTCCTGACTTTTGCCTCTATTCTTGGTTCGGCCACGTGCTTGCAATGCATTCCCTTTCCCACTTGAGTTGTTCTTTCGATTCATATCTTCTTGTAGGATGGCACCCTCCACATCTGCCACATTTAAGAGAGGATTGGAGTTGCTTGAGGCTGTCCTGAAAGTGTCCCAAGATTTTGGCAATGAACCTAAGAGAATTACAGCCTGTACCTCCTCATCTAGTTTCAGCCCTTGTGCAAGC
Source organism: Dipteris shenzhenensis (assembly GCF_047967505.1). Taxonomy (NCBI): domain Eukaryota; kingdom Viridiplantae; phylum Streptophyta; class Polypodiopsida; order Gleicheniales; family Dipteridaceae; genus Dipteris; species Dipteris shenzhenensis. The sequence goes on from NC_141599.1 coordinate 18,644,775, forward strand.
ACTTGGCTGAATATGCTTTTAAACTCATTTATGTGTGCACTGACTGATGTTCCCTCTTTCATCTCGAGACTTGTAAGCTTCTTGAGCCAATAAACCTTGCCTGTGGCACTCTTTTGAGAGTAAGTGTTCTCTAACCGCTGCCACATTGCCCATGCATTGGGCATATCCCGTATCCCAGGAAGAAGAGAATCCACAACTGATAGCATGAGTGTGGAACGCGTAAGCTCATCTATGTTGAGCCACTGCTCATCACTAATGGCGGAGGGCTTGACACCCTTTTCCCTTATAGGGAGATGCTGACTCTTTTGCAACAAAACATTGTACACCTGGGTCCTCCAGATGTCGTAGCTCTTAGCACCCTCAAGCTTTCGGATGTGGAGCAAAGATGAGCTCTCTTCTGATGAAGCCATATCAGCAAATAGAACCAAGAAATAAAGTGTGTGACTCCCTGCAAGCACTTAGAAGTGCTCAGCAAAGTATCTCCAAAGCGCGGAAACACTCCCAGATAAATAACACCTCCCACTTGCTACAGAAACGGTACAACAAGCTTTAATGACAATTATAGCACTTGAAAATGTGGCACAGCAGCAAGAAAGCTCCAGCAAAACTGTCCAAAAACAGTAAATGACGGTACAACACCAAAAAATGATTGTTCAAGGACGAAACGAGACTCAAACAGTCCCGAAACTGTCTTGAAACAGTGAATTACTGTTATACTCAGAAAATGGCACAATTTCCCCAACTTAAAGTGCTCAATTAGTGACCAAAAGGCATGTAACAGTCCCCCAAACTGTGGCAAACAATTCAGAACTGCAAATAGGCAAAAGCCCCTTGATTTGAACACTTTTGACGAGGATTTATGGCATGTACTTCCTGCTGCAATTTCTCCAATGCACAATAACACCTATGTCTTCAAAAGCCCCTTGATTAGAGCTCAATTTTTGAACATGTGAGGCATGTACGGCATCCAATAGCTTCCTCCTAAATGCATATGCATCCAAACCACAAAAGCCCTTTGAACGGCAAGTGCTATCCAAGCACAATAGGCATCAAAAGTGCTCTCAATGCATCAATAGCATACCCACTGGTGCAATCACAGTGTTATGTGACGAATGTCATGCAATATCACTGCCAAAGTGCCCAATGTGATACGTACCTGCAAACCACGAGTCCCCAAGTGGACTATATTCACAAGGAGGGTCTAGAGAGCAAGTACCTTAAGAGTCAAGAGTTTTCGAAGTGTCACAAAATCACCGTTGGATGCTCACAAGGGTGTGCCACCACTACACGAACACGCCCTTCGAACCACGTCGCAAATGGGATTTTCCAAGGCCCGTAACGGGGGTACTCTTCTTTCCCTTTAGAAGTGCGATAAATAACGGTTTAAGGACGCATTCGCATGGGGGGGATGCCCCGTTATGACACCCGTTGAGAAGAACGATAATTTTTTTTCAAACCTCTTATCTCACAAGCACGTTTTTCACCTCTTCCAACATCCCCAAAATGGCAATTCTAGACGTTGTTTCCCCAGATCTGCACTGTTCTGGTCTTGGTCTTGCTGCGTTCAAGCTGCTCTAGGCACCTGTGTTCGGGATGCTCTGCGCATTCTTTTGCTCCACGTTGTTCTGTGTCATCAACGTTCTGACAGTCAACTTCTGCACCCGCTGCACGGTTCTGCACGTGCGACCTTCTCTGTGCACTCTTTACCTCTGCGCAATGCTCCACCATCCTGTTCGTCATGCTTCTACGTCTTCTCAGCGTTTGGTTGGAGTTGCTTCGCGTGTGGTTATCGCTGGGTATTCGGGGGTTGTCGCCAAGTGTGCAGGGGGTGTGAGCTCCCAGGCTCTGATACCAGTTGATGGAGTGAGTGGAGAGTGAGAGAGAGTAGGAGACGAGAGTCAACAATGTGTGGGTGTGAAGAATGGATAATGGGCACACCACAACCCATGAGTTTTGTTCATGTGTTAGGGTTAGGGTGGAACCGGTTTCACATTGTATACAAACTATAAATGTTACATAGGGCCTTTACACCCCAACATTGCCCACCAATGAGAGTGTATTTCCACCCCTTGAGAGCGAGTTTCCTACGCTTATCTTGAGGCATAGTGTCAGGGAATGTGCCTTTTGACTGGTAATCTACCAACTCAGCATATTCATTCTCACAATAATCAATTTCAAACAAGTCAGCATCTGGCAATTCCATGTCAACTACATGTGTTTGCTTGGGTGCTGGTAACCTGGACAAACAATTAGTCCCACATGGCTCTTGCTTGGTTCATGAATAACTTTAAAGTTGAACACGTGCAATAGAAGAATCCAAGAAACAAGCCATCTTTGGATGGCAGTCTTGTTAATAAGACAAAGTAAAGCTTGATGATCCGCATAGAAAAAGGGATTTTTGAGTAAATAATGCCTTAGTTTTTGTACACTAAAACCATCCCCAAAGCTTCTCACTCAGTTGTGCTATAGTTTGACTCAGTAGGTGTTAGCAAGTTGCTAGCATAATATACTGAGATAGTCCAATTGACCATCCAACTGAGCTAGAATAATACCCAAAGCATAATTAGAAGCATCCACACGCACATGGAAGATGACATCCCATCTTGGTTGTTTGAACAATGTGACCATGTATTCCAATATTTGAAACTCATGCTGGCAAAAAGTGTTAGATATCAATGCTCCACTCTCGTGTAACTACGCGGGAACCAGCTAACTCTACTTGTAAGCCCCCCATACAAGGAGAAGGCATTTGAGTAGCTCGGTTATCCAGTAGGTCTTGGTTTGGACACCAGATGGGGGCCATTGTGGCCTGATGGTTGGATGGAGTTGGCACACTGCCAACTAGGTTACATGCAAGTGCGGGAAGGCATCCCATGGCTGACTGCATTGAGGGTAGACAGAGCATTTCCCGAGGCAACCCACTCTCGGGTTGCGGGGCCCGTTTGGAGTCCTAGATGATCCCGGATGGCTGTGAGCCAAAGGTTAGTTGCTCTATTTTACACCACGGTTCTATCATGTGGTCGGTGGCCTATTTCGGGATCGACCCCTAGTCGACCGTTTTGGGCGGACTGGGTTGGTCACCCAATTGGGTCCAACCGACTATGACTAGTGGGTATATAAGAGCAAGCCCGTGAAACCCATTTCATCACTAGCTACAGCAACCCTGATTCCTTAGCATCCAGCCTCCATCCTCTATTGTTTCCAGATCACCATCGAAGCTTCTTTCACAGGAGCGCATGGCTGGAAGGCATCCCATGACTGACTGCACTGAGGGTAGATAGAGCATTTCCCGGGGCAGCCCACTCTTGGGTTGCGGGGCCCATTTAGAGTCCCAGATGATCCCGGATGGCTATGGGCCGAAGGTTAGTTGCTCTATTTTATGCCACGTTTCTATCGTGTAGTCGGTGGCCTATTTCGGGACCGACCCCCAGTCGACCATTTTGGGCGGACTGGGTTGGTCACCCAATTGGGTCCAACCGACTACAACTAGTGGCTATATAAGAGCAAGCCCGTGAAACCCATTTCATCATTGGCTACAGCAACCCTGATTCCTTAGCATCCAGCCTCCGTCCTCTACTGTTTCCAACTTGCCATCAAAGCTTCTTTCACAGGAGCGAGACAGGAGCACATGGCTGGAAGGCAGCACCATCTAGTGTATCAGTTGTACAGTAATCAAAATTTTGATTCTCCATACTATCTGGTTTTCTCTCTTGTGTACGAGATCCTGTTATCTGTTGAGCACAGACGTTGTATTGTTTTCTTACATGGTATCAGAGCTTGGACTCTAGCAAGAAGATTTGGTAGTGTGTTTATGTTTGCGAGCAGATTGTGAGAGATGGCCCAGCCTGCAAGACTACGAATCCCACCATTCGGCGAAAGCGAAAAGTTGGACGGCTCTAACTATCCACTTTGGAAGTTCAAGATGAAGACCATCCTAAGCACATACAAGCTTTGGGATACTGCTACTGGGATGGACGTGAGGCCGGTTGCGAGATTGGATCTAGCCAATGCAGGACAACAGATAGTACCAACTACGGATGAGATTCTCGTGTGGATAAGAAGAAATGCAGATGCGTTGTGTTCTATTGTCTGCAGTGTAAGTGATTCCGTCATGACCAGATTTTGTGACTCGGATTGGGCAGGAGACGTGGACTGTAAAAGATTAGTGACAGGTTACTGTTTCTCACTTGGATCTGGAGCTGTGTCATGGGTCAGCAAGAAGCAACCTACAGTTGCTCTTTCTTCTACCGAGGCTGAGTACAAATCAGTTTGCTTTGCTTCTTGCGAGGCAGTGTGGTTGAGGAGGATTTTGGGGGACATGGGTACAGTGCAGAACAAGCCAATGCAGTTATCATGTGATAATCAGAGTTGCATGGCGATTGTAAAAAACCATGTGTTACACGCTTGCACAAAACACATTCAGATTCAATATCACTTTGTATGCGAGCTCATCATGGATGGAGAGGTCGACTTGGTGTACTGTCCGACTAGAGAGAATGCTACGGACATCTTCATGGAGGCTCTTAGAAGAGACTTGCTGGAGAGGCATCTTCATCGACTTGGCATTGGGCCGAAAAAGTAAGTTCACTTGCGGGTGGACATTGAGCGGGGGTGTTAGATATCAATGCTCCACTCTCGTGTAACTACGCGGGAACTAGCTAACTCTACTTGTAAGCCCCCCATATGAGGAGAAGGCATTTGAGTAGCTCGGTTATCCGGTAGGCCCTGGTTTGGACACCAGATGGGGGCCATGTGTGGCTTGATGGCTGGATGGAGTTGGCACACTGCCAACTAGGCTACATGCAAGTGTGGGAAGGCATCCCATGACTGACCACACTGAGGGTAGACATAGCATTTCTCAGGGCAGCCCACTCTCGGGTTGCGGGGTCCGTTTGGAGTCCCAGATGATCTTGGATGGGTGTGGGCCAAACGGTGACCGTAGGTAAGTTGCTCTATTTTACGCCACGGTTCTATTCTGTGGTCGGTGGCCTATTTCGGGACCCCTAGTTGACCGTTTTGGGCGGACTGGGTCGGTCACCCAATTGGGTCCAACCAACTATGACTAGTGGCTATATAAGAGCAAGCCCATGAAGCCCATTTCATCACTGGCTACAGCAACCCTGGTTCCTTAGCATCCAGCCTCCGTCCTCTACTATTTCTAGCTCGCCATCAAAGCTTCTTTCACAGGAGCACACGGCTGGGAGGCATCACCATCTATTGTATCAATTCTATAGTAATCAAATTTTTGATTCTCTATACTATCTGGTTTTCTCTCTTGCGTACGAGATCCTGTTATCTGTTGAGCACAGACGTTGTATTGTTTTCTTATAAAAAGCTCTGATTGTTCAACCTCCGGGTTGAAAATTTCCCTTCCATGTGTTCATCTATGCCTTCAATAGAGCCATTGGCATATTCTTGAAGTAGCAAAAAACCAAAGGTGGTACTGAACCGTCTAATACACTGGTCAGCAATTGCCCAATGTCAAGAAGAACTACTAGACCACCAAGAAAGAAGCTCTAGTCAGCGCTTGCCTAATATTAGCTTGCATGCGATCGCCAACTACCCTCCAACTACCTATCTCATCTAGAGAGCAAAGAATAGCCCAATCTATTTGTGGTGGATTATTTCCTTGATGTAGACCAAAATGTGATTGCGGCTGTGAAACTTGACACAACTCCAACCAAGGTGTTGGATGGAGCACCTTCGATGGCATTAGATGAACAATAGATGCAAGATAATGTTCTAGCATTTGTACCAATGTGGTATGATGATATGTTCTAGTTTGTTGAAAGCAAAATCCATGGTGAAAAACACCTTCCCTAAAATAGAGGCGCAAGCAACTCACCCTCTGGTGTCAAAATTTTTGCATCATCATGGGATATCTTTATCACCTTAGCCTTGACAAAGTTCTTCATTAATGTGTGCCACCACATGAACAGTCCATTTTGGCCTACTATTCTTGCCGATGATACTATAGTCTAGAAATCCTTCAGGCCAGACTATGGTGGTCTACTATTCTTGGTGATGCCATCGCCTTTGCCATGCATTGTGATGTCTGCCAATGGTTGGGTTTGCCCACCATTCATGATCACATGCCACACAAGCAGTCCTCCCCCTCAATCCATTCTAAAAATGGGGCTTAGACTTCATCGGTCTTTTCAATCTAGCCACCCATGCATCTTGAAACAAGTACGTTATTCACAACCGATACAGGGTTGAGGCATGAGCAATGAGAGACAATTTAGCAGCTTCTATAGCCAAATTCAATGAGAAAATTATGACCTATTTCAAATGTCTAGTGGAGATCATTAGTGCCATTTTGTCAATGATGTCATGTCCAAGCTTACAAAGAGGCATATAATTATCCCCATAGGCTCTCCATTATCTACTATGCTCAAGCCAATGATTAGGCAGAATCATCCACCAAGAAGCTCATCCAAAAAGAATAGAAGAAGGTCATCAATGAGAACTAGATCAAAAGTTATATTCCACCCTTTGGGACTTCATACATCATATAAATATGCAACTAGCCTCCACCACTTCAAAATGGTTTATGGCATTGAGGCAACAATACCCATCGAGTTCTTGGTTTTGAGTTCCTAGATCATGGTGATTGAACAGTTGATCCTAGAATAGTCTCTTATGCATCTGATGGACCAACTCCACAAGCTCAGTGAAGGTCATTCATAGCATCATATGTCTCTAATGTCACATAATGCCATAGGAAGAAGTGGGTAGATCAGCATGCCAAACTCTGGGTCTTTAAAGAAAAGGGTGTAGTGTTCTTATTTCAGTCTGAGTGCTCTTAGTTTAGTCTGAGTAGTGCTCTTATTTCAATTTGAGTAGGGCCTCCACCATGGCAAGATAAATATCTAGTGGTCTGGACCATATTGGATTGTTCATTGGTTCTATGATGCTAGATTTTTATTGGGCACATTATAGGGTGATACATTTAAGAAGATAGTTAATGGCTATCATCATAGGCCCTATTTTGGCCCCATGCTTCCTTACCCATTTCTTGAGGAGTAGCCAAAAGCAATAGCTATCACATCAACACGTGTGAATGTCATTGTGTCAGATGTTGAGTCATCATTCATGGGTGCACAAACTATTTTTGAGGCGATTGTAGTTGCATTTTTTTGGAATGAACCTCTAACTTTAGTGCTCATGCTTCTACATGCATGCTGCCCACTGTTCTCTCCTATTAGCCTGGCATGAAGCAATTTGTTGCCCTCAATAACTGAATTTTCGCTCAATTTTCTGTCGCTCATGCTTGCACATTTGCCTTTGTTAGTTTTTGCACATTTGCCTTTGTTAGTTTCCATAGTTCTCTTCCTTGGCTTTCTTGCTTTCTCACTGCTCACAGCCCTTGCCTTTCTACAGGTGTCTCCTTTGTGTGCTTGCTCTACTACCATGGTGATCTACAACACCTTCACTAAGCTTGACACAAATCTCACTGCTATTCAAGACTGGTTGCATTGCACACAACTCTTGGAAGTAGCCATGCTGTCATGGAGGACCACCCCCATCCATACCAAGTCTCAAAGCATCATTACCTAGATAAATCATGGCAACCTCATCCACTACAATAATTGTTTTGCTACCTAATAAGCTGGCCTCACTTCCCTAGGTATCTGCCACTATGCGCCTACAATTGTGGCCACCACTAAGCCCCCAAACCCCACTCACTCTGGCCTTAATAGATCCATCATCACAGATTATAAGTGCAAAGTTCAAATAGAAAGCCTAGTAAACATGCGACCCGATGCCCTACAAGTGTCACTACCCCAGGTCCCCAAACTTCAGGTTGCAGAACATTGTGCCAAATACTTGTCGAAGTTCCTTGCGACCACTAAGAAATAGTTGTGCCTGGAAGTAGATTGGTTGTGTGCCACTCTTGCTAGAACCACCCACTAGGTAACAACATAAAGGGAGCATCTGAAACACCTAGTCAAGCATCTACAAAAGAAGTCACCTTGCTCTGCCAAGCATAGAGGGATTTCTATGTTGAGCCTGTTAGGATGCTCGATAGCCTTTACCAACAGTATGCTAATGCAAATGCTCGTCCTAATTCTTGATGCCTAGGTTTAGTCTCTCTACAATCCAACAACATAGAACCTAAAAGGGTTATCCAAGCTCTCTAATCTCCTTACAACGTAGCTAGCCAAGAAGTGGTAGTAGTACGTTGAATAGTTGAGCACATCCTCATCCCCGACTAAAAATGCTTGGTGATCCTTCCTTGAGACAAGATAGGGCTAGATGCCAACAACACAAGTGCATCTATGTAGTCCCCCAAGCAGGCCTTGCAGATAATTGGACCCAATCATTAGCCACACACATGCATTGTGACATTGTCCCAACTAACAACACCAAGATGGTCAACACACAAAATGTGGCTAAAGACCTTGATAAGAGAAAGGCACCCATAATAATCAAACTACCATGCCCAAACTCTGTCACCCTCCTTGTTGACCTAGTCCAAGGATTCTCTCCAAAGTCCTAGTGCAATGTGCTCTTGAAGGAGTAGATACTAGCACTCTAGCACAACTAGGATGTGGCCAAGGTAGACCTTGAGGCAACCAGGCTACCATTTGACTTGGAGGGTAAGGCCTGGAGCAAAGAAGAAGAGGAGAAGGACAAGGAAATATTGTCCCTCAAATAGCATAGCACGTGCTCCAAAGGCACCTGGGGTTATTGAAAGAGGAAGTTGTGGCTTGGGCTAACACATCTAAACACCCCTTGTCCAGTGCCACCACCATTCCCAGCATTACCAAAAACTTATGGGGCAAGAAGAAGACCTTTGAGTGGTAGCATTTCCTCCAAGTCACTCACGAGAAGGACAAGCTCAGCAAGGAGGTGATTGATTTATGCATGGGCACCCCAAGAGCTCTATTGCAAGTAGCAGAACTTGTAGGAGGAACTAACTAGTGCCCAACAATGTCTCGGTCTAAGAAGCACACATGACATGCACACTTGGCCATATAGGAAAATATACCAAAACCTCTATGATATCTAGCCTTATCCCAACTCATGTAGGCCCATGTCCAAAATTAGGTTATGATGCCTCCACTTATGGCTCCACCTCTGCCTCTATTTTCTTCAGCTATCATCTTCACTACCCCATTAGATAATTTTGATGATGCCTAGCTAGGAGCTGGAAGACATATGACCCTCTATGTACTAGAGGGTATTGAAGAATATTAACACCCATTTCTTTTAGAGATCTTTTTGAGGATGAGTTCCATCTTGGCCAGCTGCTGCTGCTGTAGGTGGAGATATAGCATGAGCAACACAAGGTGACATGAATTCATGTGTTACTATTAGGGGTAGTGCCTTCACTTCTAGATAGTGGGAGCTTAGATATAGCTATGCAGATCCCACTAGCCTCTTTTCAACTAGTTGGTGCTGGCCCGTGGTCTTCAATGGGACATCATCATAGTTCGAGTCACATTTTTGTCTCTTGGTAAGCATCATTTGAGTCATTTGGGTTCTTGGCCTTGGGTTTGCCTAAAATGATATATATATATATATATATATATATATACATCCCCTAATAGCCACTTAAATTTATTAATCAAGTTGTCATCCATCCCTTGGGTGTGCCAAAGTGTTATTACTAGCCCACCTCCGGTCAATATGTCTCCGATGACACTACTATATCCAACTCCTAGTCAAAACTGCACCTATCAAACCTTTATGGCCAAGATGGCATATTTTAGGCCCCTCTATGGCCATCCCACATAATCAAGTTAGGACTATGGCCATAGGACACATATGTGGTCAGTAGTTTAAATGTATCTTAGTTCAAACTCTTGACATTCTCACAAGTCGTGGATGATCATTGGCAAGAAAGTTGAATTTATATAGGAAACACACCTCCGATTGTTGTTGAACCGGTTGTTCTTTCTAATTCAAAAGTGTTTGATATTTTTGATCCTGACCATTGAGAAGTTGCACATTGCGATGATATGAGCAACGTATTCATCATTAAATCTTTTGGCATTTCCTTCTACAATTTTGTTTATTACTGTATGTTTTGTTCTGTGTTTTCACATTGTATTTTGGAGCTGCAACTTGAATCGAATGTCTTATGGTTTTTCCCTAATTTGTTTTTTCTATTTCCAATTATTGGTGCTGAAATCAACTTACATGTTTTCTCTATTTCCAACTGTTGGTGTTGAAATCCATAACTGTTGTATCTATATGTTAGTTAATGACATAGAAAAAACCTATTAACACACAACAAAGTCACATAGGGGCAAAACAAGTACCGCAACACCTATACCAAATTTGGGCATGATGATTTTAATTGTATGTATAATAAAAATTGCAATACAGATGTCCACCAGGTATGAGGGGAGATTAAGCCCATAGATGGAAAACCATTGAAGGTTGAGCAAGGAAAAGTTAAAGGCAAGAATGATGAAGGTAGAAACCAAGTGCCATCATAGATTTGTTGCTACTTCTATTGTGAGAATCACACCAAGGCTAAGTGCAATTGGTGGTCGTAGGTGTTAATCCATATAGATGCAATGAGACACACATGTAGGTGTGAATCTTTATTCCAAGAGTGGTTACATATGTAGGCAACTGCCTCCATGTAGGTAAATCCCAGATCCGCAAGCATCTCCCTGATTATCTCAATCAATCACCTCCTATGATCACTCACTCATCACACCAACCTGACACACCTAACTAGAACCTTCTAGCACACCTGTACTCACACACTTCTTGCATAGGACTCCAATCCCATAGGCACACACACACACACACACACATACATCAATTTGCCCCTTCAATCCCCCTCACAAATTGATGACCTCATCCCTTAGCAGTAGTACATGGGATGCTCCATGGCTTGCCCACTATCATGTGGCAACACTCATGGCCCCAACCTGTGACTCACTCATAGGATTCTTGGTTTACAACTGGGAGATGGACACAGACTATGTATGTAAAGCCCAATGAGTCCAACAAGGAAAAATCTCAAAAGACTAACAATCATTTAAGGATGGACTATCCATGGCAGAGAACCATTATTGACCTCATACACACACAACTCAGAAAACATATAGATCCTTACCCTTGTCAGATTTGACTTGGGTGTTGTAAGTAGTGAGAGCTTGAGTTTTGACATTTTCTGGTTCTTCTTCTTCTTTAGTTTCTGCTTCCTCAACAAGATTGGATGAACATCTCTTTTTGGTATAACATTCCTTTTCAAAGTGTCCAGGTTTGCCACAAAAGTTAGATTTCATTTTGCTCTTTCCCTTGAAGTTGCTTAAGTTGCTTTTGGCCAAATATGCCCCTTCTTTGTAATCACTTCTTTGTTTGATCTTTCTCTCCTCTTCCAAGAGTGATGCTTCAATTTCTACCAGACTTATCTTTGGAATATTGGTGAGTGTGGTTACAATAGTGCCATATTCTTCACGGAGGGATTACCATGTAATGTGTAATATGTGACTCCCCCCATGCTCCTACCATCAATGATATGAATTCTCCTAATGCTGTCTTGAATCTCTCATAATAAAGCTCATCTATTTGACCTTGTCTAAGTAACTTTATAAATGCATCAAGCTTTGTCCACAATTTTGCTCTCAAAGTAGTAATTCGCGGATGTGAAGCTTGATTCGTGGTGCACTCACACAAGTCTTTCCAGTACTCCCAACCTAGCATGCTTTGAGCCAATGTATGTTTTTCTTTATCAGCATTGTGGTTGGACAAGAACCTTCGTGCCTTTCCTCCACCCATAGACACTTTAGCAGGAAGATTTTGTGTCTTTCCTGATTGTTTCTTGTCCTACTTAAGCTTCACATTGCCTCAATGAAGTCCCATTAGTGAGAGTAGTTCTTCAGCTTTTGCAATGCATTGTGCAGATACTTGCTGTGGCCTCAGATTCCAAGCATAAACTAGATGGAGATAGAGTAACTTATCAAGTATACGCAGTTCAACATGCAAAGTACACATGTGTACCTGCTCCAATGGAATTGGTAGAATGGGGTCCCAGTTAGGATCTTTTTTGTGACGATCAGGGGCTGCACTTTGGTTGCAAGAAAGGATGCCATTTTCCCATTGTAGGCTTCCCTTTTGCATCTTCTAAGAGTGGGTGCAATACAAGCATGTCCATTTTGCATCTGCACCTGTATCACAACCATACAAGCACTTGAGGGTCTTCAAATCACCAGCTAGATGCCATTCAACTTGAAACGTTCCATGCCCATCCACAATTAATGTTTGCACTGCCTCTTGTCTTCGAATAATCGACGGGATACTAGTTCTCTCCAAAACCCACTTCAATGTCTCGTGGCACGCCTTTGGGGTCTCAAAGGCCGCAAGCCACCATATGTCCTTCTCAAATTGGATTGAGAAACCCTGCTCAACTTCCTCATCCCCTTGAGCAAAACGCAAGGCGTCGTTCATAATACAAATGATCACCCTCTCTAGCTTGTGCTCTTTTACCAACTGAGCTTCATCCATTTTTATAACAAATACTAGCTTGCCATCTGTACAATGAAAGAGAAACTCAGTAAGGATATAGAAATTAGAAGAAATAAAGTTGAATGTGAAGAGGGAATTTCTCTAACCTTCTTCTCTCATCCCATAGAATTTGACCATGGCTCTCTGCAAATTCTCTACATCCACGTAAACATTATTGAAAGCATTCATCTCAAACATTTGGATGCCAGATTTCTTTTTACTCTTCCAAGTCATTGTGCCACTTACACAATGGTATCCTCCAAGCTTTTCTCTAGCACATTAGTTTGTTTCTTGACATGTAAGCCTTACAGACCATGGTGTTGGCAATGGCATTGTAGATATCTTATACTTTTCCTCCATAGCAGACTTGAAAATTTTAAAAACAGAGTTGTAAGCTTCACGACTTACACCAACAGCATCACAAGCTCCAAGCACCTCCTTTGCTTGGACGAGGCCCTTGAAATCCTTCATTACCTCTCTAGCAACTTGTTTACATAGCCCTTTCTATCTAGAGTCCTTCAACACTTCCATGACATCACTTGGCTTTATTAAACTTCTTAGAACATATGAAGGATCACTATCATCCATTTCCATTGTTCCCATCACATCCTCTATGAAATTCCTAAAGTAGAGTACAAATGAGTCTTAGTGGAAAGAATGAAACACCACAAATATTTTGGGGTAAGAAATTTCATTGGAAATTTGGGGAACTAACCGTGCAGCCCGTATTCTCCTCTTTCGGGCACCACTATTGGTTGACAATGCATCCATAGATTGCAATTGTCTTTTCCTCTCCTTTAGTCCCAAAGGTGTTCCCTTCAACTTTTGTACTCGTTCTATCAAATTCTCTCGTTCCTTCTCCACAACACGTTGAACTTGGCCATAGATAGACCTTTCCAAATCTTGTTTGCTTTCAGCAAGCTTCTAGATTGATTCTTCCAATTCATGTTGCTCCAAGTCCAGTGCATGTGCTTTGTCACTGAGTTCTTTGTTTTGCAATTAGAGATCCTGCATACCATTATGCATTGTCACAATAGTAATATTTCCCAAATGTGCAAGTTCTTCTGCTTGGGCTCTCTGCACCTCGCTTGCTTGCATAGCCAATGTCTGAGAATGGTTCAATCGATTGCAATAACCGAGCACTCCAGCATGTCCTTTGCCAACAAACCGAACAACATCATGCACTATATGAAAAAGAGGACTCTTTTGGGTGGCAGGGTCTAAAGGATACAAGTTTCCATCCACCCAAAGGTCAAGATGCTTCTTCTCTTGCAATCGAAGACTGTGGAGCACACTTTGAGGAGTTCCACTATATCCCAATGAACGTGTGCTTGCATATTCGACCTCCAGTTGTAGGTTCACATGGTACTTGTTGGATATGTCCTCGAAGGCTGCCATGAGTACTTAAAGAGAGGTATCACTGATGTAGGCTAAAATGTAGGGGAGAGCTGGCAAAGATGGAGCAGTGAGAGGGAGAGAGTACCAAGGAAGTGGGAGGAGGAGAAGCAGATGAGGGCAAGAGGAAGAGGAGGAGAAGAGTAGGGAGACAGGTGTAGAAGGGAGGAGGAGGGGAGAGATGCTACAAGAGGGAGGAGGAGGGGAGAGATTCTACAGGAGGGAGGAGCAGAGGAGAGGGATCCTAGGCGGCTGGAGAAGGAGGGGAGAGGAAGGAGGGAGGAGGAGCCAAAAGGAGGAGGAGGAGCCAGAAGGAGGAGGAGGGGAGAGGGAGGAGGGAGGAGGAGGAGCAAGACAGAGGAGGGGAGAGGAGAAGGGAGGGGGAGGGAGGGAGAGGGAGGAAGGGAGGGAGGGAGGGAGAAAGAGGGAGGGAGGGAGAGAGAGAGAGAGGGAGGGAGGGAGATTCAAAATTTGAAATTCAAATTTCAAAAATGTGGGCTTAACCCACCTAGGTTGGGCTGGTTAGGCCTCCTTGGGACCCTCCAAGCCCCTTGCATTAGCCCACTAAGCATTCCCTAATCCATTACTTATGAGGCCCTTTTGAGACCCCAATTCTCCCCTAATGTAGAGAAGTCAACGATGGACTGATAAAGAGCAGCAAATGGGGATGTCTCATGCTCCCCTTGAATATCTCTGGCAAAGTGGGAGGTCTTAGAGGGGAAGTAGCAAACTTCAATAAACAGATCCCGGCTGTCCATGTGCTGAATCTGGATCTAGAGAAACCTAGAATGTGTATCTCTCTGCCCCACTAAGATGGCCCCCAAAAGTGTGGATCTGTAAAGGACTACGACTCCTCCTGACCCTTGAACCCCTCCTGTATCCCTCGTCTCATCTTTGTAGGCAGACTCCCATGTATACCCACTGACTACTGGTAGTGGGTGCTCTAGACTCTGATGTGTCTCTGTATAAAGGACTATGTCGTGACCTGTATAGGATTCCGAGAAGTTCCCTGGTTCTGATCATAAGGTACCATTACAATTCCAGATGGTACAAGATAGGGTCTCGGATGTTTGAGTCTAATAGACCCTGCCTCCCTATGTGGGAGGAGAGGTGGGTGCCCGACGAGGGCCTATAAGGAGTCGTCTATCTCGTACTAACGCCCACTTCCCCTCCTTGTGGGCCTGATCCTACTACTGCAACAGAAAGCCCCTCTCCTCAACCTTTAGTGGAGTGAGATCCTCATCCATCGAGATCGGTGGCTGGTCTCGTAAGGCTAACCTACGACATAAAGCCGAAAGTGGTGCCTGGGCATCATGGAATCATATGATAAGGGGCTACTCTTGGTTGGGGTCCCTCCCTACCCACCATGCTCTCTCAATTCTGTGCTCAATCACTTCTAGAGTAGTGGCCACAAAGGCCGCTACTCGTATAAACTGCACCCAAAATTAGCTGGACACATGCATGTGTTTCCATGTTAATGATGGAGATTCACGCATCTACACAGGCTGAGAAGTTGGGCTTTTAAACAAACTCCAACCCAAAAGCAGGCGTGGGCTATACTAATATGTGACCACATCAACATTCTTATAGACCTAGCAGTAAAAGCAGAGCTGATCAAACACAATCCCTCTTCTTTTGGGGGTGTATAGTATGCTAGCTTATATTATAATCAGAAAACCCCTAAAGAAAACAAGGGGGGATATCAAATGCAATCCTAACAGACATACATCCACATGAATCTAGGTATGAGCAAACTTATCAGGTAAAATAAAATAGACAGTGCGCTTAGTTACTTCATAATAGTATCCACAAGTATCAAACCCCATCACACATAGCCAACATTGACAGTTAGTCATTTGCACAAATGTCAGCTACCCCCTTCCGTGCTCATGATTATGGTGAGAAGGAGTAGGGATTAGTTGTTGGAAAGTGATTTGGATGCATAGGTATAATTTAGGGAAGGTTTAGAAGGGTTTTGGGACATTTTTGGCACTTTTGAAAAAATTCAATTTTTTTGTGAGAAGGTTATCCCCGAGATACTTTTTGGGGATGGGGACCACCAAAAAAGTGTAAAGAGAGTCAACTTTGAGGAAGTGAGGGGCCACTCCAAGTGGGATAGGTAGGTGCACTTTTTGGGACCCCTAAGGGCTTAGGGAGGTAAACGCTGTCGAGCATCCTAACAGGCTCTACATAGAAATCCCTCTGTGCTTGGCAGAGCAAGGTGACTTCTTTTGTAGATGCTTGACTAGGTGTTTAAGATGCTCCCTTTATGTTGTTACCTAGTGGGTGGTTCTAGCAAGAGTGGCACACAACCAATCTACTTCCAAGCACAACTATTTCTTAGTGGTGGCAAGGAACTTCGACAAGTATTTGGCACAATGTTCTGCAACTTGGAGTTTGGGGGCCTGGGGTAGTGACACTTGTAGGGCATTGGGTTGCACATTTACTAGGCTTTCTATTTGAACTTTGCACTTAAATTCTGTGATGATGGATCTATCAAGGCCGGAGTGAGTGGGGATTGGGGGCTTAGTGGTGGCCACAATTGTAGGCGCATAGTGGTAGATACCTAGGGAAGTGAGGCCAGCTTATTAGGTAGCAAAACGATTATTGTGGTGCATGAGGTTGCCATGATTTAGCCAGGTAATGATGCTTTGAGACTTGGTATGGATGGGGGTGGTCCTCCATGACAGCATGGCTACTTCCAAGAGTTGTGTGCAATGCAACCAGTCTTGAATAGCATTGAGATTTGTGTCAAGCTTAGTGAAGGTGTTGTAGATCACCATGGTAGTAGAGCGAGCACACAAAGGAGACACCTGTAGAAAGGCAAGGGCTATGAGCAGTGAGAAAGCAAGAAAGCCAAGGAAGAGAACTATGGAAACTAACAAAGGCAAATGTGCAAAAACTAACAAAGGCAAATGTGCAAGCATGAGCAACAGGAAATTGAGCAAAAATTCAGTTATTGAGGGCAACAAATTGCTTCATGCAAGGCTAATACGGGAGTTATGGAGAGAACAGTGGGCAGCATGCATGTAGAAGCATGAGCACTAAAGTTAGAGGTTCATTCCAAAAAAATGCAACTACAGTCGCCTCAAAAATAGTTTGTGCACCCATGAATGATGACTCAACATCTGACACAATGACATTCACACGTGTTGATGTGATAGCTATTGCTTTTGGCTACTCCTCAAGAAATGGGTAAGGAAGCATGGGGCAAAATAGGGCCTATGATGATAGCCATTAACTTTCTTCTTGAATGTATCACCCTGTAATGTGCCCAATAAAAATCTAGCATCATAGAACCAATGAACAATCCAATATGGTCCAGACCACTAGATATTTATCTTGCCATGGTGGAGGCCCTACTCAAACTGAAATAAGAGCACTACTCAGACTGAAATAAGAGCACTCAGACTGAAATAAGAGCACTACACCCTTTTCTTTAAATACCCAAAGTTTGGCATGCTGATCTACCCACTTCTTCCTATGGCATTATGTGACATTAGAGACATATGATGCTATGAATGACCTTCACTGAGCTTGTGGAGTTGGTCCATCTGATGCATAAGAGACTATTCTAGGATCAACTATTCAATCACCATGATCTAGGAACTCAAAACCAAGAACTCGATGGGTATTATTGCCTCAATGCCATAAACCATTTTGAAGTGGTGGAGACTAGTTGCATATTTATATGATGTATAGAGTCCCAAAGGGTGGAATATAACTTTTGATCCAATTCTCATTGATGACCTTCTTCTATTCTTTTTGGATGAGCTTCTTGGTGGATGATTCTGCCTAATCATTGGCTTGAGCATAGTAGATAATGGAGAGCTTATGGGGATAATTATATGCCTCTTTGTAAGCTTGGACATGACATCATTGACAAAGTGGCACTAATGATCTCCACTAGACATTTGAAACAGGTCATAATTTTCTCATTGAATTTGGCTATAGAAGCTGCTAAATTGTCTCATTGCTCGTGCCTCAACCCTATATCGGTTGTGAATAACGTACTTGTTTCAAGATGCATGGGTGGCTGGATTGAAAAGACCGATGAAGTCTAAGCCCCATTTTTAGAATGGATTGAGGGGGAGGACTGCTTATGTGGCATGTGATCATGAATGGTGGGCAAACCCAACCATTGGCAGACATCACAATGCATGGCAAAGGCGATGGCATCGCCAAGAATAGTAGACCACCATAGTCTGGCCTGAAGGATTTCTAGACTATAGTATCATCGGCAAGAATAGTAGGCCAAAATGGACTGTTCATGTGGTGGCACACATCAATGAAGAACTTTGTCAAGGCTAAGGTGATAAAGACATCCCATGATGATGCAAAAATTTCGACACCAGAGGGTGAGCTGCTTGCGCCTCTATTTTAGGGCAAGTATTTTTTACCATGGATTTTGCTTTGAACAAACTAGAACATATCATCATACCACATTGGTACAAATGCTAGAACATTATCTTGCACCTATTGTTCATCTAATGCCATCGGTGGTGCTCCATCTAGCACCTTGGTTGGAGTTGTGTCAAGTTTCATAGCCGCAATCACATTTTGGTCTACATCAAGGAAATAATCCACCACAAATAGATTGGGGTTTTCTTTGCTCTCTAGACGAGATAGGTAGTTGGCGATCGCATGCAAGCTAACATTAGGCAAGCGCTGACTAGAGCTTCTTTCTTGGTGGTCTAGTAGTTCTTCTTGACATTGGGCAATTGCTGACCAGTGTATTAGACGGTTCAGTACCACCTTTGGTTTTTTGCTACTTCAAGAATATGCCAATGGCTCAATTGAAGGCATAGATGAACACATGGAAGGGAAATTTTCAACCCAGAGGTTGAACAATTAGAGCTTTTTGTAAGAAAACAATACAACGTCTATGCTCAACAGATAACAGGATCTCGTATGCAAGAGAGAAAACCAGATAGTATGGAGAATCAAAAATTTGATTACTATAGAACTGATACAATAGATGGCGCTGCCTACGGTCACCATTCGGCCCACAGCTATCCGGGATCATCTGGGACTCCAAACGGGCCCCGCAACCCGAGAGTGGGCTGCCCCGAGAAATGCTATGTCTACCCTCAGTGCAGTCAGTCATGGGATGCCTTCCCGCACTTGCATGTAGCCTAGTTGGCAGTGTGCCAACTCCGTCCAGCCATCAAGCCACACATGGCCCCCATCTAGTGTCCAAACCAGGACCTACCGGATAACCGAGCTACGCAAATGCCTTCTCCTCATATGGGGGGCTTACAAGTAGAGTTAGCTAGTTCCTGCGTAGTTACACGAGAGTGGAGCATTGATATCTAACACCCCCCCTCAATGTCCACCCGCAAGTGAACTTACTTCTTCGGCCCAATGCCAAGTCGATGAAGATGCCTCTCCAGCAAGTCTCTTCCAAGAGCCTCCGTGAAGATGTCTGCAGCATTCTCTATAGTCGAACAGTACACCAAATCGACCTCTCCATCCATGATGAGCTCGCGTACAAAGTGATATTGAATCTCAATGTGTTTTGTGCAAGCGTGGAACACAGGGTTCTTTGCAATCGCCATGCAACTCTGACTGTCACATGATAACTGCATTGGCTTGTTCTGCACTGTACCCATGTCCCCCAAAATCCTCCTCAACCACACTGCCTCGCAAGAAGCAAAGCAAGTTGATTTGTACTCAGCCTCGGTACAAGAAAGAGCAACTATAGGTTGCTTCTTGTTGACCCATGACATAGCTCCAGATCCAAGTGAGAAACAGTAACCTATCACTGATCTCCCGCTGTCCACGTCTCCTGCCCAATCCGAGTCACAAAACCTGGTCAAGATGTTGCCCTTGGTATAGGTGATGCCATAATCAAGTGTGCCTTTGATGTATTTCAGCACCCGCATCCCTGCCCTCCAATGGTTCTCTCGGAGCTTATTGAAAAACCTGCTTAGTACACCAGCCGCAAAACTGATGTCCGACCGTGTGTTGCACACGTAAATCAAACTACCCACAAGCCTTCTGTACTTCGCTTCGTCCACCAGTGGTGATGAATCCTTGTTTGAGAGCTTCACGTCAACCTCCATACAGGTACCAACTATCTTGCACTCAGCCATGCCAAATGCCTTCAGTATCTCTCCAGCATACTTCAGCTGTGAGATCAAGATCTGTTTCGGCTCTTGCCAAACTTCAATCCCCAAACAAAAATGCATCAGTCTGAGGTCTGTCATTTCAAACTCTCTTCCTAGCAAATGCTTTGTCTGTGAGATCTTCTCTTCATGGTTCCCTGTTATGACAAGGTCGTCCACATAAAGGACCACGATCATACACCTGCCTCCTTCTCTGAAGATATACAAATTTGCATCAGATGGGCTCCTCCTGAACCCATTTTGCAGAAAATAGGCATCAATTCACTGGTACCACGCTCGTGGGGCCTGTTTCAGTTCGTAAAGTGCCTTCTTCAGTTTACAGACTTTACCTTCTGAACCGGGGATCACAAAACCTGGTGGTTGTTCCACGTATACCTCCTCCTTGAGATCCCCATTCAAAAAGGCGGATTTTACATCCATCTGAAACACGGGCCAACTTCCCTAGGCAGCCAAAGCTTTGGGAGCAAAAGTATCCTGATAATCAAAACCATGTACCTGTGCGAATCCTTTTGCCATGAGCTGAGCCTTGTACTTATCCAACGTGCCGTCGGACTTGTACTTGGTCTTGTACACCCACTTGGTGCCGATTACCTTGCATTTTGGTGGATGATCCACAAGGTCCCACGTGTTGTTCTTCATTATGGAGCCATACTCCAACTGCATAGCCTCCATCCACCTATCATCACCCTGTGCCTCTTCAAGACACTTGGGTTCATCAACACAGATCACTTCTGTCATCAAAGCATAGTTGACCAAGTGTTCCTGTGCCCTTCTTTGCTCCTCTAATCTCTTGGACCGGTGGTGTTCGGATGGTTCCTCCTCAATGGCTGGAGGTTCTTTGCCATCCAAAAGCTGCTTTACCCACTTCAAGAATGGCCGTTGCCGTTGTGGTTCTGCAAGCTCTTCTTCATCTTCTTTATCTTGAATCCCCCCAAGCACCGTTGGGGGAGTTCGGTCTGCTGTTGGTGGTGGTACTGGATGGATATCCTGGTCCTAGTTGTCTGGGAAGGAAGCATCCTCCTCCAATTGATGCGGCTGTTCTAAGAAGACCACATTGTGACTTACTATTACCTTCTTGGTCACAGGGTTATAGAGACAATAACCCTTCGCCTCTTCATTGTAGCCCAAGAAAATACACTTCCGGCTCTTCGGTTCCCATTTGGTCCTATTAGCATCAGGGACATGCACAAAACAGTCACATCCAAAAACTCTGAAATGTGGAGCTGAAGGTTTCTTACCAGAAAAGGCCTGCAGTGGAGTCATCCCGTTCACAGCCTTCGTGTAGCTACGATTCAGAATGTAAACTGCTGTGTTACATGCTTCAGCCCAGAAAGCCTTTGGCAAATCTTTCCCTTTCATCATACTCCTGCCCATTTCACAGATGACGCGCATCTTGCGCTCTGCTACTCCATTTTGTTGTGATGTATGTGGCGGCGGCTTCTGCCTCTTGATCCCGTGACTTTTGCAGTAACTTTCGAATTCAGTTGATGTGAACTCTCCACCTCTGTTTGATCTCAATTTCTTCACCTTCCTCCCCGATTCTTTCTCGACCATTACATGCCATTCCTTGAACTTACTAAAAGACTCGTCTTTAGTCTTCAGGAAGTATATCCATATCCTTCTACTGTAGTCATCGATCAGCGTCATGAAGTAGTAGGAACCACCCAAAGCTTCCGTCTCCATCTTTTCGCAAAGGTCCGTGTGAACGAGCTCTAGAGGAGCCTTTGCCCTGTTAGCCTCTTTAGGAAAGGGCTGCCGATGCTGCTTGCCCATCATGCAAGCTTCACATACATCGGGCAGATCTGAAATTTCTGTTAGGTCTGCAATCATTCCACTTTTATGCATCTCCTTTAAAGACCTAAGGTTTAGATGACCAAACCTCTCATGCCACAGCTTAGTGTTCTTCACATCGGCTCGAGCACTGAAAACTGAGAGTTCATAGATGTTGTTGCACCGTGTACCTTTACCAATGACCTTCCCTTGAAGATCCAAGATCTGTGCACTAGTCTTATTGAATTGAACTTTTAGGTCCCGATCCGTGATTGCAGAAACGGACAACAAGTTCCTCTTGATATCTATTACCTCCGTGCAAATCTCCTCAATTGCTACGAACAGCTCTACTGGTACTGCTTGCACGCTGTTGCTGGACTCTTTCTTTACTCCATTCTTCTCATCTACAATCTTCTTTCAGCACTCATTCTGCTTGTGCCCTGCCTTGTTGCAATAGAAGCACTTGATCTTCTTCTTTCTCTTTTTATCATCAGAAGAAGATGGGTTACCAGAGTCCTTACCCTTACCTTTCTTTGATCCAGTCCAGAAAGCCGAATCTTCTCCAATCCTCCCCTTTTGACCCATCTCCTCCTCCAGAAGCATCGCGCTGAAATCCTCAAAGTTGAGGGGTAGATTTCTGTTCTGCATATTCAGCGCCGTAACAAGACCGTCGTACTTTGGTGGGAGAATCTGTATGCACCTTCGTGCTAGATTCTCGCTAGTGATGGTGATGCCAATCGCAATCATCTAATCGCGCAGATTCTTCACCCTGGTGATGAACTTCTCTGCCGCTTCAGACTCAGACAATTTCTCGTTCGTGAATTGAGTCTCCAGATTATGAATCCGCGTTTGATTCGTGGTCTCGTACTAATTTTTCAAGACCGTCCATGCCTCTTTCGCTGTGGTGACATGTTGAATTAACGCCATGACAGAATCACTTACACTGCAGACAATAGATCACAGCGCATCTGCATTTCTTCTTGTCCACGCAAGAATCTCATCTGCAGTTGGTACTATCTGTTGTCCTGCATTGGCTGGATCCGGTCTCGCAACCAGCCTCATGTCCACCCCAGTAGCAGTATCCCAAAGCTCGGATGCGCTTAGGATGGTCTTCATCTTGAACTTCCAAAGTGGATAGTTAGAGCCGTCCAACTTTCCGCTTTCGCCGAACGGTGGGATTCGCAGTCTTGCGGGCTGGGCCATCTCTCACAATCTACTCGCAAACATAAACACACTACCAAATCTTCTTGCTAGAGTCCAAGCTCTGATACCATGTAAGAAAACAATACAACATATGTGCTCAAAAGATAACAGGATCTCGTACGCAAGAGAGAAAACCAGATAGTATGGAGAATCAAAATTTTGATTACTGTAGAACTGATACAATAGATGGCGCTGCCTTCCAGCCGTGTGCTCCTGTGAAAGAAGCTTCGATGGCGAGCTGGAAACAGTAGAGGACGGAGGCTCGATGCTAAGGAATCAGGGTTGCTGTAGCCAGTGATGAAATGGGTTTCACAGGCTTGCTCTTATATAGCCACTAGTCATAGTCGGTTGGACCCAATTGGGTGACCAACCCAGTCCGCTCAAAACAGTCCACTGGGGGTCGGTCCCGAAATAGGCCACCGACCACACAATAGAACCGTGGCGTAAAATAGAGCAACTTAATATGGTTACCGTTTGGCCCACAGCCATTTGGGATCATCTGGGACTCCAAACGGGCCCCGCAACCCGAGAGTGGGCTGCCCCAGGAAATGCTCTGTCTACCCTCAATGCAGTCAGTCATGGGATGCCTTCCTGCACTTGCATGTAGCCTACTTGGCAGTGTGCCAACTCCGTCCAGCCATCAGGCCACACATGGCCCCCATCTGGTGTCCAAACCAAGACCTACCGGATAACCGAGCTACTCAAATGCCTTCTCCTCATATGGGGGGCTTACAAGTAGAGTTAGCTGGTTCCCGCGTAGTTACACGAGAGTGGAGCATTGATATCTAACACTTTTTGCCAGCACGAGTTTCAAATATTGGAATACATGGTCACATTGTTCAGACAACCAAGATGGGATGTCATCTTCCATGTGCATGTGGATGCTTCTAATTATGCTTTGGGTATTATTCTAGCTCAGTTGGATGGTCAATTGGACTATCTCAGTATATTACGCTAGCAAGTTGCTAACACCTACTAAGTCAAACTATAGCACAACTGAGTGAGAAGCTTTGGGGATGGTTTTAGTGTACAAAAACTAAGGCATTATTTACTCAAAAATCCCTTTTTCTATGCGGATCATCAAGCTTTACTTTATCTTATTAACAAGACTGCCATCCAAAGATGGCTTGTTTCTTGGATTCTTCTATTGCAGGCGTTCAACTTTAAAGTTATTCATGAACCAGGCAAGAGCCATGTGGGACTAATTGTTTGTCCAGGTTACCAGCACCCGAGCAAACACATGTAGTTGACATGGAATTGCCAGATGCTGACTTGTTTGAAATTGATTATTGTGAGAATGAATATGCTGAGTTGGTAGATTACCAGTCTAAAGGCACATTCCCTGACACTATGCCTCGAGATAAGCGTAGGAAACTCGCTCTCAAGGGGTGGAAATACACTCTCATTGGTGGGCAACTCTATCAATAGATGGGATTCTTCACCATTGGGTGTTACCCCTTGAACATGCCATCGTGTTGCAGGGCTCACTCGAGTTTGTCAAGAGAACACTTTCAAGGTGAGCTAACTACTAAGAAAGTCTTACACAAGCAGGATTATGGTGGGAGACACTATTCAAAGATGCTCAAACTAGGTGTATGCAATGTGACGTGTGTCAACACACTCGATGTTTATTTGCTAATTAGTCTATGCCTTTGCAACCCACCAGACCATGGGAAGCCTTTCAACATTAAGGCTTGGATTTTGTTGGTCCTTTTAAACCCACAAGGTTCACTCAAAACAAGTATATACTCATCGCCCGCTGACTATGCTACTAAGTGGGCAGAAGCTAAGGCACTTCGAGACAACTCGGGTTCAGAGCATAGCCAAGTTTTTCTATGAAAATATCTATGCAGGTATGGATGCCGTCTGTAGCTTGTCAGTGAGATCAAGGTACACATTTCCTCAACAATGTGACACAGTTGCTAAAAAAGGAATTCCATATCATGCATACAGTCTCCACTACTTACTGTGCTTGTGGTAATGGTGAAGCTGAGTCTACTAACAAGATATTGAAACTCATTCTCACTAAGACAGTGCAGTTTGCTAAAGGTGAATGGGATACCAAGCTCCACTCTTCTTTGTGGGCTTATCGAATTGCTTACAAGGTAACTACAAACCTTACACCTTTTCAAATGGCCTTTGGCTTAGAGGCGGTTATTCCTTTAGAATTTGTAGTTCTGAGACTTGAATTGTTGTTGAGCATCATTTAGGTGAACCAAAGGCAATCAAGGGCCAATTGCATCAGTTAAGCCACCTGGATGATTTATGCCTCCAAATTGTCTAGTCTCAGATGGTGATACAGTGCAAAAGGAAAGCCTAACATGATCAACATATTCTGCCTAAGCATTTAAAGAAGGGAATGCTTGTGTTGCTCTATACTGCTAAGTTGGGGCCTATCAAAACTAATTTTAAGCTGGGTTGGAATGGACCCTACTAGTTGGTGGAAGTTTTCAACAATGGGACAGTGCAACTCGCAGACTTGGAAGGTAATGTGTTTTTCGATTTGTACAATGGAAGCAAAGTGAAGCATACCGAGCAGCAAGTTCTTAAGACACATGGAACTTGGAAATAAATCACTTGATTGACAATGCCTTGGTGAATTATTTATAATAGCCCCTAGATCTTATCACATCACCCTTTATAGTAGTCCCTATACAACATCAACTCACCTAATCTAATGTTATGAATTAAAGGCCTACACACACTACATTTAATTGTAGCAATCAACTTTCTTATCATAGCCTCTAGACCTCATTTTTCCTAGACTAATGCATTGATTCAAGGGCTTGCTATTGTGACACAAAATTCATCATTGCAATCTGAGAATACCCATCGATATTAAGGGCAACTTCACCAAGACAAGGCATCATAAAAAAGCACCTCCCTTTCAATTTTTTTTCCTTTGCCTAAGTCTTTAAATTCTATTTCTACTCTCTTTAGCTCCACTAAAACTTGTGTTGTCCCTCCTTCAATCAATACATTGACAGCATGCCAGCTAGTTGTTCAGTTGTAGTGGACCAACTGTATTGTGTTCTGCCACATGGCATGATTAACGTTAAGGGCTTATTAATGTAGACCCATCATGCTAAAGCAAGGGAGGCTCATGCAACCATTATTTTGACAAGAACTACAGTTGTGGATTATGATCGACTACATTTAGCCATGAACTCTACTAATCATATTCATTTGCAAATTCAATATACGTCATCGTCATCATCTTCATCCTTTCCAACAACTCTCTCTTTGCTCTTCTGTGCTATCATTTTCACACTTTCGTCCGTTCCTTGAGCTTCCTATCCCCTTTAAACCAATCAAGTCTTCACCTACAGCTTTTCCCATAGCCTTCTTCCTCTATATCTAGCCTCATCATTTTTTGCATGATGGTAGATCATTAAGTTCGACAGAAGAGGAAGCATATATCTTGCATCTCTCCTCCACACCCCATCGAATATTTCTTCAGCATCATTCTCACTTGTATATTGGCATCACACTGGCTCTTGAAGTTTGCTTAGCTATCGTGGAAAGATATTTACGATGAGGAGTTAGCCGAAGAGATCCTGGACTCCTACGACGAGGAAGACCATAGCCTCATCATCAACAAAATGCACATCTAGATCACTTATGAGCTTTTGAAGAAGGCATTGCATGGCTCAACCAGTGTTCTGATCCCAATAAGTTGGGGAATGCTAAATGCTGCGATGCATTCTTCAAAGCAGATAGCTATTCGTCGTCTCGGGCATACCTCATCAACCAAGAGAAGGACTAAGAGCGAGAGCAGTAGGATAACTAGAAAAAGGACTAGGAGCAAGAGTAGTAGGATGGCTAGGCAAATGAGAAAAAAGATGAAGAGAAGCCAGAGGGGAACAACGGTGAGGGCACCTCTAAGTAGGACAATCAGGGGGGGAACATCAAGGAGGGAACCCCCAAAGAACAAGAGAACTGGGAGGGGAACAACCAAAAAGGTACCTCCAAAGTAAAGGGAATGGATGAAGGTAGGAAGACGCTGGATCAGAAACCACCAAAAGAACATGACTTTGGATGAGCAAAGCCGAGCCCAAAGTACAGAGCTAAGCAACAGGGGCTGGCTCATCACTCGACCCTCTTACTTTGCCGCCACTTTGTGCACCCCTTCAGAGCCTTGGACCCGTAGAGCCATTCCCTCTCGCCGCGCTGCTCACTAAGGATGAGCATCAGGACCACGCTATCATGAAAAGTCAGTGTGGTAGGTGTTGAGAGAGAGCATGGTCTATGCAATGTAGTCTCTGAATTACCTGGTGATCCATTGTGGATTCACCCTAAGTGTTGGAGCATAACTTGTTTTTACAAGACAAGTATCGGGAGGTGGTGACCAGGTGTTCAAAGAATAGACAACCAACCTATGCAGGGCTGAAGGCAACTTGGCTACTACTAAGTGTAAGTCTCTGCAGGAGCAACTCGAGAGCAAAACGGCAATTCACAAGGAGCTAGTTCAGGCACACTGTCAGTTGCAACAGGAACATACCAAGCTTCAAACCAACTATAGTAATCTGTAGTGCAAGGTTGAACGCCTGGAGGACCTCACAAACAAGACCAAGGGCAATGTTATATCCATTGTTGCGAAGAACGTAAAAAAAGTTAGCAGGTAGGTACCTCATCCCAATATTCCTCAGCTGGGGGAGTTACTTCACAAACTAAGGGGTCACGACCCAGATTCTTTTGATGCTGCACTCGAGTTGAGATAACGAGTACTGACCTGGTGACACAAACGGACTGCAAATTTGATAAGTTAGTACAAATTTGAGTTTTGGCAGAGGTGTCGAATAAGGAGGTGTAGACAAAGCAGATAGCATATGCTAAACCAATTTTGCTGACCCAAGGGTCTCCTCATTGTTGTGGCTACCACGGAATTTTGTGGCATGTTCCGGGTAGGGAGGAGATGCCCATCTATTATCAAGTTTATCGGTAGCCAGAAGTAGATGAAGTGTTACTGGATCCTCCATGCACCAAGAAATTTCAGAGCTTGTACAGCCTCTTATATTAGTATATGATAAGGTAATTTAAGATTTTAACCGTTTTGTGGAGGAGCATGCTCAGAGGTAGCACAACATATTCAAGGCCAAGCACAGGTTGATTCTTGCCCAAGTACGACAATTATGCAAACCTAATATGGCCGCGTTACCCGTCTACTATGGCAAATTTTTATGGGAACTCGAGCAACTAATCGATAGCCATGTAATAGAGGCTCATTCCATGCGCAATAATATACATGATTTGTGCAAGGATTCGGGAATCAAGTGGCAAGAGCGAGTCAGCCAAGTGAAGTGGTATCATACGAATTTTGAAACTCTTGGTATCAGCAATCCATCTGAAGACCTAGTCGCCAAGGCCTGGACACTAGATTGGCATGCTGAACCCAAGTGCCCATAAGTGGATGTCAACAATTTATATCCTTGGCTACCAAGGGGGAAACATCTTGAGCCGCCACGTTACCCTCCTTGACCACCACTTCCAGATGAAGCCAGGCCATCTCGTCAACCCGTTCATCCCCGACCTCTAATTCAATGAAGGTATCGTCGACCACACGGGTTCAATCGAGCATCCACCTTCGAGCAATGTCTAGTCCCTGCCAGCCCGTGAGGACATGGGCAAGGATAGCTGAGGTGAGATGTTAGCCCCGGGTTAGGCTAACTAGAACATGGTCACCGAGCATCAGCACCAAGGAGTGGAGGAGGCAGTCGAGCACCCAATTTATAGCGAGAGGTGCAATTGATCACAGCAAGTCAACCTATAGGCGAGAAGCGGTTGGTGCATCGAGTGCACACTCAAATAGAAGGCAGTCCTTTAGGTAGAAATCGAGTTGTAACAGACAAGGAAGAGAACAATAGAAGCAGTGCATCTAGTTCTCTTCCTTTGAGCTAAGTTGATAGGATTAGGGAGTATTCATTGCAAGCTGACGTGGCTTGGTTGTATCAAGATTCTTTTGATCCAATAATTATGAACAAACTTGTGATTCTCTTCCATTCAACTCTATTGTCATGCTTATTGTCTAAGTGTGGAGCGCATATAATAACTTCGTGTTCTCCTATCATCATATGGTTCTCCAATGTTAGCTAACCCCGACCTCTGAGTGTTTATTTGTTGATATTTGTTCTGCACCTGAGCACACTCACCTTAGGACTGCAAGAGCAAGCATCTTCACTAAGCACAACACCGGGTTGGGAAGTAGTCCGAGCACTTTTGAGTTAGCCAAGTGAGAGTCCAAAACCATTAACAACATCTTTCCAAAAGAGGGCTTTCTTTTGTGCCCTCTTTCTTTTGATTAGCTTAAAGGTTCCTTTGGTTGGCTGATCGATTTTACTTGCCCACCATTTCCTAAGGTAAGTCTTAGACTCATTGAGCTTTAATTTCTCTTGCATTCTTAGGTTGCGTCTGGCTTGTAATAGCTCTTTTGGAGCTCTGGAGTCCCCTAGTCTTGGCTAACCTCTCCAAAGCATTGATGGTCTCTCCGATTTTGTCCATTCATTGTGATCTGATCTTGGACTTGTCTTTTCTTGTGTGCATAATAACTTTTTGGTTCCATTTTATTGCCTCTAGCCAGGAAACCTCAACAGGTCTTTGTTTTGTGAAACATTCCTCCCAGATATGACAAATCTTTTCTTGTATACTCCTAAGACCAAAGAGTTCTGGATCAGCCTTAAACCAAGAGATGGACGGCCTCCCCAATCCAAAGTAACATTGGAGTGTGATGAGTTATGGCTAGAGAGGGAGAGAGTAGGGTGAGTCTGATCAACCAGTGAGGAAACCTCACTCAGCAGGTCCTGGGAAAGATAAATTCTATCTAGTCTGGCTTCTCTATTGAGACATATTTGAATGTTGCACCAAGTGAAAAGACCCTCTTTAACCATGTCAACCAACTATAGTTGCTCCTTGACATTCTCTAGGCATCTCTTTCTGAACATTTGACATTTGAGCCTTTTTCCAGCAATATGTCCTTGCTGGACTCGATTGTGTTGAAATCACCTAGGAAAAATTCTCTTTCACCGATTGCATCTAGTGAACCCCAAGTGATCTTCCTATCCCTATAACTGTTTGGGGCATAGATTAATGTAATAGTGAAGCGCTACCCTTTCATAAGACACGTTAATGAGACCCATCTATCCTGTATGTCTACCTGGTCATAAAGAATACAACCCTCAAAATGAGAGAGAATCCTAGAGCTGTCCCACCTTTATCATCTTCGTGATTGGTGACAAAGTAGATTCTTCTTTTGCCGGTTCTTTTAAGTCTAACTTGAAGAATTTAACCCGTTACTTTGACCTCCTGAAGGGCTAAAAAATGAGGGGTGAGGGAGTTGGCTCTCAGCCAAAAGGGTAGCTCCTCACTTCTTCCATGGGCAGTTAGACCCCTGACATTGTGAGGAAAGAGACAACTTTACTTTGGATCCCTTTTTAGCCCTGGGATGTGGGCTATCACTGTGGGGATTGGCTATTTTGGACTGTCTTCTTTTACTTTCGACAATAGTAAAAGCTTTGTTCTGAGGGGGGGTTTCCTTGTCCTCTTGGGAAGCCTTGGGTAACTCCCCTTCTGAGTCAGATCCTACCATGTTGTTCGTGACCATATATCATCATTTCTATCGATGTCCTCTTCAAAATCTTTAGACGTCCTAGGACCAAAGTCATCATCTTGCATTTTTCTCTGATCCACTCTTCAGTCTCATCCTCAACTAAGGCTTCAAAAGAGGTTTTGATGAAAGGAACCTGAGGGGGCTTAGGTAACTCCTATTTCGGGGTAGAATTAGGACTAAAGGGAGATCCCACATCTATAGGAGCCTTCTCTGCATTTTTGTTGGGGGCCTTGGTCACCCATTTCTCAGTTTATGCCATATGAGGCTTGGGAGTGGGAGGGACCTGAGGCTTGGGCTTATTCTTCTTCTTGGGGCAATTCTTCACTATGTGACTTTCAAGTCCACACATGAAACAAGAATTAGGAAGATTCTTTTAAAGAAGTTGTTGTTCTCTAAATACACTTCCATTTCTATTGAGGATCACCAGAGAGCTAGGTAGGTCCTCAGCTATATCCACCTAGATGCAAATCTGAGGATTCCCCCTCGGGTTTATGAAGTTTTTAGTTTCAACAAATAACACCTTACCCAATCCCCTACAGAGGACAGGGAGTTGGTTATAGAGGGACAAAGGTAAATTAGGTAATTCAACCCAAATGGGAATTTTAGTGGACCTCAGGTTGTTTAGGGAGAAGTCGTGAGACCACCATGAAAGATATAGAGGTTGGTTTGAATGGTTCATAGCCCATGTTGCAAGCTCTTGCCACCATGGTGTCCCTTTCAAAAAGGAAAATGAAACACCCCTTCCTGAGGAATCTAACATTGGTAACAACTAAGCAATTCCTCATCCAGTTGGTTTGAATCCAAGTTTCAATGATTGCACCCGACCAATGCATGTGTGCTTAACCACTCCATAGACTTGAGAAGGAGTTTCTCATTGAGTGTAGCAGTGACATACATACATGTATCTATAGTTAGCACTGCTCGACCTCGAGAGTTATCTTCCAAAAATGTGCGTTTGCTTTTTTGATGGCTTCCTCCCATTCTAGTTCTTGCGGGGAGAGTTTGGGGGGATGTGCTTTGTGCTTCTGCTTGGACTTTAGTTGCTTTGGTAATTTGTCGTTCATCCTCTCTGAATGATATCTATGTTTCTTGAGTTGTATTCACTACCAGCTTCTTGTTCAACACCTTTGTCTACTGCATTATTGCTGGGCTTATTTGTGCTTTCTTCTCCTCCATGGGGGAGGGATGCTCCCTTAGCTTCAGCTTGTTATGTTGGGCAAGCAATATCACAAATTCAACCATTGCTATACATAGGCAATGATGAAAGAGGTGCGACAAAACAAATTTGCAAACTAATAAAAGAATTCCATACAAATGGTTTCCAATTACCATGACTGGAAAAAATAGTGAAAAAATCAATATCAAAGAAATATACCAAGGCTAGACATGTAGTCCACAAAAAACAAAATCAATACTAGGTATGCAAATAGGTGCTCATCCGGTTAACCATAAACTAGGTAGCTAACAATGACAACAAATGTGGTGCAATTATGAAGTAAATCATCACAATAAAAACAATTAAAATAGCTTGTTATGAGGGATGGATAGGGGGTACACACACATGTGCACGCACAAATGCACACACATACACATGTGCGCGCGCGCACACACACACACACACACACAAGCCAAGATCAAAATCGAAAGGACATACCAGGATACTTCTAACTTTAAAATGGTATGCAGAAAAAATGTGGAGAATGCAATGCAACTACAAAATACCACGACCGAGTGTGTGCTATATAATAAAAGTATATTTTAGTGTTTATATGACTTACATATAAAATTTATTCATTATGGTATTAAAAAAGTGTTCTAGAGACTTTTCTCCCTTTTCATACTACATTAAAGGTATTGATTTCCATTTTGACATTTATGTTTTCGATTGTTTAGTGGATTTCAAACTTTAGTGGTTTTTTAAATTTTGGTTTAATGAATGGAGCCTAGGTCTAGTATTGTATGAGTCTAAAGAACGGTTAGGTGGTCTTTGATGGACAATTTGTTTAAATGATCAATGAAGCGGGTTAGTGGCATTGATAGAAAGATATGTTGGGAGTTTAATACTAATGTGTGCTGTTCTAAAAAAGGAGTCAACATAGGGTGTTACTGAATATTTCCTTTATCGTGATCAATATAATGAAGGGTATAGGCCTGAGTAATGATTGAGGTTCAAAAGTTTTGTTCGTAAAATGGTCCCAAAAATTGTTTGTGGTGTTCCTTTGCTTTGGTCTCTTCACTTATTGTGTGAATTTTCCTCGACTGATAGTTGTCAGTTGGGTTCTATTGGGTTTGTCGGGATCGGCGATAGTTCTTGATTTGTTTTTTCTTGATTCTTTTTTATGTTTCAATTTGGAAAAGATGTCTAGATGTGGTGGTTTTAAGATGGTTACGACCTACGATTAAATCTAACACTCTTTCTAGTTTTGATTTTGGAATCAGTAATGGTTTCCTTGTCGTAGAGGTAAATAAGGTTAATGGTCTCTGACTTTTGAGTAATGATTCCAAAGATGATGTGGCACTCATGGTGATGCCGTGGCTGCTTGCTTGGGCTCATGGTGATGCTTGCTACGACTTAGCAAAGCTTAGCCTTTTGTGCATTTATGCATTTTTGCAAACAATTGCAGAATGCCTACCTCTTGATGACCTTCTTGTATAAACGTTAGTAGGCAATCACCTACATGTTCAAACTTTTCATTAAATGCAATTGTCTTCTTTGTTTAATCTGTTATCTACATTGTTTACATTTCACTATGGAAAGGGGTTTTGTAAAAGTAAGTCTCCCCCCCCCCCCCCCCACACACACACACACTCTCTCTATATATATATATAATGTGTAACTTTTTTTATAAAATAAAATATTTAGATCATTCTAGAAAAATGCCTTCTAATAGCCCAATGCCCTTTAACAACTCATTTGCTTTCTCTTTCGCATGCAAAAGTGCTTGGTTTACTAGGCGAGCATTGCGCACTTGTGCACTCTTGTTTAATATGAACCCATGTCTGGCATTCCAAGATTTTAAGACCAGAATGTGGATTTATCTTGGGTTTATTTTGAAGTTCGCCCTAGTTAGGGATGAATTTTGGAAGTTTTGAGTGTTATATATAGGGGAGAGGGAAGATGTCAAGATCTTTGTATTTCGGATACCGGAACCAAGTTTCGAGGGGAGCCTTACTAGGTTACTGCATTGGGTACTCCAAGTTTTGAGCTCTGTATCTATTCTATAATATATTAAGCACACTAGGACACCTCTGTGAGCTTTTTAAGCACCCATAACTTCTCGGACTCTGGCGAGTTTGCTTGATTCTTCAATCGGCTATCAATCGCTACAATCCCATGCTTCGTCTTTCGAGGTAATTTCTCAAAGATCCTCCTTGTTTTAACGTTTGAACAACACCATCCCAGTGAGAGTAGTTCTCGTTTGAAATCGATTTCCTGGGACCTGTGAAAACCATTCAATCTCTTGACAACAACTTTCAGCCGCTCTCTGTATACGCCTTCCTAAACCGTGGCCGAGGATCCTATACTTATTCTGACGCCCATATTTATATCTGTGACGTTTATCCACCACTTCTTCAGTGCCTCACCTAGAGGAACATCGTCTCCAAAACTCTGCAGCTTACATATTTCGATCCAACCTTCTGCAGCCTCATCTGAGTTGTATTGTATACGGACATGCCCAACGCCAGGCACTGTCTAATTCTTCGAAAGATATGAATAGCCAGTCATTCAACATCCAGAGCTTTGATTGCAACAAAATAGGATGGGTAAGCGAAGTGAGTTTCCAAACGGAGGTCACTCGGCAAAGTTTTGCTACAAGACGACCTACGATGCACAGTTTCAAGAAATGAAGGCATGCTTCATAGAAGAAGCACCGACAAGTAAATTGCAGGTTTAGGGGATGCAGACGATTCATGAATGATGGAGATTACTCTTCTTAAATTTTCAAATGATAACCATAGTTTTTTGAGTTGGTCTTCCCTGTGTGGCTGGTTGAGTCTTTCCTCCTCTGGTTAGATTTCAGGTTTTTAACCTTTGTCCGCTGGAAAGATTTCTTTTTTGTAATGTGTGGCAGTATCTTTTCCACTTTTGGTGATGCTTTGCTCTATGTGAGTAGCTCAGCAACAAAATGTTCCGTTCCGCTACTCAGATTAGGGAGTAACCTTCGTATGGGAACCTTAGCAGATAACAGCTGGGCATGCAGCCACTACATGGCAACACATTTGTATGCAGGGATGCGGAACACCAATTAAATCTAGGAGGTTTTACATCTTTTGTGTGATGGTGGTGAGGCAGTGCTTTCCGGCTCTGTGTTGTGTGTTGTGTGTGTGTGTTTGTGTTATATGCAGTGTTCTTTAATGAGTCTTTGGGATGCTCTCTATTTTGGATTAAATATTATAGTGTGTTTTTGCATTCTTCTTGATTGAATCTATACTTTGTGGTTACTCGTGGTGCTTTTATAGTTTGAGAGAGGGAATGATCGGTCTGTGTGTTAGAATTTCAGTTACAATTATCCAACAAGAAGTCCCAGACATCTAAAGCACACCTTGTTGCAAACTTACATACTGTAGGAAAGCATATGCTGCTTCGTCTGCAGAGAACTTGTGAGCAGATTTTTCAGGAGTGCTCAACCTAGAGCAGTAACTGAAGTCTGATAGGATACACACGGTAATCTAGCAGGAGTCTACAGCAGAGGGATCAGCAAACACAGCCTGTTCTTGCTGGCTTGCCTCAGCATAAGTTTGCTGAGTGGTGATGTCACAGTTTTGGCAATATTTTGATGTCAGTGGGGATGTCATAGTAGCTAGTCCCTGCTATGCATGATGGAGTTTATGGTTTTCAACCTTGTGAGTGACTATCATGAGATTGAAACTGCACTATGTTGTGTTTTTAAAGGATGAGTTTGGGAATGTTCCTGGATTCATCTAGGTATATGCTTCTGCCGTATTAGCGGACATGCAAATTTCACCTTGTGAAGTTTTCATCCAAGTTGCGGCCTGCTGGTATTGTGATAATTCTTTCTATCTTAAATGGTGCGTTGCCCTATCAGCTAGATTTAGATTTAGATGCTCGTTAGGGAGAGACTAAAATGAAAACGTTTAGACTTCACAAGCAGTTGTAGCTTGATTGAAGAGATTTTGGACTACCTTTTGATTAGCCTTCTCCTTTAGTGCTAGCCTTCGTCATGGCTGAGTTTGTCCTTCACCTCCGGAGTGCCGACAGAAACTTAGTACGAAGACTTTGTATAAATGGATGCTCAAGTATGTGTGGGTGTGTGGATTTGTATATGTGAGAGCATATTTTTATACTATGGTCTACACCCACTGTTGGGCGTTGATGACGTCAGTGGGGATGTCATAGTAGCTAGTCCTTGCTATGCATGATGGAGTTTATGGTTTTCAACCTTGTGAGTGACTATGATGAGATTGAAACTGCACTATGTTGTGTTTTTAAAGGATGAGTTTGGGAATGTTCCTGGATTCATCTAGGTATATGCTTCTGCCGTATTAGCGGACATTCAAATTTCACCTTGTGAAGTTTTTGTCCAAGTTGCGGCTTGCTGGTATTGTGATAATTCTTTCTATCTTAAATGGTGTGTTGCCCTATCAGCTAGATTTAGATTTAGATGCTCGTTAGGGAGAGACTAAAATGAAAACGTTTAGAATTCACAAGCAGTTGTAGCTTGATTGAAGAGATTTTGGGCTACCTTTTGATTAGCCTTCTCCTTTAGTGCTAGCCTTCGTCATGGCTGAGTCTGCCCTTCACCTCCGGAGTGCCGACAGAAACTCAGTACGAAGACTTTGTATAAATGGATGCTCAAGTATGTGTGGGTGTGTGGATTTGTATATGTGAGAGCATATTTTTAATACTATGGTCTACACCCACTGTTGGGCGCTGATGACGTCAGTGGGGATGTCATAGTAGCTAGTCCCTGCTATGCATGATGGAGTTTATGGTTTTCAACCTTGTGAGTGTGACTATCATGAGATTGAAACTGCACTATGTTGTGTTTTTAAAGGATGAGTTTGGGAATGTTCCTGGATTCATCTAGGTATATATAAATATTTTGTACTTGGACATCACCTCTATTTATGATATTTTTTTGGCTGAATATCTTTGTGTATTCTCTTCATATCTGAAGTGTTCTCTCTATAAGCACATGGAGTGAGTTGGCATTCAAAGTCTTTTGTTGTGAGACCTAAAGACTTTCTTTATTCCGATGCATAAGGGTTGGCTGTAGCAAGGGTGATCCTCCTTCAGACCCTCATGCTCAACGCTTATAACTACAAACTGGTTGCAAAGCCTACAGTAATCCAGGGTTGCATCAATGTCATCAAACTTAGCACATGCTGTCTGTGCTGTCGCTTGTAACTCCTTTGCAAATTGTGAGAGCTTTTCCCTAACATCATAATAAAATGGATTTATGGGTAAATACTGCTTTGAAAGTCCTGGTGCAGTCAGCACATTCTCAGCATTTGCAAGTTCCTGGTTGCTACTACCACCAGTTGCTATGGGATTAGGAAATGAGCGGTTTAAACTCCACGATTGGGAATTGTCTTGTTAGATCACATGCATTGGAGCACTTGTGAATTGGGATAAGAGGCCTTAAGTTCCCCATACCAGCATTTGGCAAGGTCCTTTGCTGAGGTTTCCCTGGACACTGATTGACCGCTGTCTTCCACAAAGAGAGAGGTAAACCCCCTTGCTGATGCCCAAACAAACCACTGTAGTCTGTTAATGATCCTGAAAACTTAAAAGCCTCTTCTTCTTGACATTCATTGACTCCATATAAGCTCGCCTGATTCTCCTGTATTAAAGGTCTTTCATTCACAACATCATGAGGGTTAGGAGTTGTCAGTGATACTGTTTTTTTGAAGCTCCATAATTCTTTTAGCTGATGGTACTGTACATTTGGCAAGGTCCTTTGCTGAGATTTCCCTGGCCACTGATTGACCTCTGTCTTCCACAAAGAGAGGAAACCCCCCTGATTTTCCTGGCCACTGATTGACCTCTGTCTTCCACAAAGAGAGAGGAAACTCGCCTTGCTGATGCCCAAACACACCACTGTAGTCTGTTAATGATCCTGAAAACTTAAAAGCCTCTTCTTCCTTACTTGCATTGACTCCATATAAGTTGGCCTGATCCTCTTGTATTAAAGGTCTTTCATTCACAACAACATCAGGGTTAGGAGTAGTTGGTTTATTGAACCTCCGGACTTCTTTTAGCTGCTGATGTTACTGGCTTTGATAGGTGAAACGACTTGATTCAGGGACCTAGATTGCAAGCTACAGTCCAAAGAATGTAAAGGAGAATTTAGTAAAGAAGTCAAATGCCATTGTGGCGAATTTGCATCAAAACTAACAGGCCCAACTATACTTGTCCCTTTTTTATTAGGATCGTCCCTACAATTCAGGGAAACTGCATTATTGGGATTAAGGTCCATTCTTCCAGTCTGTTTCGATCTTTGATTGGGAATTTTACAGTTTATCCAGAAACAGGCTCCGTTGTGGAATCACAGGCTTGGTGGTCAGACTTCTACGATGATCTGCCATCCAAGTCCTTACCAACTTGACAGCTAATAATGAATTCTAAAGTAGTCTCCTTTGCATAGACCTTATCAACAATCTTATCTCTCTGGTTGACTCCATAAGCTGTGCTTGATACATTCTGAACTGTCAGGAAAAATTTATTACTAGGAGAAGTGGCTTGCAGAGATACTTTCTGAGGCAGTTGGTGAATTGCCCTTGGAATTGAAATGGGTTCCTAAAAATTTATTACCAGGTGAAGTGGCTTGCAGAGATACTTTCTGAGGCAGTTGGTGAATTGCCCTTGGAATTGAAATAGGTTCCTTTCCGTTTGGAGAAACTTGCTTTGCTGGGATTTGAAATGGAGCATTTGTTTCAGATGGTGTCACAACTGCTGGATCAGCAACAGCTTTTCAAGCAACATTTGGATCAAGACAATTCCATTTTTCAGGTTCTCCTTCCAAACAGTTGAAGCTCTCCCAATGTTGTGGCTGCCTTCTTCTCGAGTATCATGAAGTACCATCAATGGGGTAGAATCCATTACTTCAGAATCCTGGTGTTCATTTTGAGCTATAGGCTCTATCACTGACATAGGACCATTGTTTTTTCTATAAGGAATATCTACATCCCTAGGCATTGTTGGGGTGCTCCAAGTTGGCGTATTGCCGGATGATGTCTTTCAACCATAAAGCTGCCTTGCCTTGGGTCCCTGCTCATGGATCATTGCAAATGGGCCAATGCAATCACCATGAGTCATCTCCGTTTGAGTTTTGGGAGCAAACGTCTCATCGTAGTCGAAACCTTTCATCTATGCAGACCCTTGGCTACCATCGTGCCTTATACTTGTCAAATGTCCCGCCAAAACTTGTGCTTGACCTTGTATATCCACTTGCTTCTTATGACTTTACGCCTGGCGAATCTCAAAACCAGATCCCAAGTCTAGTTCCTCTCAATGGATTCCATCTGGATTTCTGTTGTGGATTGCCAATGCCTATTGCCCTTCGCCTCTTCAAAGGATCTTGCCCGTTTGTCAACTCGACTTGAGCCATCACACCATAGTTCGTTGTAGGCACGTATTGAAGTCATCTCGATGTTCTTACTACTTCAGAACTAGTCTCCAAGATGTCAGCATTCCTAGTGTCTTTTTTTTTTTCCCAGTGTCTTCTTACACCACAAGGGTCTTCTCTTCTTAGCTATTAAGACTTCTCTCTTCCTGAGTTCTGATTGGGATTTGACTCTATTACTTGATCTTGCTGGTATTGGAATTGGATTCAGTTCTTCATTAGAGTGTGGTCCCGTCTGGGACTATAGTCACAGATTGAATTCAGGGAATCACTCACATAGTGCATTGCAAAGCGAGATTAGGGAGTCAAAAGATACGAGTGAAGTCTCTGACTATAGTCTAAGACTATAGTCACAGATTGAATTCAGGGAGTCACATAGTGCATTGTAAAGCGAGATTAGGGAGTCGAAAGATACGAGTGTAGCTGCAGCTTTAAAGGCGATTTGGACTAGTCATGAGTTGTAAGATGAGTGAGCACAAGGATTCCACTGAAACCCTCATTTGAGGCATGCATGAAGTGCTATTGTAACAGTGCGATAATCGTTGAACAAGCTTGAAGCTCCTTGATATCTGTGTGTAATCTAGATGTGATTTTGGTGCTATTTATGTTTTCAAATTTGTGCATTGTGTCTTTCTTTTGTTGTATTTGATAATCGATTGGAGTAGGATTGTGATTTGACAAGCTTTCATCCTTTGAGTCATCCCTCGAATGATAATGAGTTTTCGAAGGAGGCTGGTTGGTATTGGAGTGCATCATGTTTTCCAACGCAAGCATGAGTCTTTGCTTTTCACAAAGGATGGCCTTTGAGGTAAGCATGAAAGTTGGTAGTTTCCAAACAATGAGTCTATGATGTGGTGGGTTGCCCTATTACTTTAGATTACAGAGGGAGAGAGGTGTATTCTATAATGAACCATCAACAATTGATTATAAAGAGAGTTGCCTTTAATAGGTGAACTCTTAAAAAGTCAAACATATAGGTGAATAATTACACATTACGAGTAACCTTATCAATGTTCTCTTCAATTTGCCTCTCTATGTTATGAATAACTCACTCATGGAAAAGTCGCAAGAGTACTAAGTGTACTCGAAGTACTACATCCACAATTTCATCCTACAAGGGTGTAGTGACCTATGGGAGGGATCCAAACTTTGGGCATATAAATAAAGAATGTCAATTTTATAATGCCCTTCATATTTAATGAGATCGTACAATAGATTCACTATGCAGATATGCATAAAATAGAAGCACGTATTTCCAAGGATAGTTTTCCTTTGCAAATGCCATCCGATGCGAAGAGAATACAAGTCTTAATGCGCTTTTGACCACTATGATGTGAAATGCTTATGACAATCAACCTATGGTATCTTGACAAAAATTGAGTGACATTTTGTCTAGGCCTTATTTTAGGGACTAGATTATAGCAAATTCAGTATTGAAAAATGAGAACTTATATGTTTTAAGATGTTGAAACCAATAACCCAAGAGAGTCAGCTCATTTTATGGGGTTAGGAAAAATGTCTTCTTTTAGCTCTGATGAGGTTTAATAGACTTCACAACTCCTTAAAATGAAACCATGGCAATGAAGATTCAAAATACTAGGCATGCCACACATATGTGCAATGGATCTAGAGATTGAAGAAGGTAGAAGAGGTTGCGTTCCTCTTGAAGAAGAGTTGCAAAGAGGAATGCGAGAAGCTCCATCCAGCTTATGCAACACGAACCACAAAATTAAAAGCATAGGCCTTATACCTTGACAACAACTATGAGTGCCCAACACTAACTTGTCTTGTGACACCCCCACACATCAACATGTGAATGGGGCCTAGGCATCCACATTTTTCTAGACCCCTTGTGACCCCAATCAAGACCCATTCTAAAACGGTAGTCTGGTCATAGAAGTCCATTGTTTGCTCAACTTGGTTTGACTTTGTTGGCTTGCTCATGTAGGTGTTGCGACAAAGCTATTTGTTTGGGGAGCTCGAGTAGATAGATGGTAAGTGCCATTGGTCAAATGATTTCTTCTGCATATCATTTTATTTCACACTCAGATTGCTTTCTTCATTATGTTGTTGTTTTTCGTCCTATCAAAAGATTGGTAAAGATTAATGTACTTTGCATTCTGCAATGACCAAAGTTGATTGGGTTCCTCGTGGGATCGCTTGAGAATATATTTAGGATGTGATATTGTCCCCTTTTTGATAAACTACTTCAACTGTACGATGGTCTTTCGGAATTGAAGCATGGTATGTGTTATTGAGCATTTTTTTGGTTCCTGTATCCTTACTGCTACATCACACTTTCCATGGCTTCACTTTTTGCAATATATTCAACTTAGGGCCTATTCCCGCTACTGGTGATGAAGGACTTTTTAACGAAAGTGTGCATTTTGGCTGTGGCCTTTCAAATCTCCAGTGGGGATGACCCCACCAAGCGCTCTTTCTTGGGCTAACTGTTTGGTGTACCCCCTTCTATGGCTTGGTATATATGACAAAGGGTTTATTGGGCTCCTTGTGGCACTTTATGAGTAGATTTGTGGCTTACTAATCCCATAAGCAATGTGGGGATATTGAGTGCCCTAGATATATTGAAGGATGTAGCCCCTCTCCCATATCCCGCTGGCCTTTTTTGGGGAGTAGGAGAGGGCTTGGCACGGCTATGGGTAAGGGGTGTGGGACCCCCCGTACCCTGTTCCCTCCTTTGACATGTGGCGTTTTTTGTAGGAGCCAAGATGGTATGGTCCAGTTCGATAGACCGTGAGTGGTGTGACAGTTGTTGTGCGTGACTAGCGTGACAGCAGCTGTCTCTAGGCTGCAACAAAGAGTAGCGTGAAATGTGACCTTGAGCGGCTGAGTTGTGACAATCCGTGCCACTGGTTGTTATAAGTGCAACTTTATTTGGACAGGCGGCTGCTTGCACCATCAGTTTACTATCTGTTGTGTGAGGCACTTTGGGCGGCTTTGGTTTGTTGATCCTGTGCGGCTTGTCCTGCATTACCATGGTTTGTGGGCTGGCCTTTGGTTTGGTCAGTCCACCTTTCAAGGTGCTTAGCCCACGGGGGTGTTGGGTTTGGGGTAACCCCCTTGCTGTACCCCCTGTATGGTGCAAATGACAAAGGGTTGATTTGGCTCCTTGTGGCGCTTGATGACACGTGGATTTGTGGCTTAGTAATCCTGTAAGCAATGTGGGGGTATTGAGTGCCTTGGATATAGTGAAGGATGTAGCCCCCTCTCCATATCTTGACGCCCTTTTTTGGGAGTGGGAGAGGCCTTGGCATGGCTATGGGGCGGGGGTGTGGGACCCTGTTGGAAAGGTCACCTCCCCATCTGTAAGCCCCCAAATGAGGAGAGCGTGGGAGAGGGAGACCTAGGGCAGGATGTGCCCAAGAGAGAAGAAAGAGAGGGGGCTGCCACATGGGCAGCACCTCACAGAGACAAGCATGGCTGCAAAGGACGGAACCTGTGGAAGGAGCAGAAGGCGGGGACAGCAAGCCCTAGATCTGACCTGGCAGGGTGCGATGATGTCAGCAGCAGTACGGTTCAGTACAGCACTGCACACGTGGCTGGAGAAGAGCCTGGCAGAGGGCAGAACCAGCAGCAGCAGGGTGAACAGGTGCTGACATGGCTGGGGCCTGGTGCAGCGCATGGCTGGGGCCTGGTGGAGCAGCAAATGGCGCTGCCAGTGGGCAGTGGCATGCCTTATATAGGGCTGGGCCCTTGCCTAGATTGGAGGGTCAAAGGCCCTAGAAGTGTGGGCCAAAAGGCCCCGGGTTGTGAGCCCTTAAAGGGCTGGACCAGCCACAGTCTGGTCGGCCAGATTAGGGCAGGCTGGTCGGTTTTTTGACAGGCCCCTAGGGCCTATATAAGGTGAGGCTCTTGGCCTCATTCAACATCCAGCAGCCAGCAGTTCCAGGGCAGAAAGGAGCAGCAGGAAGTCCAGGGCAGAAAGGAGCAGCA
Source organism: Dipteris shenzhenensis (assembly GCF_047967505.1). Taxonomy (NCBI): domain Eukaryota; kingdom Viridiplantae; phylum Streptophyta; class Polypodiopsida; order Gleicheniales; family Dipteridaceae; genus Dipteris; species Dipteris shenzhenensis. Next base: position 18,687,890 of record NC_141599.1, read on the forward strand.
GGAAGCCTACTCTCTGGGCCTATCTATAGGAGGTGAGATAGTGCAACAGGTGCTGCAGACTTAGCTCTAGGGAGAGGCTGGACCTTGGCTGTCTTCTAGGGCAGCAAGGTGCTGAGATCATCACACCTTCTGGAGCAGCTATTCACAAGCAGGTTGGAGCAGTGGAACAGCTATCTTGGGGCCTACATTCAAGAGGACCAAGGGGACCTGTGTGCTGTAGACAAAGCTTGGTAGGGGCTGCCCACCTAGGCTGATTCACAGGCAGTAAGGTGGAGAAGAACACATTGGACGGAAAGTCTACAGACGCTCGAGGTGGAGCACGCGGACTTGAGTCTAGAGATAGCCAGTAGATAGGAGAAGGACCTTGTGGTTAGATTAGAGGACCACACCATTGGTGGGACTCTGGATCTCTCTCTTTTGTATTGCGTCCATAGTTTTGGACGGAAATATATAAGTTTTGGTGTCTTCTATATCTAGTTGGTTCATTGTCTATTGATGAGTCTGCACATCTATGTGATGCACATTAAGTAAAGAAGTTTGTGATTCCACATCCCACACGCACACTGCGTGAGCTCCTGGGCATTACTATAAGTCTTCCGCTGTGTGTATCCTTTGTTGGGTCATTTCTAACATGGTATCAGAGCCCAAGTTGTAGGCTCACAGGTGTGGGAGCTTGAAGGCAGGGACCTTGTTGAAGGACGACCCTGATTCAGAAGCTCTAGGGAATTGACTTCCACGACTGGAGGATTGTGCCCTAGCGAGAAGGAGGGTGACTCAGGTTCAGTCAGGTGCATTTAAAGTTCGCGGTCCAGGTTATCTGAAGATGTACTTTTGTTACAAACCTTGCCAAAGGAAGGACGGGTTGAAACAGACCCTCAGAGCATGGTGCCTGGAAGACTCCAGTTTGTTCACTCATTATGAGGGGGACAACTGGAAGATCGTAGAGGCTGGGTTGCTCGAGTTCGAAGGCAGGAATGTGACGAAAGATGGTGGTGCCAAGAGGTGCTACCAAAGATGGACCTGTGTACTAGGATGGTGTGCGGAAGCGGAACCAGACCTGGTGGAGCAGGAGCCAGTGGATGAAAAGCCAGGAAAAGACTTTGACACCGAAGTGTTCCAAAGGACTACAACCGGGGAGTTACTGGAGCATCAACATCGACATGTTGGCATTGGGCCAAGATGTGTTGGTGAGAGGGGGTGTTGGAAAGGTCACCTCCCCATCTGTAAGCCCCCAAATGAGGAGAGCGTGGGGGAGGGAGACCTAGGGCAGGATGTGCCCAAGAGAGAAGAAAGAGAGGGGGCAGCCACATGGGCAGCACCTCACAGAGACAAACATGGCTGCAAAGGATGGAACCTGTGGAAGGAGCAGAAGGCGGGACAGCAAGCCCTAGATCTGACCTGGCAGGGTGCGATGACGTCAGCAGCAGTACGGTTCAGTACAGCACTGCACACGTGGCTGGAGAAGAGCCTGGCAGAGGGCAGAACCAGCAGCAGCAGGGTGAACAGTTGCTGACATGGCTGGGGCCTGGTGGAGCAGCAAATGGGGCAGTGGCATGCCTTATATAGGGCTGGGCCCTTGCCTAGATTGGAGGGCCAAAGGCCCTAGAAGTGTGGGCCAAAAGGCCCCGGGTTGTGAGCCCTTAAAGGGCTGGACCAGCCACAGTCTGGTCGGCCAGATTAGGGCAGGCTGGTCGGTTTTTTGACAGGCCCCTAGGGCCTATATAAGGTGAGGCTCTTGGCCTCATTCAACATCCAGCAGCCAGCAGTTCCAGGGCAGAAAGGAGCAGCAGGAAGTCCAGGGCAGAAAGGAGCAGTAGGAAGCCTACTCTCTGGGCCTATCTATAGGAGGTGAGATAGTGCAACAGGTGCTGCAGACTTAGCTCTAGGGAGAGGCTGGACCTTGGCTGTCTTCTAGGGCAGCAAGGTGCTGAGATCATCACACCTTCTGGAGCAGCTATTCACAAGCAGGTTGGAGCAGTGGAACAGCTATCTTGGGGCCTACATTCAAGAGGACCAAGGGGACCTGTGTGCTGCAAACAAAGCTTGGCAAGGGCTGCCCACCTAGGCTGATTCACAGGCAGTAAGGTGGAGAAGAACACATTGGACGGAAAGTGTATAGACGCTCGAGGTGGAGCACGCGGACTCGAGTCTAGAGATAGCCGGCAGATAGGAGAAGGACCTTGTGGTTAAATCAGAGGACCACACCATTGGTGGGACTCTGGATCTATCTCTTTTGTATTGTGTCCATAGTTTTGGACGGAAATATATAAGTTTTGGTGTCTTCTATATCTAGTTGGTTCATTGTCTATTGATGAGTCTGCACATCTATGTGATGCACATTAAGTAAAGAAGTTTGTGATTCCACATCCCACACGCACACTGTGTGAGCTCCTGGGCATTACTATAAGTCTTCCGCTGTGTGTACCCTTTGTTGGGTCATTTCTAACAGACCCCCGGTACCCGGTGCCCTCCTTTGACACGTGTCATTTTCTGTGGGAGCCAAGACTAACACCCCCCTTCATTGTTGGTGTGGGTGAGTGAAAAAAAGAAGACAAAAGAGACCACAGGGAGTGACTTACCTCCTATAACTGACATGATTTTCTTCTGTAGTATTTCTTTTGTGGTATTTGCACCATGTTTGTTTCCTGCTTTTTATCGAACGGTGTTCTAAAACACCATGTCTCGTCGTGATTATTACAACCCCAATGTCTCCAGCTTCCATGTTTCGTCCTTCAATTTCTTCGCTAACAGTGCACTGTTTTTTGAGCTACCTTAGATCTCACCATCTTTCTGTCCTCGAGTAGCGCAGGAGACCTCTTATCTAGCATGATTTCAACTGTTAATGCAAATCTGCATCAAAAGAAATGTTTCAAAATGTTTTGGAGATTCATTTTCAATGACATGGGTTTATTCGTTACTATGGTTGAGATAAGCAGTACTCTTTTGATGGTTATTTTGGTACTGTGTACTTGCATGCATCCCCCCTCTCATGTCCCCCCTTCCCCTTTTTGTGTTGGATCTGCTGTTTGTAGACGTCTTCTGGGAAAATTTTCTGACTATAAAATTCATTTTAGTAGAGGCTAGAAGTTTCTCAGGCTTGAATCAGTATGTTTTCCTTTTGCCTCCTTCCTCCTTGCATTTATTTGGATAGCCATATTACGCCATCTGATAGTACTGTCCAACTTGTGGCTAGTTACGGATGTATATCAGTATGGTGCAACAACGTGACTTGCGCATGCACATGCACATATTTTTTTAAATTAGAACAAATTGTTAATACATTTGCTGTCTCAAAAAACAGAGGATGGAAGCGCCTGCCCTTTCTGAAAGTGCACCTGCTGTTCCGATGGCTGCACCTGAGAAACAGCCTGTTGAGGAAATGTTTGGTAAACAGGGTAGCTCAACAGCAGGGAATAATACAGCATTGACACCAGTTGCAGAGAGTCCAAAGGTTTCCAAAATGGCTTTAAAAGCTGGTGTAAATTTTGTGATCCCTAAAAACAAACTTTCTGGAGCCCTGATTCCTGTGACAAAAAGTGGTAGCAAATGGGAACCATGTGAGCCAAAGAAAGAAGATCTTAAGCAGCCAGTAAGGAAAACAAAATGGGGCCCTGATTTGACCCAGGATGCAGTTGTGAAAAGAGGAAGAGCCCTTGCTTTACAGGTTGCTTCCTCAGGCCAATTTCATCATCATGTTTTGTCTTTTATTAACCATGTATTCAAAGTACATATGCTTGTGCTTTGCAGCTTTGCAAGGGGCATCGGAAAGAGAGTGTTAAGTCACTCTGAGTATATCAGTTGTGATGCAATTTGTCTACAATAAAGGCAATACAAAGTTTTGCTTTTGTTAGACCACTACGTCACTTGTTGGACTAGGCTCTAGTGGAGCCTTGTGAGTTTCTCATATGAAACACTCCTATTCCAGGTGCATTAAGTGATGTTGCTGCCTGTCTGGTGGTACAAATTTTGAGCAGACTCGTGCGGAGCAGCTCGCTGCACAGTTGGAGTCTGGTAATCTGGAGATTGAGAGCAATGAGGCATTGCGTTCTCCTTCGCCACCACCTATTTATGATTCACTTGGGCACAGAATCAATACAAGAGAGGTGAGCATGTACAGCTGTAAGTTAACAAGGCATGGTTGTGAGGCATCATTGCTGAAATCATGTCCCCTAACCCAGAAGTGTTATCTAGGGTTCTGATGCACTTAGAAAAGTATATGAATGTGGATTATGTGTTACAAAGTACATCACATTCGAATACCTTTCTGCAGTTTTTGGAATGGACCTACCATTGTTGATAAAGCTTAACTGTCTGCAGGGAAGAAAGCGAGAACAATTGGATTTGGAAAGACGTGAAGCTATTGGTCATTGTCTCCCAGCTCGGCTTTATTCAAACGCCTTTTAGGGCGTTTTTATAATTCGGTATGTTCACATCTTAGTGGTTATTATCTGACTGGATTGTTGTAATATTGGCTACAGGAGAATGCCTACAGTTGAACCCATCTTATAAGCCACCGTCTGGATACAAGGCTGTTTCCAAAGAGGCAAAATTATTTATTCCGGTGAGCAATTGATTTTTATGATTTCAGGGCTGGTTTGTTTGGCCTTTTCTGCAGGGAAGACTTTTGTAATGAGTTGGGTCTTTCTACTAGAGTAATCTGGTCCCAATCTGGCAGTGGCTAGTAGTCAATGTGCCGGGTCTCTCCTAGAGTAATTCTGTTGTTAATGGGTCTAGGAGGTAGGCAACCGGTGCATTCGAATAATGCATCATAACTAAGTAGCACGTCCTGTGACCATGAAGGCAAAGATTTAAAGTAGTACATGAAAAATCCTTTAATCTAGCTAGGAGTACTACAGGGAAAACACATACGTGATGTAGCTAGTATTTTAAAAACTGATTGTTTTTTCCCAAAGGAATTTTTTAGCTTCATCCCTTGGTTCAACAAAAAACAGCCTATAATTGCGACTCCTACAGGACAGCTTTTACAGCCATGGTGGAATGTATTTGGCTATGGAAACTTTGTGTAGATCTTGACATTGTTCAGACATCTCCCAATACCATCTACACTAACAATTAGAGTGCTTTAGCCATTGCGCGCAATCCACTGTTTCTGCATGTACTAAGTATCTTGAGGTTCACTCTCATTATGTCACAGAGAGATTGTCAACATGGGATAGTCACTTGTTTTTTGTTCCGATGCAAGACAATTTGGTAGATTCACTAAGTCCACTTAGTCAACGTATGACTAATAGGATACTAGGACTTTAGGACTAGTAGTTCTAACTCTAATCCGTACGGGGAAAAAAAATCGATGGTGAGCCTTTGACACCGTCCGTACGGGCATTCGTTTGCATTTTGAGGCGCGTTCTTCCAAGCTCCACCCAGCCATCCCTACACATTTCCGTACAGCCAGCCGTGCACATTTCTGTACAGCTAGCCGTACAAAAGTTCCAGCCGTTCAGCCAGCCCTTCAGGCTCCAACTGTTGACGCAGGCTGTAGCTAAAACCTAATGACCGTACGCCCACCTTGAGCCATCTGGCCTTTAGCAAGTGGAGAGTCGAGACTCTCTCAGCTTTGTGAGTCACGACTCGTGACGTGTGACCTCACCTTTCAGGAATCGATTGAAGGAGGACCGAGGTCACTCCCTCTTATCTCTCCCATGTCCTCTATTGAATCTTGGAGTTTCTTCTCATTCTGAATTTCAGATTCTCACATCTCTCTCTCTCTCTCTCTCTCTCTCTCTCTCTCTCTCTCTCTCGCGTGCAGATGGGAAGAAAGAAAGGAGAAGAATGCGAATTTGTGGAGACACTGAAGCCCTTTGGGAAAGGGGTAGCTCACTTGTAAATGCAGGTACTGCCCTCACAAATGGGATGGAGGACCTACCCGCATAAGAGCACACTTTCTTGGGCTGACAGGCCTTGGGGTTGACCTTGTACCGCCCCTCCTGAAAATGTGAAAGAAACGTGCAAAAGGTTGCAAGCAAAGGCAGGAAAAAGAAGATTTGTAGAAGAGCTTGATGCAGATGTGGCTGATTTGGGAGATGCCTGGGAGAGTTGTGTTGCTGCATCTGCACATGAGCCAAAACAGAAGAAACAAAAGGTGTCAAAGGAAGCCTTGGCCAAGGCATGGGAGTCCCAGGCACGAAAGGATGCCTACATTGCTCTTCGATGCTTTTTCTTTGCAGAGGACATTCCTCGTTGGAAGGTGAAGAGTCTATATTTTTTGGAAATGGTCCGTGCAATAGGCCAAGTTGGGCCTAGCTTTAAGCCTCCATCTTATAAAGCCTTGCGCACTTAGGAGCTGAAAAATGAGGTGGTATGCATAGATCAAGAGTTGTTGCAGCTTTGAGAGAAATGAAAAAAGTATGAGCATAGTGTGTGATGGTTGGTCTGACACTCGGTGTAGGCCTATTATTAATATCATGGTCTCATGTATTTTCGGATCAGTCTCCTTGAAGTCTGTGGATACTAGTGGGCATTATAAATCAGGGGAATACATTTTTGGGATATTAAAGGATGCCATTGTTGATGTTGGGCTAGATAATGTGGTGCAGGTGTGCATGGACAATGCATCTAACTGTGTGCGAGCAGGTGAGGATTGGTAGAGGAGGAGTGGCCTCATATTTTCTATACTAGATGCACATGTCATTGCCTTGGGTGTAACACATGCCAACATGAATTGTTTGAGGACATTGGGCAGCTTGCTTGGGTGAAGCTAGTGTTAACATATGCCAACATGAATTGTCACATCATGCACTGTGAAAGCTCAACAGATTTCTTTCATTGTATTGGGTGCCTCATTTTGGCAGGAAGCAAGAGTCATAGTGAAGATATGTGCATCTATTATGAAGATCCTTCGTTTGGCTGATAGGGAAGGGGCTACCATGGGGCTTGTATATGAGCTCATTGATCGAATGGTGGAGAAGATACAGGCTATGGATGGAATAGACTCCTCAAAGTTGGCTGATGTCAAAGCCTTGTATTAATAGGTGGGATATGATGCACTCTTCTTTGCATGTAGCAGCTTTTGTTCTCCATCCTACCTGGAGAGAGAAAAATCCAGATGGTGATAAGGAGGTGCATGATGGATAGACACAAAATTTCCAAAACATCATGATCAAAGATAGCAAGTAGTAGATACTAAAAAATTGAAAGTAGCTTGTAGGCTGTAGGTGCTACACCAAAACATCAAAGGCAATCTGCAAAACACCATAAAACAAACTGAAAAGGCTGCGAGGCTGCCCACCTGCAGGCTGCCACAGCCAGGAAACAAAGCTGAAATGCATCACCACTAATGAGGCTCAAGCCTCAAGCTGCATCCTCATCTTGTGCCTCATCCTCATCATCATTATCATCAGTGCCATCCTCCCCCTCCTCCTCACTATCCTCATCCTCATTACTATCTGTCTCGCCATGGGACTCCAAAATACTGGAGCTGCTTGAAGCTGCAGCAACATCCATCCTTCTTGCTACAAGAGGGGCTGGAATCTCTGTTCTCCCTCTGTAGTCTCTTGCAAAGCAAGCAGCTTCTCATCATCCTTATCCTTGTTGATCATTTCCAAGGTCACTTATGTATTCTCAAATCCCCTTTCCGTGATCTTGGAGATGAGTCGCAAATTAGTATGGATGTATACTAATTTTCTGTATTCTTGGAAGCAGCCTATTCCTTCTTTTGGTATGTATAAGAGAGAATGTGCTCCAATTCCTCTCACAAGGATAAGCACATGTTCCTTGCGAGAGCACTCGAATAGCCAATTGCTGCAAATTTGGAGTGTGAGCCCCAAATGTCTCCCAGCACTTCACCCCTTGGTGCATCCTCTTATCATCCTTCGCAACTGCTCGAGCAAATGTGGCTGACATGGACTTGTAAATATCGAACTCATCAAATAAGATGCCCTACCTCTCAACATCATACTTCGTGTACCGCTCTATCACGTCCATCCACTATGTTACATGTACCAGAATCCATTCCCTAGACTCTTCCATGAATAAAAGTTTGAAGTTGAAAGTTTTGAAGCTCTCAAGTAAATGTGTACAATCTTTATTTTTAGAGTATTTTTTAATTTGTAAAATTAGGGTCACGTATGATTCAGCCCGAGGGACTGAACCATACTCCAATCATACTTTCGTACCCATATGACGTATGCGTATGGAAAAAACTACGGTACCAACTAGGTCTTGAATGTGTGTAGTTGTAGAAGGTCCTCGCATATGACCTGGTTGATATCATGAAATCTGAGCGGGAGAAATGGTGCGTTGAAGGGGGGTAATTTGTCCATGTGTAATCATCGGTACATGTGTGCATACCAGCCTCTTTGATCTCCTGCAATTGCTAGGGCCATGGAGGAGGATAGTGCTAGCTATGGTAGTCTACGTCGCCCTGAAGTGCAATGGCCGTATCCTCTGACCCGGTACAGATAAGTGATGACCTTGAAAGCTGGGTCAAGCTGCAACGGAGATGACCGTTGAGCTATGTTCAAAGTGACCCCTCGTCTCGGACAGTCTTCTCTGACGAAAGCTACATGTAATAGGTCTAACCTCAATAGAGGATGCTCTGTTCACTCTCTGTGTCACGGGTGGTCTCTGCAACCCTCTCTCAGTAATCTAGATTGCCCGCATATCAGCTAGCTCCTCCTCCATCCACTGTGTCTTGGAGCTGACTCAAAAACATAGAAATCTTTGACTCGCCGTAGTGTTTGGTCAGCCTTTGTATCCTTTGGGTTGATCGCCTTCTGCTACTCTCTGATCTGTCGTAGCGGGGCCTCCCTATGTTGGTGCATCTCAAGCAGATAGAGCCCAATGCAGATGTGGTCATGGAAGTGGATCAATCGTGACAGTGGGCCAAAGCCTCTCCCATCCTAATAGAGACAGTGGTATCACCTGCGGATCTCGTAGTATAGTGGGGAGGCGGCACAGAGAAAGTGCTCCTCTGTCTCAATCACTCTTAGTGTGCATAACATGTAGATCTGCTACTCTTTGGGCATACGTGCTGCTCTCCCTGTCTCAATTCTCAGCTTATGTGATGAAACCCGCATTTTCCCAATAGCGATCCTCAGTGCATGTGAGACTCCTCTTGTCCTTGTCCTTGAGATACTGGCTTCTGATGATGAATCCCTCCTCCAAGACGCTCAGGTTGTGGTCATAGTAGAACTAGATCTTGGTGGGGAGCTCCTAACCGCCCCTCCCCCCCCTAAGTCCGAGATGTGTGGAATTGGAGGAGATATAACCGTATGATACAGTTAATCTCATCTCGTGGGATCGACTCAACGGGTGCATCCTTACTATACTTAAAGGAAGGGAGCCTATCCATTTGAATCCTTTGTCTGGCAAACCATGTGGATATACGTGCACACCATGTGTCTATCCCGCTCTCAGCTAATCTTCTGGATGACTCCTAGTCTCCAGTGGGGTAGATCCCAGACTCTACGAATGAATGTCACTGTCTGGAAGATGGCATGAGTTTGTAGTGGCGTCATGGCGAACTCTACTATCGGTAGATCACAACCCCAGAAGCGTGCTGCATACATGGCAGTCCGTTGCACTATCGTATGGAAGAGCCAGCACTTCGTCGGTGGATCCTGGCAGTGTGTCTGGAAGCATTGTCTCTCTAATTGTGCCAAAGTACCCCGCCCTCATGTCAGTCATGCATGGGCTGCATGTGTCATAGTGAAAAGGAGTCCTTTGAAGACTGCTCCCAAATGTGTAGGACTGCACTATCTCCAATGGCGCATCTCGATAGGTGAAACTGAGTCGACGAAGCACAGCGTGTGAGGTGTTAAAGACCATAACCTTGGTCTTTCCAAGGTTGACTGTCAAGCCTTTCTCTCTACAAAACACCTCTAGGGCCTCCAAATGTCTCTGCAGCCGCTCCGTTGAGGATGAGATAAGGATTATGTCATCAATATTTGTATCATGAGATCGGCCAGTGGTGATCCTTCGCCTCCTAGGTGGTCTATGAAGGAAGTGATCTCATCAATGTCAAGCCCAAAAATGGTCAGTGAGAGGGGGAGACTTGCTTCACTTCGATCGTACTCTTGACCCAATCCGATAGACCACCCGGGGCACAAACTTTACCTCTGATTGACTCACATAGGCTCATCACTTCCCATATTAGTGTCTCTGGAATCTGCAGCTCTTGTAGTCTCTTGATCATGTGGGATCGTGGGACATTTTCACAAGCCTTACGAAAGTCTACAAAGTATGTGTAGACCTTCTGGTGTCTAGATCTCGCCTCCTCAATGATAGCCCTTAGAGTGAAGATGTGATCTAGGGTAGAAAGTTGTCTTTAGAATCCTACTTGTCGTAGTGCCCGCTGCAGCCTCTATCTGATTGCTAAGCTCCCTCTCTAATAAATCTTGGCCAAAGTATGGCCAATCATGAGGGTATGGTAGTTCCGAGTCTCCATAGGGTCCTTCGCTTTGTGTATCGGCAAAATAGTGGTGGTGCTCCAAGCGGGTGGGAAGTTGTGACACAGCCCGGTTGAACATCTGTGCTAGGACCAAAGCAAGGACCTCGTGTCCATGTGGAAAGTGTTCAGTCCGTAGGCCCTCATGGTCCTGCGCTCCCCGATTGTGTAATCGACGAAGTACAGCTCGTACGTTCTGTGTGGTGAACAAGTGATAGGTGGTGGGCCTGGGCATAGAGGACATATCCGGCGGTGTCTGCATCTAGGCATCATAGAGGGAATATGCATATGTGCGCCACACATCTGGGTCAGTGATGGGAATAGGTGGCTTCCTTTCCAATAGAAACTCCCATCCAGTGGTCGGGTCTCCTCCTTGGAAAGATATGATAATCTCATCCATCCTATGTGTGAGGAAGACCCGCCTCTTATAACGTGTCAATCGTCGGAAGATCTTATGTCCATCAGGTGACGTCTCTTATGTGCCTCTGAGAGAGAAGAAGAAGAAGAAGAAGAAGAATATATTATCGTCCTCTGAAGACCAAAACCGGCCTATGGGACCTGAGCAATACAATATCACAAGTACATGAAAGCTCCTCCCGAAGATGGGAGGGTGGAAAGAGAAACCACCTTCTAGGATTCAGGTGGATTCCTATGCTTGAAGAGCTTATACACAAATGTTCCTAAAGCTGAAGGTGACCCTTTATGCAGCAAATCAGCCAGTTTGTTATGTCCCTCAAGGAGGTGATTGAACTCTTCCCTAATGTGTGCATAGTGAGGGCATATCATTACCATGTGTTCTTCTGTTTCAACCATACCTTGATCACATAGTTGGCATATTCTACTCTCTCTTGGCATCTTTTTCCATCCCCCTGTTTCTATTTGCAGCTGGTGTGATCGGGTGCGAAGTGAGGCTAAAGCCCTCCGTTTATGCACTGCTATAGGTGTACATATGTACTTTTGCGTTGTTGTCTCCCTTCCTGTATAAATTGACCAATATTCGGGGTTGATATATGTGCGATAGTACTCAAATTTATCTTTGTTTTCTGCTGTTTGCCATTTCCTGTGTAGTGCATTCAGCAGGTCATAATGAAAAGCCTCTTCATCAATCTCCTCTGAAGAGTAGTTTAAATACTCTTCTACTTCCCACTTCTTGAACCATTTTTTTAGGTCCTGTGCCCATCCGGATGTCAAAATCTTGCCCTTGTTTGTCTTTTGAAGCTTCTGACTTTCATTCCATGCTCTCTTTGGTAGCCTTTCATTATCCATGCACTTGACCTTTGTGATGTATCTGAGTACTCTCTTCAGAGCATGTAGCTCTATGGGTATACATCCTGTCTCTAGGAGTAACAAAGAGTATGGTGTAGTAGCCTTGATGCCCAGGTGCCTCCTAATGAAAGACTTTTGCATTTTCTCTATCTCATTCCACGTTGATGGAGATATACTCCCACCCCATACCTCTACTCCGTAGAGTACTGTCTGTATCACATATGCCCCAAAGATCATATTTCGTACTTGCCACCTTCTCGTATTGCTATTGTTACACTCATTTTCAAATTGGAAGTATTTTGCCCATCCTGCATCAAGTCTCCGTTGCACACAGCTGTTCCATCTATTATTGGCGGGGATTTCAATACCCAAGTATTTGAATGAGTGCACTGTCTCAATGGGTTGCCCTTTATATAAGATTTGGAGGGGGCTGCTTGGCTGTATAGTCTTGACTATCATGAGTTTAGTTTTGTTGACATTAATAGCCATCCCACTCTCTGCACAAAATATGCTGAAGATATCCATCATTTTTTGCATCTTACTTTCACTATCAGTGAAAACAACCACATCATCTGCGTAAAGAAGCAACCAAATCACGAGACCTGCTAGATGAGGGCTGTATAACTCATCTTTACATGCTTCCTCATTCACCAACTCCTCAAGTCTATCAATGCATAGACCGAACAAAGTGGGTGAGAGCGGACATCCTTGTTTTACCCCCATATTACTATAGAACTCTTGTGACATCCCATCCTTACATTTCAGTTGACATTTTACTTTCTCATAAAGTCTAAAGACAGCAAACCTTATTTCCTCGGGCACCCCTATGCATTCCATTCTCTCCCATAGCACATCCCTAGGCACTGTATCAAATGCCTTCTTAAAGTCAATGAAACAACAGAAGAGTGGCTTCCCCTTGAGGCGGCTTTCCTCCATCAAAACTCGAAGAGTGACTAGGTGATCCACTGTACAGTGTTTTGGTCTGAAACCAGCTTGTCCCATTGCTCTTTTATTTTCTTTCTCTGCCCAAGCACTCAATTTTGTCTCTACTATTGTGCTATATAGTTTGGCTAGAGTGGAACATACCATAATTGTTCTGTAATTTGTTAATTGATTGCGGTCACCCCCTTTGTAGATTGGTTTGATCCAATTCTCTTGCCATTCTGTTGGGAAACCATGCATCAAAGCCTGATTTAGTGCCATTGCTATGTGCCTTTGCGTGTGCTCATTGGTCCACTTAATGAGTTCAGCCACTAGGTGTAGAGTGTCTGCTGCCTTTCCATTTACCATTTTCTTGAGGCCATCTTGTACATCTTTCAATGAGAAAAGACCCTGAGTATTACTGCTGAGAGGTATGCTCACTATGGGCCGAGCCTTGGGATGTGTGTAGAGCTGTTGAGCATATTCCAGCATCTGTGTTTCTGTAAAATCTCCCATAATGTCATTTGACCTTTGTTTAATTCCTTTCCATGCTCTCCTAGGATGCTTGATAAAATCAATTGCATCAGTCCATTCCTTGTTCACAATATGTGCACGTCTTTTTTTACGTGTAAGTGCATGGAGCTGTTTCTCAGCTGCTCTTTTCTCATCCCCCATTGGGATCCCCTTTAGTGCATTCCTAGCTGCCTTGCACTCAGCATCAAACCAAACATTGTTTGGTAGCCCTTTCTTGCATTCTTTATTGCTCTTTTTGTACCCCAAAACTGACTTGGCTGTAGTGAGAATAGCATTTTTCAATTCTGTCCACCCAATTTTCTGTTTTCCCAGCAGACACGTCTCTAGAGTTTCAGCGTACTCCACCTTCTTTGCCTCATTTATATGATAGTTGCCTTCAACTGTTTTGCGCTCTTCTAAAGTTGCCTTGGCAAGTAATATATTAAGCTCCACATATAGTGGTGTGTGATCTGAATCAAGAGAGAGAGAGAGAGAGAGAGAGAGAGAGAGAGAGATCTATTAACGTCCGCAGAAAGCCTCACGGGCTTATGGGACAAAGTGCAAAACATAAATCCTTACATCTAGGTTGGGACAAAGTGCAAAACATAAATCCTTACATCATCTGGATAAACCAGAGAGGGTCGAGAGTGCACATGGCAACTCAGATTGAGCTTATTAAAGCACAATTCTAAGTTGTAGTCCTATATCAGGAAGGCCTTCATTACATCAGTTTGAGATTGAGGGTCTTTAGGATTAGATTTGACATCTCGGGATTAATGCTATTCCATCTCGTTAGACTGCCCATTCTCCAGCTTTATGTGCGTCCTTGACTTTGGTGAGTTCAATATTTCTTTGTTTGAGCTAGTCGGAGTAAGCTCCTCAGATATCCATATCTTTGTACCCTTCAGCTTATTTGTCTGTCGGAGGATATTGACTCTCTCTATCCTTTCATTGATATAAATCTGCACTTGTGTTCCCTTTTGAGAGATGTAGCTAATGTGGTTTTCATTCCATTCAATTTGAGGTATATTCTTCTTGAGGCACATTATTTTCTCATCTTCTGTGAGAGCTACATCCTCACTAGAGCTGCCACAACAATCTTTAGGCGACCCCCCAATGCGTAGTATCTTCTTGTTATGTACTACTGCTTCCTGCTCTTTAACTTCTGCATAGACATCTACTTTATTAATTTTATAGTTGGCCACAATAGCCATCTCTTCCTTGGCTGAGCTAACCTGAGTCTTGATTATCTCTTTGACCGTAGAAACGATTGTTGTTGTTGGTGGGGATGTGCTGCATGTTTCCATAACCTCTACAATAATCTCTTGCTTGTCCTTGCTCTTCATCTCCCTCACTTTTCTTCCAAGAGCTGCAACCATAAGCCTGAGCTCTCTAATTTCATGTAGTAGGTAGTAGATTTGTTCCTGTGGGTCTGATCCAATCCTTCTTTTGAATGTCAATGCATAGAGGCTAGGTGTTGCTGCAACGGAGGAGTACGAAGGCTGGCTGGTCAGGGTAGAGGCGAACAACTTCGTCTTGGGAAACTCCATATTGGCCTGCACCAATCTGAGAAAACCCCTTTGTTGAAGCTAACCCCTAAGCTGGGCTAGGGTTCAGCCCAGCCTAGGGTTGTGTGAAAAGAGGGCGAGCTGCTCCTTGAACCGTTGCTGCTGCTACGAAAGAGGACGAGCGAGGGTGGAGCGGAGGCTGATGGAGGGCTAGTGCAAAACTGGTGGAGGGCTAGCGGGGGCTGACGGGGAGCTAGCGGAGGGCTAGTAGGGGTGGAGCAGGGAGTTGACCGAGAGAGAGAGGCGGAGAGGCTGATCGGGCGAGGGGGAGCTGAGACGGAAAGGCTGAGTGAGAGGCTGAGAGAGAGAGAGAGAGAGAGAGAGAGAGAGAGAGAGAGAGAGAGAGAGAGAGAGTAAAAGTCTTTGAAAGACTGATGGGTCTATGAGATTGTGAAAAACTTGGTACAAACGAGCTCTGAGGGTGGAGCTACTAAATAAGCATCCACACCAATGCAGAATGTAGAATGCAAAAATGCAAAATGATAGTAATAAGTATAACATAGTCATGTAAGTATACGACTACATATCATCATCGTCATCGTCATCGTCATCGTCATCGTCATCAGGACATCAGGGTGGATGAGGCAACGAAGGCATGAAATCGGCGATAGAGTGCTGTTGGCTGCTCACAAGTGCGGCTCTGTGACGTCTCCTGGTCATAGCTTTGCATCTAACGAGGGCCAAAGTAATCCGTGTCGGTTGGGCTCCGACTTTGAATAGAGAGGGGATGTCCCCAAGTGTAAATTGGTGTCAACCCTCTGTTTGAGCTATCGGGTCACTGGCTCTGGATCGCCATCATGTCGAAGCCTCGTCTCGTGGGTGTCCATGTGATTTGGTAGGAAGAACTCTGTGATAGAGCTTTGAGAAGGATCTGCTAAGGAAGAAGTCTGCTCCTGTCTGTGTGATTGAAGTATCCTCTCGCAATGCTTGACTACCTCATGGATGAAGCCCGCCAAACATCTTTGGTGTGGGTAGGAGAGGAATTGGGACAGAACCCCAAAGCTATCTCTGAAGAGGCAATAGAAACGCCCTCGAATCTCATAGTAAATAGGGCACCTGAAGATGAAGTGCTCCTCCGTCGCAACCCTTGCATGTCACATAATGTGCATATGCGCCTCTCCCTAGGTATGCCCTCTGCTCTGCTGCTCTCAATACGAAGTCTGTGTGAAGAGACTCGGAACTGCCCAATAGAGATCCTGGGTAGGTGGATCTGCGTATATTGTGGTGGGTCAATGAAACCCTCCTCTGTGATGTGTAAGCAGTGATATCTGTAGAAGCTGAGCTTCACTGGGAGTTCAACTTCGTGTAGTTGCAAGAGACTCTCACGGATTACTTGGTTGACCTTGTGTGACAGGAGTGGAGAAAACGGAGCATCCATACTATACTGGAAGGGAGGGAGTTTATCCATGTGGAGTCCTAGTCCCTCAAACCATCCCTCAGTGCGTGCATACCGGCATCTCTAGTCCCCCTAGTGAAAGTGCCATAGAGGAGGACAAAGCTAGTCAAGATAGTCTGCCGAGAATTGTAATTGCCGTACTCCCTGACTCGGTGCAGATATGTGATGACGTGAAAAGCAGCATCTAGTTGTAATGGGGTATGACCCAAACTCAGCCTAAATGATCTGGTGAGGAACAAATGGGTTACCATGAATCATCTGCAATAGCATGAGAACCTGTAGCCGCTCCATATGAGCCCACTCTGTATTCAACAAGTTTGCTCCCAGCAAGGGCTCCCTTACATCCCCGCTGGGCGGACCAAGGAGTCAAAAAGCATCCCCTTGGTCTGTGGATCTTGAAACCGCAAGCGGAAGCACTGTCTCTCTAGTTTGGGCAATGAAGCGTATCCCTTGCCTAGGCGGGCTTGCATCGCGGGTCTCATAGTAAAGATGGGTCCGGAGGAGACAACCCCCAGATACATGTATGATGAAACTATCTCAACAGGTGACCCATCAAAGGTGAACTTCTCGTGGTGATCATAACCTTGGTTTTACCAAGGTTGACCTTCAAATCATGAGACTCACAAAAAGACTGCAGTGCGCAAGGTGTCTCTGGAGCTCCTTTGTTGAGGGAGAAAAAAGTGCCACGTTATCTGCATATAGCAATATCTAGATTAGAGTACCAGCAAGAGAGCATCTATCCCTCCCTGTATCTGTATCATTGTCTCGAGCTGGTCAATGTAGAGGCCAAACAGGGTAGGTGATAAAGGACACTGTTGTTTGATCCCAATAGTGCTCATGATCTCCACTATCCACCCAGACCCTACCCGGACTTTGCCTGAGACTCTCTGGTAAAGTGCCATGACAGCCCAAATGATCTCCTGGTCATAACCCAAATCTTTTGGGCGCCGGAAGAGGCGGGCTCTCAGGACTGTATCAAATGCTTTGCGGAAGTCCACAAAGCAACAGTAAACCCTCTGCTTCCTATGTTATTCCTTATATTTTCTCTCTTTTGTTTCTTGATTTGTATGTTTATTTTTGCTTAGTCACCTTCTTCCTTTCTTCTTTACTTCTTCTTATCTTTCTCTTTCCCTTTTGTTTATTTGACATATTTTAGTAAGCACTGGGTTTGCCCAAGAGACTCCACGAGTCTTTAGAAACTAGTATAGTTGCTTATGCTTGGGCATTGATGATGGCATAAGCATTGCTTTGCTTGCTAGTTATGTCTACATTTTGTTTTTTTTGTTGGCTCATTTTCTTCTCTTTCGTTTTCTCTTTCATTTTCATTGTAGAATTTATGACTTGAATTACAAAGATCTGAATTTGTACGATTGGATATATATTAGTCTTACAAAGCTATGTTTCCTTTCCCGTTGTCGTTGTCGCTCCACCCTTTTGCTTGTGGGTTGGCTAAGGCTTCCGATGCTTCAACCTATGGAGGTTGTTGAGCCGCTCCTCCTGGTCTAACACCATAGGTACAAGCTCCTCCCACATGAGAGTGTTCAGCCTCCCATTCCTAATCTAGGATGAATAGAAGTTGAGTATTGTTCAAAAAGATGGGCAAAGAGATCTCCTTTTCTGATTGAAGGTCCCGCTGCTGAAGCGCGTGCAGCTTGATGATGTGCTTCCGCATTTAGGGTTCGATACTTGCATCTAGACTTCCAAGGAGACATACTTCATTCGGGAGATGACAAACGCTCCCAAATACTTTTGGTTAATGTCATGTGCTTCACATGGTTTATAACCTGGGGTGTACAATTCAGGAAGATAAGGGGACGGACTCGAGCATGGACCGGTCCCACAATTGTGCCAAGGTCTCTCACACCTTCCACTCCATGATGCTAAGATCCCTCTCCTCTGGGTTCGGCCTTATAACTCCAACAAGAAGAAAATCAGCCAGATCGTATGATTGCAACGCTAACTCCATCATTACTCTCCACACTCTGTGATTATTTCCTTCCAATTGACGGTCTGCTGGGAATGTGGGTAAAACGGGGATCCTCACTGCTAGGGTGGGTGGGAAAGTAGAGAAGAGAGGGTGGCTGGGATGATGAGAGAAGGAAGAGGTTGCTTTAGTGACCCTTTCTTTACCAAGATCTCCTTCTTCCAGGCTGTCCATGCTTGTCCATGCCTTAAGAAATCGGCAGCAATCCTCTTTTTCCTCTATGAGAGCATCCCACCCTGTCCATGGACGAGGACTTGACACCACTACAGATTGAGGAGCGACGAGTTCTTCTGCAACAGCGGGATGTTGCCCGCAAGGAGGGAAAATGGGCCGTGGTTCGAGATGGTAGGTTGTTGACTGGCACCCGTCGGGCTCCCACCCGTACCCCCTAGGGGGACGGGGCCTATGAGACTCAGGTTTTCAAGACCCTAGACTGCACCATTTGGAACTGTAATGGCACCTTATGGTCAGACCCAGGAAACTTCTCAGAGTCTTATACAGGACGAGACATAGTCTTTTACACGGAGACACACCACCATAGCGTCCACTACCGATAGTCAGTGGCTACACATGGGAGTCAGCCTTTAGGGATGAGACGAGGGATACAGGAGGAGTCCGAGGATCAGGCGGGGTCGCAGTATTGTATAGGTCTTCCCTCGCTAGAGCCATCTCCATTGAGAGGAAGGGCGCACACTCCCGATTCATGTGGATCCGGATCTGACGCACAAACACCCGTGACCTTTTCATAGCAATATGCTACTTCCCGCCAGACACATCCCACTTCGCCAGAGTGGCACGAGAAGAGGGTGAGACATCTCCATATGCACCCTTACATCAGGATATCCCAGACCTTTCAGCCCGCGGGGAAGTTCTTCTTGTTGGGGACTTCAACGCCAGGATGAGTACGCGACAGGCACCACTCCTAGACTTCCGAGACGACTCTATCATGCTTCCAGACATGGATCTAGATGGAGCAGGTATGACTAGGACCTCATCGGACCGACACAGGCCTGTTACACCATATGGACACGCGCTCCTTGATTTGGGCAGGATGCATGATCTCATCATCTACAACAGGCTCGACCTTTGGCCCTCCTCAGGTGGTTTTACTTGCTTCCCACACGGGGGGGGGGCACTAGTGTAGTAGATTACATCATGGGATCCCCTACCTTCACTTCATGTATCACCGACTTCACCGTAGCACCACTCCCTCCAGGAGCTGATCACACATACCTATTCTTCATTATTGCCACCCCATGCTTAGCCACACCACACACACCACATAGGAAGCACGGCACCTACCACGACATACACTTTGATCACAGCCTCTCACCGGCCTACTCTGGATGCCTAAACAGACTCTTAACCAACATCGATCACATACCACTCATAGAGGACCGTGCTGCCCTGATTAGTCGCACACTCCACGGGGTTGCCCTCCAAATCTTTCCCCACACCACACGGTCCACTAGACCATCACCTCTTGGTTCTGTACCCTGCAACAATTGGTACGATGCGGAGTGCAAGGCTTATCGCCGACAGCTCCGACTTGAAACCAGATGTCACCTCCCGAACACACCAGACACGGTACGCAAGTATCGACGTCTCGTACATCGGAAGAAGCAGGCTTTTCTTCGTCAAAATGAGGAGGAGCTGCTGCACATCTTGTACAGCAACAACTCTAAGGATTTTTGGCGGAGATTCCTTGAGCGTAGGTTCCCATCACCCCTCACCAACATGAGAGTCTGGCACACGTATGCACACCATCTATATGATGTTCCACACCAGCCCACTCCAGACCTCATACACACACCTCGTCCCATCACTTGCACGTTGTTCACCAGAGGGGGAGTCAAGGACGCGACATTGAAACTGCACAATGGCCGAGCTAAGGATCACGAGGGGCTATGCACTGAGTTTATTGCATATGGGATCGACACGTTAGCCCCAATCCTAGCAAAGCTATTCAATGACGCTGTTTGCCTTGGCTTCCCCCGCATTTGGACACTCAACACCTTCACCCCTATCCACAAGGTAGGGGATCCCATGGACCCGAGTAACTACAGGACTATCATGATTGGACATGTGATGTCCAAGATCTATGCAGCTGTATTGGATGCATCGGTCAGCCTGTTCGCAGAGATGAGAGGGCTCAGAGTAGAGGGTCAGGCCGGTTTCAGGCGAGACCATCGGACTATTGATCACATACTCACACTCAAGAGTGTCATTGAGGAGGCCAGATCACGGAAGGAGAGGGTATACTGTTGCTTTGTGGATTTCCGCAAAGCCTTTGACACAGTACCTCGAGCTCGTCTTATCACATGCCTACAGACACTGGGATTTGATCAGGAGATCATCTGGGCAGTCATGGCACTGTATGAGAGAGTCTCAGGCCGAGTTCATACAGGCGCAGGTTAGACAGATGAGATCCTGAGTACCATAGGGGTCAAATAGGGTTGTCCCTTATCACCGACCCTATTTGGCCTCTACATCGATGAGCTCGAGACTTTCATGGGGACGTTCGGAGGGACCGGTTGCTCACTTGCCGGGATCATCATCAGGATTCTTCTTTATGCAGATGACGTGGTACTCTTGTCGTCCACACCCGAGGGGCTCCAGCAACACCTGGATGCATTGCAGGCTTTTTGTTTATCCCATGATTTGGAGGTCAACCTTGGTAAGACCAAGGTCATGATCTTAAACACCTCTCGAGCAAACATGCAACGGAAATAGTTTACTTTTACTTTTACTTTGGGTGGGTCACCAGTTGAGATCGTATCCTCATACACTTACTTGGGGGTCATCTTCTCTGGCCTGATCTTCACGATGAGACCAGCGATGCAGGCTAGACTGAGCAGGGGATACGCCTCATTGGCTCGGCTAGAGAGATAGTGCTTTCACTCCCACTTCCAGGACCCTCGGACCAAGGCTCTTCTCTTTGACTCCTTGGTCCGACCAGCCGGTATGTATGGTAGCCCTTGTTGGGGGCTTGACATGTCAGAGATAGAGTGGACACGGGTGGAGCGCTTGCAGATCCTCATGCTCTCACGGATGATTTGGGGGAAACCGTCTGTACCACATCACATCATTCAGGCCGAGTTTGGTGCTTCTCCACTCCAGCTCGATGCAGCCTTTCAGACCATCACATATCTACACCGGGTTAGATCATATGGGGATTGCACATCAGGGAGACAGAGGTTGCTGTGGTTGGCTCTCAATTCCTCCATGAGGTTGGCAGCAGAGGGAGACGAGCGATGCTAGTATGCACTGACTCATAGATGGTTTGTGAGACTAGGGTTCCACATCGATAGGATACCTCCTTTTCAGTACAGTTTAGATGCCCCTCCGGTACTCCTACCCACCATCCCGATTGGGCCACAAACCAACTAGGTTATTCGAGAGGATCTCCTGCAGCTACACACCTTTAGGACCTGGTTGGAGCCGAGGGAGCTTCCAGTGAAGCTGAGTTTCTACAGAGATTACTGTCTTCGCATTTCGGAGGAGGGATTCATCACACCACCGGGGTACACTGAGCTTCATATCCCTCACTCACTACGGATCTCCATCGGACAGTTTCGGGTATCATCACACCGCCTCCGCATAGAGAGTGGCAGAGCAGAGGGGATTCCTAGGGAGCATCGCTTATGCATACTGTGCGACTGTTAGGAGATTGAGTCGGAGGAGCATTTTATTTTCAGGTGCCCAGTGTACTAGGAGATCCGAGGTCGCTACCACTGCCTCTTCAGAGACGGCTCCAGACTCCTTTCGAGATTCCTCGCCTACCCAGATCAGAGATGCCTCGCGGCCTTCATTCACGAGGGAATCCGACATAGAGAGTACTTACTCAGGCGATAGGGCTTGGTCACATCATCAGACACCTCTCAGAGCAAGATCACAGAGTTCTTCCCATCGAGTGACATTGATCGTCCAGTCTCTAGCCGCCGATGTGACAGAGATCCCGACCCGACGATCGCAGCACGACACACGAGACATCGAGGAGACACACAGATCACTCTGGGGAACCTCCCGTCATTGTTTAGACCCGGGATACGTCCCACGGGAGTCACGGTGGCTCTGGTCTTGCGTCGAGTCTCGTCCAGGAGATCGAGATGCACGGCACCCCTTGACGGGCACCAGCGTCCCATCACCAGCTATGCACCAGCCAGGGGGACATGACATACGGAGGATTCCGCTTCGCTCCACCAGTCCTTTTCTTTTCATTGTTACATCCAGATGTATTTGATTATGTATGATTAGACTTAGGATTCAGCACAGGTGATGATGCTCGTTTCAGTAGCTCCACCCTTACTGTGATTTGTATCAGGTTTTCTTTCAGTCTCATAGATCCATTGGTCTTCCGAAGACTCTAATAAAATTTCTTTCTTTCTTTCTTTCTTTCTCACACTCTCCTAATTAGACTTTACATGAACTAGGGCGCTTTGATAGTGACCACACCATCGTAAGATCAAGACAGACGTGATGGTTTCATCCATGCACGATGCAGTAAGGGTTGGTGGGACATTAGCGGCAACAATATCTTAAAGTCAGCCTGAAGCTTTGATACCATGCCAAAGTGCAGCACAATGTACAAACAGATAGAGAGTAGATCTGCGAGTAGAGAGAGACAAAAACTATGATTAGAGAGTGAACAAACTGTGCAATAGAATACAGGAAACTTTTGCATATAATTCTGAGAAAACCTATAATAAATGATCACAACCCCAGAGCTGAACTATGCAGGCAAAATAGCACCTCCCAAATCACTAGTAGGCTGGAATGTGCTTACAAACTGGGACAAACCCAAGGTTGGAACTTGTGAAAAATCCACACTTTTCGAAAATGCAAATGTGTGCAGTGCATGTAGAATTTGAATGCCGATTGGCCCTCTAATGGGGAAGAGCGCCCTCGTGAGAGTACTTGTTTCTTTTTTGACCTACATGCAAGGTGGGAGAGAGATGACGGATGAATGCAATGTGGTAGAGAGAATGCTACGTGAGATTCCCATTGAAAGGGTGATACCCTTTCATTGATGTCCCTTGAGATCACTCAAGTTCCATCTTTCCATTTACACCTACCCTTATTCTATGACCCATGCACCTACCATTCAATGCACTCTAATGCACCCTTTCCCTTTCCTATTGCCCCTAGGACCTAGACACGTGCGTGCACATCTTTATTACTAATCATTGGCCAATGTTACATAGTTTTGGTGGTACTATTTACACCGCTTGATCGATCATAAATACAAACATAAAACCGCACCATCAAATTGGCGCCTAACAATAATAAGGTTCTAATGACTATTAATTAACTAAATAATTGTTTCTCTTGTCATGACACTCCCTCCTGCTTGAATGAGCAGAAGTCCTCTTCTGGATTATTGCTTGTCTCTTCCTCTTACGTGCACTTTCTCTTGTTACTTCTGTCATTGCATCGCCTCTTTGTAATCTGCGAGTATTTGTGGAAAATCTGTAAAGAACTCTTCTTCCATCCATTGTGCATCACTAGCTGGCTGGTTTTTAAACTTCAGTAAATACATATATCTCTTCTTTCCACGAGTACTCTTCTCTTCATGGTACACGATCTGTTTTGGAGTAAGAACTTCAGTCCCATCTTCAAGTTTAGGTTCTTCTTGATGCTGAATATCCAAAAACGCAGAAGTATCACCATGGTATCTCTTCAAATTGCTCACATGAAAGATGTTCTTCATACGCCAGTGGGCTGGTAACTTCAGCTCATATGCTCTGGATCCTTCTTCTGGATATAAAGCTGCTGAAATCTGAAATGGACCATAAAACTTCGGTGCTAGCTTGACATGTTTTGTACTTGCTCTCACTGACTTGATTCTTCTTTTATCAATCTTCAATAAAACCCAATCATCCTCCTTGTAATAAACTTCTTTTCTTTTTTTATTGGCTGCCTTGGATTGTTGAACCCGGGCCTTCTTAATATGTTCTTTTACCTGTTTAAAGTCCTCTTAGTCCCTAATCTTGTCATAATGGACTGCCCAATCATATTGCTAAGCTGGGAAATCAGCTTATCAACAGGAGTCTCCTCTCTTCCTCTTGCATTTGGATTATAATCCATGTGTACTGGGTTTTGAGTTGAAGGCGTGAACTCATCACCTTGTTCTTGGCTGGTCTCATTTCTTTCTTCATTACGAAAGGAGAACTCCCTATCAAGAGGTTCTTGAAGGAGAGACTGCTGTAAATCTATTTGTGGGTTATCATACTCAAGATGTGTAGAACTCTCACCTTATCCCTCCTCTTCAAGAGGGGGTGAAGGTGTTCTTTCTCTCTCTCCTTGGGGTAATGGAGGAAAAGGAATAAGTTCATTGTTATATGTCCCTTCCCCTTCCATTCTTTCCTTTTAGTAATACAAGAGAGAAAATGTCTTGCTGTAATTAAAAAAAAAAAGAGGTTTATTTTACAGCAAAAGTCAAGTGTTGTAGAGTTGGTGGTACTTATCCGACTCCCGCTTCGTTTGTGTTGAGAAGACACTTAAAATGACCTCCTTTCCCTTCTCTTTCAAGCTTTTCTTCTTGTATTTCTGCTGTAAACTGGTACGCTCCGTTTGGGCTACTTGTTTTGAGCGAATTGGAGCTCTAGATACCATTATAGGGGGTACTTGATGGGTGGATCACCCCCCTTAAAATCTTATTCCGATCCGACTTTCCGTTGGAGAGAACGGGGGATCCCTTTTCCTCATGGTTTAAGGATTTTCAAGACCAGCAATTTTCAGAAAAATCCCTTGTGTGAGAACCTCGGAGATCGGTTGGTCGTGATCCTCTTCCGCAACTTCTCTTGCGACTTCCGTCGTCCGCAATTGTCGCCCTCTTCTCGTCCCGCTCGTGGATCGTCACCGCTCTGATACCAAATGTGAAAAATCCACACTTTTCGAAAATGAAAATGTGTGCAATGCATGCAGAATTTGAATGCCGATTGGCCCTCCAATGGGGAAGAGCGCCCTCGTGAGAGTACTTGTTTCTTTTTCGACCTACATGCAAGGTGGGAGAGAGATGACGGATGAATGCAATGTGGTAGAGAGAATGCTACGTGAGATTCCCAATGAAAGGGTGATGCCCTTTCATTAATGTCCCTTGAGATCACTCAAGTTCCATCTTCCCATTTACACCTACCCTTATCCTATGACCCATGCACCTATCATTCAATGCACTCTAATGCACCCTTTCCCTTTCCTATTGCCCCTAGGACCTAGACACGTGCGTGCACATCTTTATTACTAATCATTGGCCAATGTTACATAGTTTTGGCGGTACTATTTACACCGCTTGATCGATCATAAATACAAACATATAACCGCACCATCAAATTGGCGCCTAACAATAATAAGGTTCTAATGACTATTAATTAACTAAATAATCATTTCTCTTGTCATGACAAAGCTGACCTAGGAACACTCCAAACTGAGGTAGAAGACTACGCCTCAATCCTAGAACTGCCAGAGACTGTGCACACGACTGGCCAAGGTTTGCTGGAAAACTATGGGGCCAAAAGGTCCTATATATAGGGGCCAACCACCTGCTGATCTGGCTGATGAGGTCTACTAACCTGGTCAACTCAGCCGACCTGTGCCTACACTTGCATTCACACACAGTTTCATAGTCACAGCCACAATTGTAGTGCCCATCCGTCCTCCAGTCACCAACTTCCTTGGGAGGGGACATGCACATGCAGATGCAGGCAGTCATGCTTGCAATCGCAGTGGGGGGGCTGTTGCGTCTAAATTGTAATGCATTTTGCCCTGAGCTTGAGTACGTGTGGTGTATTGCTGCTGTATTTAGGGCACTTATGCATGATTGCGTATTTGCAACACGTGCTGTTTAGCTTGATGTGCATTATAGCATGTGTGTTGTGCATGCAGCTTTAAGTAATGACTATGTTTTAATGTTCAAAAGGCTTTCCAAATTTTGGAAAGCCTTTTGAAAGCTAGCACTTTTCTTAACTTGAACATATGGTTGAAGAGATGATAGTCTTATCGTTTACTAGCCTCATATCTAAGCTCACATTATAAGTTTGCTGGACTGTCTTTCAGGCAAAGGAATATCCTGGTTATAATTTCATAGGTCTCATACTAGGACCTCGGGGAAATACACAGAAACGAATGGAAGCAGTAAGCTTGGAATTTCTGTACTACTATGTTGTTGTACTACTATGTGTGTCTTTAGAAATTGCCATCAAGACTTGTAGCTAATTTTTTTTCTTATTATGATCTCTTAAATGCTGAATTGACAGGAAACAGGTGCCAAGATTACGATTCGAGGCAAGGGAGCTGTGAAAGAAGGAAAGGTCTGTGTCAAGACTTGTCTGTGACAATAAACTGTCTAACCTATTAGTTTGGTAAAGCAAAGATATCATTCATCTTTAGCACTAAAACAAGGGGTTGACTACTGATGCTTGATGGATGGAGAAACACACCAATGTTCTGTATCTATTACATGGTTGCTCCATGTGTACTTCAGATTGTCTTGCTCTATGTTTATTCATCTTGATAGAGGTGGAGTTCCTACAGGGTCGTGGTTTTGCTTGGAACTAAGTGCTGCTAGGGAACTATTTTACATGTGTTCTTAAAATGAAAATGCTGTTGGGATTTTGTTTAACGTGTTGAGTCATGGGGCGTCCAGAGGCTGTTTCATGAGGAATATTTTGAAGGTATATATACCTCTTCTTGTAATAAATGGGTGGACTTGCCTTTTGCTGTAAAACTTGTCTCAGTTCATTTATGATGTCTAAGAACATATTATCCCATCCAATCACAAATTGCAGTTTAGCTATGGATTTTATACTATTGGGAGAGTCTCTATCTGTTAGAATGGACTTTTTTGACAGAAACCATAACCCAGCAGAATGATCTCAAATCCTCACTGATCTCTCTCACGATAGATACACTTACTCGCTGAAGTTCCACACAGAAAGTACAGCATAGAAAGGAGAAGTAGAACTCAGAATATATTCATCCACAACCGTGGGAAAAGTGCTCAAGAATAAGCTGAACACATCCAGCGAGAGAGGCTGGGCACAATAGCAATCAAGGATGATTGTTCCCTATTGAGAACTACAGAAGAGAATCTGTATCACGCTCTTTCAGTATTTGGGGGCCTTCAGAGGCTCCAGGGGACTGCTGGAAAGTGTGCTGGAACAGGTGCCTTTTTATAGGCAATGAGGAGGGCTGTGAACCCTGCAAGAAAATAGAATGCATATATGCAAGATGATGAAAAAGATGCGCATGGAAGTGCTATTGAAGGAGACCAAGGTAAGTCTACAGCTGGGGATGAGATAAACTTGCAACAACAGAAATTGAGGATCATCAAGAACAAAGGCAATCAGCTTCTTTCTGAGGAGCGTGATCTCTTAAGGCACAATAATGCTACATCCTTGTCGGTAGACCACCAAAGTACACTAATGCATGGGGATTTTACAGCAATACCCCTCAAGATGCAAGCTGGGTAGCAGGCAAAATATTTATTACACAACAACCAGCCAGAACCATCCATCTTTGGGAAGCTTATTAGTGAGCAGCTGACTATGATCTTGCCCATTGGGAACTTCAGCCAGAGAATTCCCCCCGTGACACTTTTAAATTGATGATATCGTTGGTTACGTTAGGGGGATAGAGACCGGTCGTCACTACCACCATTTGGCACATCCCAACCTGCTGTTGAATGCTTTTAGGTTAGCCTTTCCTTCTAGCACTTATTTTTCAGCTCTATTTCAGCACAATGCCTATGAGAGGAGTTGGTCTCGATCTCAATCAGACAGGATCTAGACCACCTCAAATGCAGCTTGGACGTATTATGTGGAACGGCACCATATGCCCCATATTCCATGGGTTTGTGGGGCGAGTGGGACATTGATATTGCCTTTTCAAAGCTGCACCATGCTTACATGGGCCTATCATATGAGGTCAGGGCTAATTTGTCTTTCTTACATTATGGCAAGGGCCTGGTTGGACAAGTGTGTGGTAGACACTTACAATATATTTGGACGGTCCTCAGATGCAAAGGAGAAACCAAGACTCCTAATGAGCGGGAAGAATGGCTCTCAAATTGATGAGGGAAAGATCCTTTGTGATGGCATGCGCCATGCCTACACCTGGTTGAGGGTTAGGACTTCACATTGGAAGCCGTAGCTACACATGGGCAGCTTTCAAAAACCTCATGGGTGTCATGGTTAGAGGAAAATAACAGCGGTACAGCCTAGGCTTGAAGGCCTTACGTGTGAGGACTGAATATTGTTTTAGCCATTTTGACATACATCACCTCTCACACAACTCTATCTGAAACACACGCAACCAATAAAACACAGCAAACAAACTCTGTGTCTGTTTATATTACAAGAGGCGGTTCCTAAAGTGGAAACCAGCAATTACAATATTAGATGATTTCATTGTATGACAAGTAAATAGTGTAATCTATTTGACGAATCAGTAGGCTACTACACACACACACGCGCGTGCGCGCGCACATGCACGCACACACAGAGAGAGCTGATGGAGACAAAGGCAGGGAGAAAATGCCCATTGGGGCAGCAGCAAGGAAGAAAACAGAAAGGCCGAGCCCTCACTTGATCACGCACAGGGGAAACCCCTCCAAGGGGTGGTGCAAGACAAGGGAACCTTCCTGGGCCAAGGCGTAGGGAAGCCAAGGCTGTAAGGGGGTTGGGAGATGCAAAAGCAGGGTCACCACAGTAGGAGAGCTCCTCACACACACACACACACACACACACACACACACGTGCATAGACTTTTGGTGAAGATTTTGATGCTTTATAGAACATAGTAGCTTCCCCTGATGGGGAGCTCAAAATTACATCAGCTGAAAATCTCAGTATATGACAAGTATACATTATAGTCTATGTAGTGAGTTTGCAAACAATCAAAGAAAGATGGCTGTAGAGAGTGCCGGAAAAAAGGGAAAGTGGAAAACCAAAGACTCTATGATTTCGATCCTTCCATAGAGTCCAAAGTGTCTAGTAATGAACCCAAACGAAAAACAACTCAAACCCGTGCCTTTCAGCCCTTAAAGAATTGCCCTGCAAAGAGTCGTGGCCATGCCATTCCAAGTTTGAAAGGATATGCTTCCACATTTTGGAGACCAAAGGACAACTTTTGATCTTCCCATCAATACAGCCAAACAGAAAATTCCACCAAGTGGGCTGCCAATAACCAAAGCAGAGGTGCTGATTTGCAAAAGCAAATAGCGCATCATGGCAATCCAAGGTTGATCACCTTGCATAAATTGCAGCATCATTTTGCCCTTATGAGCAAGGATATGCAAGTGAATGTTGAGAATATTTAAATCCCCATGCATCTTTGGCGAACATAGACGTTGCACTGAAAGCAATCTCAAACTTTTTGGTCATGTTTGGAACACCAAAAAGTTTCCATAATGGTTGACATAAAGCATGTAAGTTCTTCTTGGTCGTATGAATCAGTATTTGATTTAAAAGGGGGGGGGGGGGGGGCAATGAATCGAACACATAAGAAGCATCTACACAAGGCTGTTTTTTACAGTCCGATAAAGGCAAAGCTGCTTGCTCGACAAAACATCCCTGTTGACAATAGACTTCCCTATGCTAGGTTGATACAAGCTGTAGCCTTTGCTTTGTGAGCCGTAGCCAATGAATATGCATTGGACTGCCTCATCTTCCAACTTGTGCCTGAATTGAGAGGGAACTTGTGCATTTGCTAAGCACCCAAAAACCGGCATGTGTGAAATCACAGGCTTTCGGCTTTCCATGCTTCATAAGGAGTGATTGTCTTCAATGCTTGTGTGGGTGCTCTATTGAACACATAGTTGGCACACATGATTGCATCCAATCAAAACTTGTTGGAAAAAGGCTTCCCCTTAAGCATGCGTTTGGCCATTTCCATCAACGTTTGATTCTTGCGCTCTGCTAGTCTATTCTATTTTTGGAGTGTATGGCATTGTGTACTGATGTATAATGCCCTGGGCTGCTAAAACTTTAGGAAATTCATTGGACATGTGCTCACCCACCTGTCAGTGTGGAGGGTCGAGACCTTGTTTTCACTCTCATTTTTAGCCATGGCAAGGAAATGCTTGGAAAAGCAAGGACATCTGATATGGATTTCAAGGGATGAATCCACGTGTGTTTGGTAAATCTATCCACAGGTGACAAAGTATTGGGCACCTTGCATGTGATGATGTTTGCATTGTGCCACATACATTATTATGTCCTAAGGGCAACTTCTTGGATGCACCAACAGTCCCATCTTTTGGAGAGGAGAGCTGATGCATTTTGCCCTATAAGCAGTCCTCACAGACATGTTTGGTAATTGCATGCATTTGTGGAAGGTCCACTATTAGGTGCATTTTCACCAGACTACCATAGTTGAGATGTCCAATCTCTCATGCCAAAAATGTGTGTCTGCAATTCCAGATTCAGCTGCTGCATTTGCTTCTGTAACAGCCCCTTTTTTCATTAGGCATCAAGATGGTACAGCCCTCTAGAAATTGTTCCAGTAAGTACGATATAGTTATCATGTCGGTTGTCATACACGGCACAATGATAGCTTTGATAGGGGCGATATATACCTCGGAGAAGCTGAGATTTCTGCTCGGCCATTTGCAAGTACTCCTGTTTGGTCCTTCTGATGGACACCATCTTCTACGTTGTGTGCCCAAGCTATATTGTGTTTGTTACAGGGGAAAGCATAGCTAATGTCACCCTCTTTGAAGCTAGTCAAGCTAAGCTATGCATGGCATTCACATTGTCGAGGTCATCTCTCAAGTTTCGTAAATCCACCTACAAACCAGAGAAAAGGGTTCAGATGAAATTGCAAAGCCATTTTTGAACTAAAAATGCTCATTTAAAAGCACAGGGGACTTTGTATCACTGCCATCCTGGTTGACGTTCTTTCTTCTCAGCAAAAACAGAGGAATTTCATTGGGCTTGTTTTAATTTAAAAAATTTCTCACATCCTTTAAAACAGCTCTGGCACTATGTTGCTTCTATCTCAATGAACCTTTATCTCTCTGATTTGTGTTCCAGGAAATTGCTCTCTCGCATGCTTTGGCATCATGCTTCAGATGTGCTCATGGGCAGCAGGAGCGTTTGTAAGTGCAAGACCTTGCTGATGCTTCTTTTTCTCCGAAGCAATGCGCTTCCAACACTCTGAGATATGATGTACGGGCTTAGTTGTAGCACTTCTTCTTCTCCCACTAGCTGGGCTAGAAGAAGATGAGGTCTAGAAGTAGGTTTTGGCTTACTGAAATTCTTCCCCCCTTTCCTTTGCCTTTTTAATCCATGTTAAAGGCTTGATCTTCTTTAATGGAAGCAGCTCGGTTTTGATGGCTGTGCTCCTCCTACAAGAGTAAGGAAATAAGCTCTTTGAAGGTGTAGTTGTTGGGATTACCCAATCGACTAACCTTAGCGTCATAGTGAAGCCCTGATAAAAGTTAGGTAGTCCATGCAATATTGTGGACACTACCTGTGGATCTGGCACAATCTCATCCACATTGATGAGCTGCTTTCTGGAGTCCTTGACTTTTGTGCGACATGCATCTATGCTGTCCCCTTCGTCCATCTTAACATTGCCCAGCCGCTCGTGCAAAAAGGCAACCCTTGCCTGATTCCAAATATGATAAATATTGGCCAATGTCTCCCATGCAGCCTTTGCTGTCATGCAAGACCGAATATGGGGTATAATGAATCTCTTGCGAGACAATGCAATCAAAACATGTCCCTCTGCATCTTGCTAGTCCTATCGTATCGAATCCGGTATGGGAGGCACAGTGGCAATTGTGGTAGATGATCCAGAAGTGGCATTAGCACCGGTAAACCCCTCATAGTAGTTGTGGTGGCAGCAGATGCATGTGCCTGAGAGACAGGTTTGGTTTATAATCTTGCAATAATACCCCCAAAAATTCCTGCCAACCAAAAGTGGCACACCATGTATGACCCATATGGGGTCATCGAGCCTGTCCTCAGCTGAAAGCATTCCGAGCATATCATTGTTGGCTATTGCAAAACATCCCCAAAAAGAAAAGTGCTCTGCAAATATCAAACCCTCAAGGCTGTCTCTGCAATGAGCTTGCTGCTCAAAAGGCTGATTGTAACTTTGCAAATGTCAGGCAAAAATGATAGCAAATTGTCTGGAAATGTGAATGTCCAACTGCTGCTCAACACCAAGCCAAATGCACAAATCTGCCTGGCAAAGATTGACTGCAAAGGATCTGCAAATTTCTGTCTGGAAAAACCCACTAAATCAAGACTGCTCAAAAGTACCTGAAAAGGAGAATCCCCATAACACAGAAGCCAATGCAAGGCAATGGGAGCAAAAGCCCCAAATTTCGAGAGGCCGATTTGCCTTACGAGGCACTCCTAGCAATTCTAACTGCAAATTTGGCAAAAGTCCTAAATTTGTGGAAATGAGCCAAAAGAGAGGGGTCACTGCAAATCTCCAACTGGATTGCAATGTGCTTGCTAGAAAACCCAAAAGCCCAATTTTTACTGCAATGTCCAAAAATTCCAAGCCAATGTTAACCGAAACCAGCTTAAATGCTGTTGGAGCTGGTTGTAGCAGTTGCGAACCAGTTGTGTGCAGATGACATAAGAGCCATACAGCTGTACGGATGGGATAGAGTTGTATTCTAGAGCTGGCACTGAGAATTGGCAAATCAGTGGTGTACGGACACCTGACAATGAATCAGTACAGGTGTACTGATATCCATACAACTGTGCAGACAGATCGTGAGAAGACTTCTTTTTAAGGTCAAAGTTAGGCTGTGAGTAGTCATGCCGGTATGAATAGGGTTCCAGTATATGTAGTTTGCTACTTTCCCCCTGAGACCTCCCACTTTGCCAGACATATCCGAGGTGATGATGAGGCATCCCCATTTGCTGCCCTTTATCAGTCCATCGGTGACTTCTCTAGCCACGGAGAAGTCCTTCTAGTGGGGGACTTCAACGCGAGAACAAGGGCCCGTCAGGTACCACTTCTTGACTTCAGAGATGATTCCACTCTACTGCCAGATATTGACCTTGAGAAGGCAGGTATGCTATGAGTTTCGGCTGACAGGTGAGGTCCATTCTCATCTTATGGGCAGGCCCTATTAGACCTCAGCAGGATACACGATCTCATTTTCTATAATGGTCTTGACAGATGGCCCGCTTTAGGTGGTTTCACATGCTTTCCACATGGGGGGGGCTCCAGTGTTCTTGATTACATCATGGGATCCCCTATCTTCACATCTCGCATTAGTGACTTCACTGTAGCACCTCTCCCCCCAGGGGCTGATCATACATACCTTTTCTTTAGCATCTCCACCTCCCTTCGCACAGCACCTTCCACCCCACTCAGTGCTTACTCCACCTACCACGATATACGCTTTGATTGGGATCACTCACCTTCTTACTCTGGCCGTCTGTACATACTTCTCACTTATATTGACTTCATACCCCTTTTAGAGGATCGTGCTGCCCTGCCCTTGTCACCCGCTCACTACACGAGGTTGCCATTCACACTTTCCCCCACACCACCCGCTCCACCCGCCCACCACCCCCTGGAACCGTACCCTGTAATAGTTGGTACGATGATGAGTGTAAGGCTTTACGCCGTCAACTTAGATTCGAAACCAAAAACAGTCTTCCGAGCGCACTAGATACGCTACATGAATACTGTAGACTGGTACGAAGGAAGAAGCTAGACTTCGTTCGTCGGAACGAGGAGCTACTGAACATTTTGTTTAGTAACAACTCTAAGGACTTCTGGCGGAGATTTCTATAAGGACGGTCCCCTCCGCCACTCACTGACACTCAAATCTGGTTTGATTATGCACGCACACTTTATGACATCCCAAATCAGCCAATCCCTAACCTCTCACACATGCCTCGTCCCACATCCTACACCCTCTTCACTAGACGAGGGGTAAAGGATGCCGTAATGAAACTTCATAACGGCTGAGCGAAGGATCATGAGGGGCTATGCACTGAGTTCATTGCATATGGGATTAACCTCCTAGCCCCAATCTTAGCAAAGCTTTTTAATGAAGCTGTCTGTTTGGGATTTCCACACACTTTGACCATTAACACACTCTCACCCATCCACAAGGCAGGGGATCCCATGAGCCCAGAGAACTACAGGACCATTATGATTGGACATGTCATGTCCAAGATTTATGCATCAGTACTTGACTCCGAGGTTAGCAGACTTGCAGAGTATCAAGGACTTAGAGTAGCATGATAGGTCGGATTCCGGCGTGATCATGGAACCATGGACCACATCCTCACGCTTAGATGTATCATCGAGGAGGCGAAGTCACGGAAGCAGAGGGTTTATTGTTGCTTTGTGGATTTCTGCAAGACATTTGACACGGTTCCAAGAGCCCGCCTCATACGGCGCCTACAGGACTTGGGCTATGACCAAGAGATCATTTGGGCTGTCATGGCACTTTACGAGAGAGTTTCTGGCAAAGTTCGAGCAGGATCCGAGTGGACAGACGAGATCATGAGTACCATCGGGATCAAATAAGGATGTCCTTTGTCGCCTACCTTGTTTGGCCTCTACATTGACGAGCTTGAGACAGTGATGCAGACACAGGGGGGTGTAGGTTGCTCTCTTGCGGGCAGGCTGATCTAGACTCTACTCTATGCAGATGACATGGCTCTCTTGTCTTCCTCAACAGAGGGGCTTCAGAGACACCTAGACGCACTACAGTCCTTTTGTGAGTCTCATAATTTGAAGGTCAACCTAGGTAAAACCGAGGTCATGATTTCAATACATCTCGAGCCATCATGCGTAAGGAGCAGTTCACATTTGCGGGGTCGTCTGTTGAGATAGTTTCATCATACACTTATCTTGGGGTTATCTTCTCCGAACCCAGATTCACTATGAGACCCACGATGCAGGCACGCTTGAGTAGAGGGTATGCTTCATTGGCCAGACTAGAGAGGCAGTGCTTTCGCTCGCACTTTCAAGATCCACGCACCACAGGGTTGCTTTTTGACTCCTAGCAGGGATGTACAGCAGCCATTGTTGGGGGCTAGACTTGTCGGATACAGAGTGGGCTCGTGTGGAGCGGCTACAGGTTCTCGTGTTATCACGGATGATTCGTGTTAAGTCATCCGTTCCTCACCAGATCATTCAGGCTGAGTTTGGGTCACCCCCTTTACAGCTAGATGCTACATTTCAGGTCATTACATATCTGTACCGAGTTAGGGAATATGGGGATTATACCTTGGGGCATAGCAAGCTACCATGGATAGCTCTATCCTCTTCTATGGCACTTGCAGCAGGAGGAGACCAGAGGTGCTGGTATGCACGTACAGAGAGATGGTTTGAGCGATTGGGGCTCCACATGGATAGACTACCTCCCTTCTAGTACAACATGGATGCTCCGTTTTCTCCCCTCTTATCACACGAAGTCAACCAGGTTATCTGTGAGGATCTACTACAGCTACACACATTTCGGACCTGGTTGGGACCGAGTGAACTCCCAGTGAAGCTTAGCTTCTACAAAGATCACTTCTTACATATCACAGCGGAGGGTTTCATTGACCCACCAGGATACACGCAGATTCACCTACCCCACTCGCTGAGGATCTCTCTTGGCCAGTTCCGGGTCTCTTCACACAGACTTCGCATCGAGAGCGGTAGGGCAGAGTGACTACCCAGGGAGAGGCGCATATGCACACTGTGTGACATGCAGGACGTTGAGACAGAGAAGCATTTCATCTTCAGGTGTCCTGTGTACTATGAGATCCGAGGGCGTTTCCACTGCCTCTTCAAAGATAGTTATGGGATTTTGGCCTATTTCCTCTCCTACCCCAACCAGCGGTGTTTGGCAGGTTTCATTCATAAGGCACTTAGACACCGTGAGAGGATACTTCGAGCACGGAGACAGGAGCAAACTTCTTCCTCGGCTGATCCCTCTCAGAGCTCTATAACGAAGTTCTTTCAGCTAGATCACATGGACCCCATTGGTATGGACGCTCATTTAGTAGCTCCACTATCACAGCTTGTTGTATCAGGATTTTCACAGTCTCATAGACCCATCGGTCTTCCAAAGACTTTAATAAACTTTCTTTTTTTCGTTCTTTCTTCCTTGTGCTACATCGTCTCTACTTCTGTTTCCATAGTGGGCATTGGTATCCTTGGTGGCACTACTTCCACTGATTTCTATGCACCTACATCCCTAGTATGGCCTTGTAAACCAATAATTCCTAGATAGGCTACTTAGGACATTTAGTCCTAAGTTGTTGGGGCCGTATATTTGCCACTATTGTACTTTCCTACTGTCCATTGTGCAAGTATACTCCATTGCTTGTCTACTTGCATTCCAGTTTCCTTTCATTGCTCCCGACATCCAATAGTGGTATCAGAGCAAGTGTGATCCAACTTCCCCAATCCCCCCATGCATCTGCTCCCCATTGCTCGCTTGTTGTTCCCCTCGACTTACAGCTTGCTGCTATTCCAGCTCCAGCGACCTTCTCCACGCTGTTGTCCCAGCTCACACGACCTCCAATTAGCATTTGTGCTGCCAAAACAGATGTTTGCAGAGCCCCCGCCAATCACAACTTGCTCGCACATTGTTTACTATAGCATTGCGCTGCTTATCAGCTGTCTGTGCCAGCCACAACTCCAACGCAGCTCGCGTGAGCTCGATTGAGCTATACCAGGCCTGCCTACAGTGGTGTTCCGGATCCAAAGAAATCTGGAATGTGTATCTGTCTGCTCTACTAAAATGGTCGCCCGAAGTGTGGATTTGAAAAGGACTGCAACTCCACCTGAACCTCAAACTCCTCCTGTACCCCTCGTCTCATCTCTGTAGGCAGACTCCCATGTATACCCGCTGACTATTGGAAGAGGGCGCTTTGGACTCTGACGTGTCTTTGTATAAAAGACTGTCATGGCCTGTATAGGATTCCGAGAAGTTTTCTGGTTCTGACCATAAGGTACCATTACAGTTCCAAATGGTGCAGGACAGGGTCTCGAATATTTGAGTCTCAGAGATCTCGCTTCCCTATGTGGGGGAGGGGGCAGGTGCCCTACGGGGGCTTGTAAGAAGTCGTCCCTCTCGTACCATTGCCCACTTCCCCTCCTGGACCTGATCCCGTTGCTGCAGTAAAGAGCGCCTCTCCTCAACCTGTAGAGGTGTGAGGCCCTCATCCATAGAGATTGCTGGCTGATCTTGAAGGACTGGCCTGCATCGTAGAGCTAAAAGTTGTGCTTGAGTGTCATGGAACTGTATGATCAGGGTTTGCTCTTGGTTGGGATCTCTCCCCACCTGCCATGCCCTCTCTATCCTATGCTCAGCCACGCCCAGGGTAGCGACCACGAACACAGCTGCATCTACCATCGGTGTAGCCTTAGTGCGTGGGATCTCGCGTACTCTGATGTTGAGAGCCTTACTGGCTCTCTGCTGCTGCGCCATGAGGGTAGCCGAAACGGTTACCCTTGCGGGTTTCCGTTTGGCCGCGTCAACCCATCTGGAAGTCTCCTCAATAGCAGATTGCATGCTCGCAATCTGTGCCTCGACCACCGGGATACTCCTTGGGACAGTGTGTATGGCTATGACCTCCTGTCGAAGCTGCTTGATATCCTGTCTGAGTCCCTGAATAAGACCCGCTTGCTCCCGAATGGCCCTAGCCTGCTCCTGTATGATGCGGCTCTGCTCTTGGTTGAAGCGGACCCGCTCCCGTGCGAAGCGAGTCAGCTCCATCTCACGCTCACGGAAACTATGTATCTCCATGAGCAAGGTCTCACAGGCCTCTGGTGTATCAGCCCACACCCATGTCCATGTTGACACTGTGGTGACTGTGGCCTGAAAGTGTGGGACTGAGTCCGAAAACTGGACGGTGACTGAGTGAGGAACAGAGATGACAATGGATAGGATGAGGCAGTTCCAACGGGGTGTGGAAGCGTGGGCTGGCTGAGAGGGAGAGGGGAGAGTGAAGCGTAATGCAGAACAATGTATGACACCTCCGAAGTAGGGTCATAAGCTGTGCAAGAGTTGTAACATGAGAGGAGGGGAAGGAAACGACAACTAGCGCCATGGGCATGAGTATGTCACTGATCGTAGATGTAGAGGGAGCTGAGATTGGAACTAGAGCTGAGCCTGAAGCGGGTGCTGAAGTCGAAGTAGAGATAGAGATAGAGATAGAGGGAGCTGAGG
This sequence comes from Dipteris shenzhenensis, assembly GCF_047967505.1. Taxonomy (NCBI): domain Eukaryota; kingdom Viridiplantae; phylum Streptophyta; class Polypodiopsida; order Gleicheniales; family Dipteridaceae; genus Dipteris; species Dipteris shenzhenensis. The sequence continues at coordinate 18,726,098 of NC_141599.1, forward strand.
TTGGAGTTGAAACCGAAATTGAAACTGTAGCGGGAGTTGAGGTTGAGGTAGAGGTAGGGGCTGAAGAAGCTGAGGTGGGTCCTGCCTTTGCCTTGCTGTCTACCCCGAGTCCACTTCGGTTGTAACGTGTATTCACATCCTCCAATTTTAGTTGTGTCGTTTGCTTCTTTTTGTTGTTGTTGTTGTCGTCTTTCTTGACTTCCTCCCCCATTTCTCTTGGACCCTTTTCTGTTTTGGGTGTGGGTGCAGGTCTTAGTGTCTGACCGGGAGTGGGAGCACCGGCTCCCCCTCCCCCCCCATAATGAGAGGCACGCCCAGTGCGAGGTGGTGGAGAGGTGGGGTGGAGGCCTGAGGTGGAGAGGCAGCCGGGAGGTGGAGAAGGAGAGGCTAAGATGACGAGGAGTAGTTTTTTTTTTTTTTTGGAAGTAAATTTTTTAAAAAAAAGGGGAGGGTGAGGGAGAGAGGCGGGGGGAGGGAGGTGGAAAGGCTGAGCTGGTGAGGGGGGGGGCTGAGGCGGTGAGGCTGAGCGGAGGGGAGGCAGAGTGGATGAGGGGTGGCAGAGCGGGTGAGGGGTGGCTAAGGCGGAGAGGCTGAGCGGAGGGGCTAGTGGAGAGGCTGAGCAGGGGGGAGGCAGAGCGGGTTGGCCAGCAGAGAGGCTGAGCAGAGGGGAGGCTAGCAGGGAGGTTAGCGGGAGAGCGGGGAGGCTGAGCGGGCTAGCGGAGAGGCTGAGCAGGGAGGAAGAGCGGCTGAGCGTGAGAGAGAGAGAGAGAGAGAGAGAGAGAGAGAGAGAGAGAGAGAGAGAGAGAGAGAGAGGCGTGGGGGTTGGCGGATGGGCTACACGGGACTAGCGGAGAGGATACGAGGGGCTGGCAGCGAAGAGGCTACGTGAGGCTGGTGGAGAGGCTACGAGGGGCTGGCAGAGAGGTTATGGAGGGGTTACGTGAGGTCGATGGTGCATCAGTAGCTCGGGGGCATAACAACAGCAGCTCCCAACAAGGAGAAGTGCCGATGGTTGACGTAGCCACAACTCCCCACGTAACCACGAACAATGGCATTGAGCGATGGCGAATGACGGAGAGGGGTCAACAAGGGAGGAGGCGGGGAGAGAAACGGACGGGAGGCTACGATGGACGAAGAGGTTGAGAGGCTACGACGGAAACGACGGATGGACGGAGAGGTTAGTGTCATATAAAGAGATACTTGTGTAAGTGGCAACAATTGGAAATTGCGGCTCATGGTGCGTCATTAACTGTGAAACCATGGTACCAAGGTATGAAGAAAACCGAATATGGGCCAAAGGAAATAGGACTTTGCTCCACGAGCCTAGGTAGTGGTGGGCGAACTGAGGTGGTGAAGAAATACATCCCCCCTTTATTTGGTGATCCCTTGGATGTGGTCACTCTCTAGTGCCAAACTCACCTGGATCCAATCTCTAACCTGGCAGCCAGGTGGCTATCTACACTTGTTGCTTGTCCTCTAGGGAGAGGGAAATCCGATCGGCTGTGGGAGTCGAGGGAGCTTCCATGAGAGTCCCTCTAGCTAGACAAAAAAAGGTCACCTTGCTTTCAGCCTTGTGGGCCCTCTTTTAAGCTGTTTGCCAACTTGCCACGTGCTTTCTTCCCAAATTTGGGCGCTCCATATCTTCTTTCTCTTGCTAGATCTGCTTTTTGTGTTTTCCTCCTTAAAACAAGGGCCTTTTTGCACTTCAAGGTCTTGCCATAATATCTAACACATTTTAAGCCATTAAAGGTTAGCTAATGCATGCAATCTAGCTCTCTGGACTAATCCTAGTCCTTTGTGGGTGTCCCCACAGTATTATTTAACCAATGCAGCACAAAGGAAAATAAAACTTGCTTCAAGTTAACCAAACTCCCAACTCAATCCTAAAGATTTCTCTTTATTTCTTGCGAGAAGTACGATTTCGTGACATCATTGTCTTCAACTAAAAAGATTCTTATGGATACTTTGAGGAAACTCCTCATCCACCTACTTGACATCTAGTGCCAAGTAGGTCTTGAGCTTGACAAAGTACTTGTGGATAACCTTGCGCTCTTTCTTCTCTGTGTAATACAAAGTTTGTTCTTTCATGGCAAATCCATGCCCCTCTTTCTCGGCAAATCCATGCCTTTCTTTCTTGCCCTTTTTTTTCTTGTGGAGTTGATTGCCTTCTTCTTTGGCTTACACAATCCTTGCCTCTTGCAATTATGCTGGTGGTGGAAACCCCATGAGGTGCTTCCAATAGATATATACTCTACTTTTGCCTTAACATCTTCCTTACAGAATGATTCTGGAACATAACTTGATGTCTCTTCTAAGGGTATCCCCCTCAACTTCTTTAGCCGAAAGTTCTTCTTTCTGCTTGTCCATATCTTCTATATGAACGATCCTTCTCCAATTATCAACACTCTATCAACTCCCAAAGGGAGCCATAGAATTGCAGAACACTTGCTCAACGATCAATATATAAACGAGCTTATCATACTTCTTAAGCATATGATTCACAAATAGTGTCTTCCTAAAACAAACTCAAGAAAAGAATACATGTTTCTCCTTGCATTGCCAGTCAAGGGTTAGGTCTTCAAATAACATAAAGCAAACATTATAAACATCAAAGAGATACTTCGCCTTAGATGTCGATGACATCGTTTTAGGTAGTTTGTCCACATTGGATTGTCAAAAGCAACTTGCTTTCTATGATATATCTCTTTGGAATAGGAGAACAACTTTATATGCAAAAACATCTCTTTGCTTTTTGTGACGGAACTACCTATGACCTCTTTGTCTAATGTCAAGATGACCTTAGGAAATCTTTGAGATGGAAAACACCATGAAAGCACATAATAGACGTTGTTGCTTTGCTTTACTTTATGAGAATGATGTAGAACTTGTGGACAATGATAAGAAAGAGTAAAATCCACCCTTGCCATCATATGTTTTGATTGCTTTGGATTTAAGTAATATTTACTGAATAGAAGAAACTTGTTCCATAATAGAAACAAAATATCTGAGATATTATAACTGAAATAAGCTTTTATAGCTTGAAACTATATAACTCGGAAGGAATAGATCTGTGAACTGATTTTGCATTGGAATCTTACCCTCGAGATAAACTTCACACCATGCTTGAACTACTGCATATTCTTTAGCTTCCGAAACAATAGACACTTTGCTGGGGCAGATTCTTGAAAAGTTAATTCAAACATCATGGAGATTCCCATAAGTTGAGCCATGCCATTACTTTCTGGTATGTGGGAGAGTTCAGATTCTTGACATTGATACAGAGAGGCAAAGTAGAGCAGTGTTAGTCAACCTCATCAATTGTGGCTTAGTCACTTGAAGCTTGATGAGAATCCGGCATCACCTACACTCGGTTTCTCCCTCTCCCAAGGCATCCCACTATAGAGAGGTTTTTTAGGCACATATACTCTGGCATCCACACTTCTTTGGCATGCACAAGTTCGTGATTGAGACATAGAGATGATTAGAGCCTGTATTAGTTGGCCCCAAATTTCAATGGGGAATGTGAGGCTAAGATTTTCCTTTTGTGCAGGGTGCTAGGTTGGGCGTATAGTCCCAAATAAAAGCTCAATGTCCTTTTAATGAGAGGAGCTAGCCGGGGAATTCTTGATATCAACTCTAGATGGCAAGAGGAGCCCCCCTTGAACTCCACTCCTCTTACAAGATGGTAGGGCCAATCAAACTAGATGGATGCTCCCTTGAAGGAAGCCACAACAAACACTACTCTTACACATGTTTGCTCACAACCGACACTGGCTCTTACACATGTTTGCTCAGTAGAGATTAAAGCTTGAGACCCGGCTTCTCCAATATTTATAAAATGCATGAGTCTTTAGATGACCTTCTAGAAAATGAGTTAAAGTGGTAGGCATACGGGGAGTATTTTCCGGCTTCTCCAACATTTTCAAAATGCATGAATCTTTAGATGACCTTCTAGAAAATGAGTTAAAGTGGTAGGCTGACGGGGAGACACTACATGATAGATTGCAATTCCAAGTGGCGACTCTAGCCAAAGGAGGGTAGGCCATTTTGAGAAGTGCACTAGGACCCTAGAGAGGTGGTAGTGCATCTTAATCACAACCAATACCTTTTTCCCACAACACTCGTTGCATTAAAGACAATTACTGCTTGGACTAGAGGTAGTCTCTCAAGAGGCATTGGATTTATGGAGTAGATCCCCCTCTCTCTCTTTTAGTCCTGCTTGTGGACTAGTCATTGACCAATGCATATCTTCTACTTCTTCTACTCAGTGCCCATGGAAGCCTACCCTCAAGCCATTGACTTGAGCCAACGAGATGAGACGGCACCTACCTCTGCTGCGCTAGTTGCTTTTTGGAGACCATTCAATGATGCCTCTGTAGCTGCGAAGAGGCACAACATTTGGAGACAGAGTGCACATCGTAGGTAGGCGTAGGAGATGTTAGCCTGGCTCTCATAGATGGAGCAAGTTTTCATTTTAAGGACACGGACATTGGGTGGCTGCTTGGTTTATACAATCAAGAATCTTGACAGCACACGAAGAGCTCCCTTTCCTTTGAGGATGACATTTGGAAGACCATAGCCAGCATCGATTGCATGACATACTTTGGTTGCTTGTTGCAGCCTTGTGATGGGTAGCAAAAAGACTCAACTTTGGCCACCTTGGTGGCCATTTGGCTCGACCATCTTCTAGATTGTGGTACCCTATCTTGGAACAAGTCCAAAAGGGTTATCTAGAGCCTTCGGAACAAGCCCAAAAGGATCTCGAAAATATGCTTGTATTAAACACTTTCACAACAAGCATCTATAGTTTCACACAGAGGATCTGTTAGTTATATAGTCATCCAAACGCGCTCTTTACGGCTGCTCATGGTGTCAGCCAAGTATCTTGTGATGCAGTTTGCGAGGGGCTGGTCTTCTTGCACACCCTGTCTTAGGGAGAGCTGAGTTGCATCTCTTTGAAAGATTAATAAAGAAGTTTCTATTTTGCAAAAAAATAGTATCTCAACCTTTGCATGTGCAAACATTTCCTTGGTTTCGTGCCTTAGATACAAGGCACAGAAGATTGCATTTGTATATTTGCTTGTTGCCTGTAGTGGTCTGTTTTTAATCAAATATAATTATGTTCCTCATGCCTAGAAGTTTGTCGAGACCAATGAAATGCTTTTGACTTCACAGCCAATAAGCACTTGTTCTTGGTTGGTTGTTTGTAATCAACTGAGTGGATTGTATAATTTATTTTTAAAAGAAAATCTGGCTTATACTTAACCTATTTCAGAGGTCTTTATTGTATTTAAAGAAGACACAATATCGTTGAATATGTAACTTCAAGATTGTTGTGATAAAAATGTACTTTTAAGGGCGTTCTTGTTTTCACGACTTGACATAGTAATGCATGGACAACAGCTGCAGAATGTGCGACGGGATGGAAAGGAAATAGATGGTGCTTTTGAAGACTTACATGTACACATCACAGCTGACACATATGAGAAAGTTGATGCAGCAGTAGCTCTCATTGCCCCACTCCTTACACCAGTCGATGTAAGTTGCTGAAGGATAGCAAGTAGGTTCACAATTCAAAGTTCCCATTATCTGATTCAGCCAAAGGATCTGATTTGTGTTTGATTTGGTTATTGAAGGAGGACAGAAATACCCATAAAATGAAACAGCTCAGAGAGCTTGCAGAAATGAATGGTATGTGGAACTCTGTGTCGACTCGCAACTAGCTTCGATTGCTATTTTTAAGGAGTCTTTCCTTGTGCAAGAAGTCAACCGTACGAGAGTGAGAATTGTCATGGTTTTTGAGGGCAGCTGGCAAGGCCGTACCAAAGTTGTTATCTTTGTACCACATTCAACCCCCCCTCCCCCCCACTCCCCCCTGTTTGGCTTCTCATTTTATGTAAATCTGTGCAGGTACAATTCGAGACTTCACATTAGCATGTACTTTGTGTGGTGAAATAGGGCATAAGGAATGGCAATGCCCAAAGGACAAGCTAGTAACCTTTCAAGCAAAGGTATTGCCTTTCTCTAGGCTTCTCTGACTTGGATTTTTGTTTGTCTTCACACATCATATAATTTTGCAGTAATGCAAGACCAGGTTTGATTCCACGTTTGTTTGCCGAAGTGGCCTGTAGAGCATTGCCTCATTTCTCCCACTGATTCAAAGAAGAAATATGTTGAGATTGTAAGCTATGTAATGCATGTAGAACACACATCATCCTCATCTGGAACTCTGCTGCATGCACAGTGTGAGGAAGAGCTGAACTAGGTCCCAATTCAGCCTTATAGTAGCTCACTATTTCCTAGTTTACTCGTTTCTAATTATGACTATCCATTCGATCCATCAACTTGGCAACATTAAGATGGAGAATTGTGTCCCCTCAGAAGTCAGGACACTAGAACTAAGCTCCTCAACAAAGGCACGTTTTTTTTTAAACGGAAAAATCCACACCTTCAGGGATGCAAAACAGAATTGAAGTGCTTAGAGCAGCGGGTAGGACTGCTTCAATTTGGCTCTGCCACTACAGAGACCTTGAGTTGTTTCTTAATAACCCATGATCCAACTGAGAAACACAGTCGTTGAGCATTTGTCGTCAATGTCTTTTGCCCAATCTAGGTCCATGAACCCTGAAAGCCAACAAACTCTGAGTGTGCCTTGCACATACTTTAGAACCCTTGGCTGCATTCCAATGTGTGACTGTTTGATAGTGCATAAACCAAGACATCAAGCTTACAGTAGAAGTAATATCTGGTTTCTTCTGATCTTTGCCAAATAATAGTGCAATAACTCTAAATTTGTCATGTCAAATGCATCAAAAGTTTGGCTTTGACATATGCCATATTTTCCTCATTATGCTTGTGGCTTTCACATAAAGGTTGAGCATTATCAAATCTGTCCCCTCATGCAAAACACACCACTTAGGTTTAGTGGGACTCTTTCCTTTGGACAAGAAATTGGCCATAATATTGGCATGCCTACTGGCAGTTAGGTTAGGCAGGTCATGCAGGGATGGTCAGCAACTGCTGCCGTCCTCAGACATAGGTGATTGCCAGCATTTAGGGTTGCAGATTGCAACCAGTAGGAGCAGCATATCCAGAGCAGATTTTCTAGATGCAGGCTCTTGGAAGGCATGCAAGACTGACCTGGCCAGGTGGTGTGATCAGATTTATCTTGTCCACCGTCCGGATCTGGTCGGCTAGTTGGCTGAACCTGGTCGGCCAGGTTTAGGCCTGGAATGCCCTATAAAAAGGATGCTTTGCCTCGGTACATGCATCCCATTGAAGCCCTCTTGACTGAGGCATGCAGGACCATACATAGGCAGCATCAGCCTTCCTCTTCTCTCAGTCTTCTATTAGCCACACCTGGCTGTGTTTTACCTGGTACCCGGTGAGATTTTTACTGTTTTCCCACGTCAATGATGAATAAAGTGAGCATCTTACGAAGTTCTTTGTGCTGTTAAATCTTGTGCATATCTATGCTACCGTGGGGCATTTACAGCATATTGTTGGGCATGTTTTGGAAAGATTTTGCATTTTTTTTCTGCTGCATACATGTGGTATCAGAGCCTCGTCTATAGTCTACTCTTGTGATACCCCAAGCATTGTAGGCAGGAGGCCCTCATGAGAAAAAGGCGGCTCCGTGTTACTCTCCTAGTCAGCAGGATACCATCCCAAACTTTGGGGTTTTGGGAAAGCTTCGATGGAACAAATTACCGAGTGTGGAAGATGAAGATATGGAGCCATCTTGTGGTGAGGGTGATTGGGAGATAATGACATGAGTAGATGGTAAACTTAGGAGGTTGTTCCACATAAATCTCCAAAAGTAATTGCACTGAAGAGTCCTTTGAGCTGTTTTAATTAGTTGGAGGCTAGGGCAGTCACCGTAAATTTCTAAAGCTTAGAAATTCACGTCCCGGTGACAACAATTCTCAGTCAACCGGTTACTGGTTGTATGATCCTTCCAGGCGAGAGGTTATTCTCAGCATGGATGTTATCTTTGATGAACAAATTCCTTCCCTCTTCTATGATCGATGCCAAACCCCTCTTATCACAGAGCCATTTGATGATGACAGTGGTGATGATCCTGTTCCTAAACCGCCCCAAGTACCAATAGCTGTTCCAGATCTGCAGACCGAGAGTGACCCGGATAGTGATCCAGATGATTCCCCATCTCCTCAGGCAGTAGGGAAAAGTTCCGAGTCTGGCTCTGACAAAATACCACACTAGCTGATTGAAACTCTTCGTGACTCAGGTGTTACAGATATCCTTTCTTCATGGCTTCGAGAAGATGACGGTCTGCGTAGATCCCACCGGAATAAGGAAAATTTTCTAAAGGTAGTTCCACTCTCAGTCAATTACTCCTTGATGTCTCGCATTCTCAAAGACAAGGAGCCCCCGACTATTGGGGAAGCACTCTCTTGGACACACTTGAAGCAAGCCATGGAACTGGAGTTGGACTCTATTGAAAGAAATGGGACCTGGGAGTTAGTACCGCGCCCCAAGCGCTGTTCAGTCATTAGTGTCAAATGGGTCTACAAACCAAGTATGCATCGGACGGTACTGTGGATAAGCACAAAGCCCGACTTGTGGCCAAAGGATACAACGATCGGGGATCGTTTATGATGACACTTTTGCTCCTACTCCCATGATGTTTAGCAAGTTGGCTTGAGTAGCAAGCAAAAAAAAAAAAGTCGAAATTTGCTTTGAGGCTTGTTTTTGGACCTCAAAAGAACAGGGAGAGGCAAGCCACAAGATGAGAAAGTGCTCTAGGGCTATTCTATCACATCGCCTTGCTGATTTTTGACTACCAAAGCAGTCTATGGGTTGTTGGTGGGCTGTCAAGGCTGCCAGAAGCTCAAAAACGAATTTTGTTTTTGTGCCAGGAGCCTTCAAATCAGTTCGTTTTTGCCGCATGCTTGTTGTTCATGGCCTTCCCAGAGGCCCAAATCTGATTCACACTAATTCCAGGAGCCTTCTAGGCCAGGCACCTATCAAAATTGCACTTTTCCAGGCAATTTGGAGCTTTCAAGCTACTTGATTTGCTTCTAGGCGCTGAGTTGCACTTGCTAGAGGATTTCCAGGGCTGCCAGACCTGATTTCGATGTTCTAGATCCACTCCAGGGTCACCAGACAAGCTTCTAAGGTGCCAGATTGGTACCAGATCCATTTTGCCTGCTAGGAATGGATTGCTAGGAGCCGAAGGGTCCTAGAAGGAAATAATTTTTGCTGTTTTTCACCTCTTCTATGGCTGCTCCTGCTGCTTGAGAGCTGCTCCAGACAGATTCGCCTTTTTGCTTGTTGTTGTTTCAGGGTTGTACAACCTTCAGATTAGTCGATTGCTTCCCAGAAGCTCTCCTACTGCCTCAAAATCTTCAGATCCTATTGCCTTGTTGGCAGCTAGCCTTTTTTGTGTGCCAGGAACAGCCAAGGTTGGTTGCTTTGCTGGTCTTTGTCCTGCCAGGACTCCTTTGAAGGGTATCAGAGGTGGCAAGACAGACTTGGCTAATTTCTTTCCTGCCAGGACTCCCTTGGCGGGTATCAGAGCTGCCAGGTTAGAACTATCAGCCAAAATCAGAAGAAAGGATGCCATGGGATATTGCACTGGATTGGGATGACTTTCTGAGACTGAAATCAATGCATAGCAGGATGGAAGTGCCTGTGAACAGATTATTCAGTTCGCTGATTTTAGGCTGATGCACGACAGTGCCTTTCTTGTATTTGGATGCCTTCGGAATAAATCATAAAGACATACTAAAAGGGGCACTAAGTTTTAGGGCGAATCTGGTGTTTGGCTTCACGACAGGGGCAATCTAGCTCCTTGTGTTTATTCTGTGATTATTTGTTTGGCTGTTATTATTTCTGGTTCGCTGTAATAATTCTCTGAGTGGCTGAAATCATGGTATTTGCTGGTTATTAATTGTTCACTGCCCTTTGGAGTTTCTGAAGGCCAGTTTCAATTGTACCCGACAAATATCGTATGGGTGGATTTGACATCCAACTTCCCCCTCTCTTTCTTGGGAGGCATCACACCCGAACACATGGAAATAAGATACATCTGGCTTCTTTCCAAAGTAAGCCTAAAAAAGGAGTAACGTTAGAAACAACAGACGTCGGAGCCTAAAAAAGGAGTAACGTTAGAAACAATAGACGTTGGCGAATGGTTAAGGATATGTACTGCGATGGCAGTGGCCTCAGCCCAGAGAAACTGAGTAACGTCCCAGGGAGCAAACATGGCCCGAGACATTTCTACCATTGTGCGATTCCTCTGCTCAACAACACTTGCTTCTGAGGCAGTGCCAGAATTAGCAAATTCCCGCCAAATGCCGTTTGTCACACATAATTCTTCAAACGGGAGGGGAACAAAATTCTCCTCCTTTGTCAGATCGTAGGGCTTTAACACGAAAGTGAGTTTTGTTTTCAACGAGGGCACACCATTCCCCAAAGTGAGAGTAAGTCAGAGACTTCTAAGCCAGAAAGTAGATCCACATGAACCTGCTGAAATCATCCATTAGCAGCATAAAATAAAGAGCACCTCCAAGGCTGGGAGCAATCATAGGTCCACAAAGATCTGCATGGACCAACTCCAGAGGGAGAGAAGCCTGCTTCGGAAACCATTCACGGTGCTGCTTCCCTCGAATACTAACCATGCTTACTGCCCACATCATGTATACCGAGGACCATTTATTCTTGGGCAGCGCATCGTAGGTGCTCCAAAATACTCTTGGCTGCCGTCATGTGCTTTACATGATTTATGATATGAGGAGTCTGGCCTTAACACAGTCCACCACTCCGATCTAGAAACACCCTTCAAAGTACATGCCCTGCTCTATACTCCAAAAGACAGCTCGTACCTTCTTAACCTCCGCTTTGAACAGCTCCAAAAGGCTCTGTAGCTTGCTGGTTCCAAGTCCGCTCCACAGCACAAGTCTTCTTAGCCAACCTTTGGCTTTGATACCATGTGAGAAGTGCAGTGGAACTGAATAACAGTGGAGAGAAGAGAGCGAACAACTACGGGAAAACAGAGAAAATAGGAGAGACTTGCACAAGGATCTCAGGAGAAAACCCCTCTACTGTTGGGGGAAAAGCCTCAACTCCAAGTGGGTGAACTATGGTATAGTGAGATGAGAAAACTGTGAGGGAGAGGGACCTATATATAGGGTCACCCCCTGCCCCAAACAACCGACTAGAGGGGGGTGAGATGGCCGACCAGGGACCTTGAGTCGGGTCCACCCGACCAGGTTGTCGGGTTATGTGACCCTGGTTAGGGGCTTGGGTATCCCAGCAACCAAGGCGCCACCTAGGCGCAATGAAATGTGGCTTGGGGACAAATGGTGGCATGGTACGGGATCCGTATACCCTCGCTCCTGCACCATACAGCCCCGTATGAATGCTGGTATGAACAGGCATCGTGGGGATCCCCTTCTACATCTCGTGGGCGAACCCACAATCTCTGCCTCACATGGTCGGGCAGACCTACAACCAAGGCCATCACTCAGTGATATAGGAGATGTCTCCTCGTCTTTTTTTTTCCAAAGAACAAGATCCTCATCTTTTTGCGGGAGAGTCTCCGTGTTGCTGGTGTCTTCTTCAAGGCCTCCTTGTTGTAGTTTGCTTTGGCAGCCTGCTTGTGAGGACACTCATATAAGTTGTGGCCACGTTCTCCACGGTTGAAGCATCACCCTTCATAATACCTTTTCTTTTGTTGATGAGATAGGGTATTTGAGGCCCTATCTCGATGGACATGGTTTTGAGGTGGTCCATTGGATGTTCCTTGATTCTTCTTGAATTCTTCTTGGAAACGTCTCTTCTTTGGGTCGTGTTTACCGGAGAACAGTAGCTTCTTCTCAATATCTAGTGCCACATTTATAGTTTCCTCCAAGGTCACGGGGCAGACAATGTCGACTTTTAATAGTGTATCTCAACCCTGTATAAACTTCCTTTTTCACTCCCTCAAATCGTTTTTACTGAAAGCTTGAACTTGAGTTAAGTATCCCGAAAACACGTAACGTACTCACAGACTTTTACATCTTGTACTGTTGAATGATATCCCATTGCACCATCATCTCTTTTGAACTTCTTCGGTCAGAAATGATTGGGCAAGTGCTTCTTAAACTTTTTCCACATGTGAGCTTGCTGTCCCATACTAGCCATAGCAGCCCACCATATGAACCATGTGGCAGATGAAAGGCTGCAAAGCAGATCTTGGCTTTTCCTTCATATTTATGTCCATCAACGAAGTAGTGAAGATCTTGAAGTTTGCCGGACGGTTGCAAGAGTCCATATATCCCAGAATGTGGGTAGATGGGAAGTATGATGGCATCCTCCTGGAAATCTAGGATCTCTGCCTGCATGTCCCTAGTCCTGGCATTGAAGTCCCCTTTGAGTAAGACCTCCCCGAGTTATGCGTATCTCTGAATGTCCTCATAAAGTGCCAGGAAAGGTGAGACCTGTCCGCTTTCCTAGTGTTATCAGATGTTTGTGGTGAAAAGTAGCATGCTGCAATTATACATCTGTGGATGGGGGCCTCGACAATCTGATCCACATGTAGCGGCATTCTCATCTGTTCCTATGACTATGATGTGTGTCCGGAGGTGTGGGTAGAGGAGAATTTACCACTTTTTTCGATCCATGTACCCGTCCATTGGTGCAGGTCTCTGATTGGTGTGTGGATAGCCATGCATACCTATGTACTATGGGCGGCCCTCTCTCTGGGTTCTTATGTGTCTCGCAAGATCTTTTCCATGGAGAGTCTAAGCAAAGTTGTTTGGTGAGGACCATAAGGTCCCGTTACTGCTCCGGAAAGGAAAGGAGAAAGTGCTAGTGGTCCTAGAGGCTGTGAACCCCTAATTGAAATGCAGTGGGGGGTCAGGAGTCCTGAATGATGATTCTGCTGCCCCTTTTCTCTTGCCTCACCCTCTTGATGCCCTCTTTGACATGAAATTAGAGACCTAGAGGACGAAACCACAAGTAGGACAGGGAAACATGGTTCTCAAGATCTTGGCTGATATGTATTTGAATGCCATTTTTATATATAATGTATATGATGTCTGAGATGATGTTTGCCTGAGTTTAATATGGACCTTGAATTCCATTGGTTTCACCAGGTTATCTGCCGACTTTGTGGTGATGGTGGCCATCCAACTATCGATTGCCCATTGAAGGTTTCAGGACAGGTTGGCTCACAGTTCTGGAAGTAAACTTGGATACAAATCTACATACCAACACATGTTAGTTGTGCTCATCCTTATTTGCATGCATGCGGTGTTTGGAACAGGGGAAGGTTTTGGATAAAGAGTATTTGAACTTCTTGCAAGAGATCAATGGTGGATTAGGGAGCGTGGACCCCTCAGCAAATGTGGCTTTTGACAATGACATTCATCCTCCTGGTGCGGGTTCTGAACCACAGCCAATGCTTCTAACTGCTTCAGGAGCCCAGCCTATGCCTACACGATGGGCAGCACCAGGCTCAGAAAGTATGAATGAAATTTCCCCTAGGCCAGCAGCTGATGGTGCAATGGACATGGGAGGGTTTCCAAGATTCCCTTTTCCTATACCACCTCCAGGTCGGCTTGGCAGGGGTGGCTTCAACTTTTTCCTTCCGCCTTTTTTCCATCCAGGGTTGATTCCTTTTGGTGGCAAAGCTTTTCTTGGAGGGCGATCCCCTCTGCCTTTTCCCCCGATGATGGCACTTGGTCCTCGGGGGTTGTTTCCACCTTTCAGGGGCAGATTTCCTTTTCCACCTTTTGGTCTGCGACCTGATATGAGACCCCCTTCAAACTCAACAGTATCCGACACTCAACCAGCATCTTTGCCTATGGACAGCTCTGCACATAACTCGACACAACAAGAGCAAAATAAAACATTAGGAAGCCTGGAAGGTGGAACCAGTCAGGGTAATGCTGAGGTAGTTGGTGAGCCTCAAGCTGCAACAGATGCTGGACTTGAAGTTTCTGCTGTCTCTTCCATGGCAATCCCTTCATTTTCTTTATCTGCGTCAGCTCCTCCACTGTCAATGGCCACAGCTCCTCCACATCCATCTGCCACAGTAAGCACAATACCATCTTTCCCATCCAATGTAACCACCATGCCAACCTTTTCATCCATGATACCACCTGCAGTACGCCCGCCAGAGCTATCAACTTCCGCTCCACCTCCTTCCGCTCCTCCGCCTGCACTGCCTCCTGTACCGCCACCCCCCCTGGTTGCACCATCTCCTTCAACCATTCCCATGTTATCTGTTAGACACATAGCTCCCTCTGTGAGGCCTGCTTTGCCCTCCGTTAGACCAGCTGTTCCTCCTGCCATATCAGGTTCATCCCTAGTTCCAGTTCCCTCGACTCTTGGGCCTAGTCTTCTTCCAAGTGGCCTACAGGCTCCTAGTTTCACACCTGTAGGAGCTTTAGGACAGGGTCTTTCAGTTGGTCTCTCTCCCTGGGATCGAGCCAGTAACACTGCTGGCACATCTATTAGCAACGCTCCTCGACCTCTAAACCCATGGACCACGACTGTCGCTGCCCACCCGATCTGGTCACAAGCCTCGAATTCCCAGGCACCTGCTTCCCCACATCAATCGTCTCCTCATGCTTTTGCGTGGCAACAGCAGATCCCCAGACACCCCTCTCAAGCAGTAGATGAGTCGTTACCTTTAAAACCATTGGGAAATGCTCCTCCGCCTCTCTCTTTCCCTACCCAAGTCACTTCTGTAGCTTCTGTGTCTTTTCCAAGGCAATCATTGGCACCTGCTGCAGCTGATAGTCCTTCCTCTGTTAAACCATGGGGAAACACTCCTCCCAACCCTCCTCTGCCACCAGGCCCTGGTCCATCACCCCCTTTTTTTCCATCACAGACACAGTCTTTCCTGCGAAATCCTCCCATTCTTACACCCTCATCAATACACCCAGTTTTCCCAAGCTTCACGCCAGTTCGTCCTCAAACATCTCAGGACCATTTTGGGGCCCCCTCCCTTCCTGCTACCAACAGTTCAAACGTCCAGCCACCTGTAGCTGTTCCTCGTGATCCATCTCATCCTCCCTCTAATTACTCGATTGCTAGATTGGTGTCGCCTCCCTTGCCAGGACCTCAAATAAGACCATCCACCTCATCTAATGCCACTCCGTCTGTGCCCAATGCTGATCGTTTTCCAGTTTCCCCTTTAAGCCAGAAAACATCAGTTCCTCTGCAAAGCTTCTCGTTTCATCAGGAAGCACCTTTAGTTGTCAGGGACCGGCTTGTATATGCCTCACAACAGAGTGCAACTCCTGAGATTCCATCTGTCAGGTCGTGGCAGCCCCCTTATGTTCAATCTCCAGTGTCCCTAGGGCCTCAATCAAGTGCAGAATCTAGAAATTCTACTGGGCACCAGTTAGGATATCTGAATATAGGCCCAGTTTCCTCATCTGCCTCATTTTCTACCGCTTTTGATGATGTGCACGGATTGTCAAGGCCTTCCATAAATTTTCCCCAGACAGGTTTGGACAGGGAAAGCAGTTATCATTATAATCCATCTGTATCCATGCCTGTGCCTGCCATGTCCCCAGTTTTGCAAGGGCAACCTGATATGCGAAGCGCCGTTCCTCCAGCCTTACATCAAAGCATAGCTGCAACCCCTAACTTCAAAAATATGAATCACATCAACCCCCACACGAATGTGAGACCAGCGATACAGCAGGCCTGGGTGCAACATGAAACAGGTCTGGGGCAGAAATGGCCAGAGAATCCTAACAGTACAAGCGTTAAACCTCAACTTCATAGTACTGGAATGTCACAGACACAGGAGGCAGACCCTGAGTATGAGAAATTGATGGCATCTGTTGGAGTAACATGATCCATGATGTTTTGTTTTGTCGTCAAAGTTTGTCTTATGCATGCAGCATCAAACTCTCTGGTGTTGGCTCCTTAGCTGCTCACAGATTGTGAGATTGATAAGAGGGTGTGATCTAATTATAAACCGTGTCATGGAAGTACAGATGAAGCATTTTAAGGCACATGAGGTGTCCTGCTCGGTGGTTACATCATTTCTTATTCACAGTTAAAAATACAGATTTTAGATGTTCGATACATGGTGAGTCCCTATTATCAATGCTGGACTATGGACTTGCATGAATGCAATTAAGTTGAAGTCGCCACCTCAGGTGCCAGGTCACACTTGGGTCGTAGTCATTCAATGGTGTGGACATTACAGTCCACCTTACTATTTGCAATGCTATTTTTTGTGTTAATTAGTTTTATACCGATGCTTATACAGTGACAGTATCAAATTGTACAAATAGCTTCTTTGATAATTCTCTATTATCTGTTTGGCCTTACCTTTAGGAATTCCACACGCTAATGAATTGATTTGAGATCTTTATTACGGAATTTTATTATCTGAATATGGTATTTTCGTTATGGGCTGAGCCATAATGCGAGTTTGTTAAAAAAGAAGAGGGAATATGGGATTGGTTATTAATTCTATTAGACAATCTGTAGTCACTGTTAATTGTTGTCTGGCCAAAGATTCTTAATCTACTACTAAGATGTTCATTGATGGGAAGGCTAATGATTCGGATCAATCTTTTGTACTTTAAGATAAGATGGCTAAAAAATTTGAGGCTTTTATAAAGCGAAAATAAAAGTGAACTCTTCAACTAAGAGCTAAAAAAAGTATAAAAGAAATCTCTCTTCAATTGTAGAGGCAAAATATCTCATATAAAAGAGGTCCATGTTTGCTTCATTCAAACTCTTTGAAGCGCTAGAGTTTGTCAGGATGATCTTCTACCTACCTCTTGGTGCAATCTTTCGCCTTGTATGCGGTACTTATTGTTCTCTTGATCCTCTTTTCTATTAATCATTTATGGTTGCTCATTTGAGATCCAATATTATGGCACTACCTCTACTTGGCTTTCTCATTACTCGCAACTAATGATGTTCTACATGTCAAATTGGCTTGATTTTTTAGTGCTTTCTATATTTTGATATTCAATTGTGTGTTGAGCCAATGATTTGGCTAGGATCAACATAGTTTGTCACATGTGACAGACCCTCATGACCTTGCACTCGACAACATGTTGTAGTTAGCCTTTTGTGTTTGATCTTCTCCCTTTTTTCCTTGTGATTATGATTCAGAGAATATTTTATTGTGAAAAAGAATAATATAACCTTGATAGGAATCATTGTGTATATCGATACATGTTGGAGGCATTCTTGGTCATTTGAAGAGTGAAAAACTCGAGCCATTTTCTTTGCAAAGCTTACAACTAGAAGAAATTAGACTAGAAAAGGTAGCATGTATAAGAATGTTTTTCCTACTTAGGGTTTGCTACCAAAATGTTAAGTTGCATGATGAACTATAGTGAGGGATTTGGGTGCATATGGTTGTCGGAGGTGATGCGTAAGGCCAAAAACTACCTAAAAAATATGGCAAAATGAAAATACAAAGTGAAGTTGATTCACAGGGAGAGGAAAGGATGATACCGAAGCTTATTAGGTGGATTTGAGCAATTGTAATGAGGCCTTGTGAAACTATGATTTAGAACTAGAACAAGATATATAGAAGACAAAATGATGTAGTAGTGCTTACAAAAGCTAACAAGGTTTGGGATGATCATGTGCCTCATGCTTCTAGTCCAATCTCTCACAAACTTTTGAGCAATTCACTAATAGAACCTGTCACCCACCACCATCCCCCCCCCCCCCCCCCCCCCTCCGCCAAAGGACAAAAATGGATAGAGGCATATACATGCACACACAAAAATAAATCAAATAGTGGAGGAAAATGATTATATAAATATATATACAATAGTATCGCTTCGATGCTTTCATGTGATATGATGTGTGCAAATGAAGACTATAGCATAATACAAAATATTATCTCTTGGATGAGAGAGACTAGCCTTGAAATTTGAAGCGTTCAACGGGCTTCAAAGCCCTTTAGACATTCTAGGGAAGACCAATGAAAAATTTCAAGTTGCAAACAAAGGCTAACAATTGAACAAGGTTTCAAATTTTGTACATTTTTTTGAAGGCCACTATCAGATTTTGTCCTTCAATATGAAGGTTAGGGTAGGCCTTCAAATTTCAGGGCAGAGAGAGACGAGAGATCAAGGGCTGATAAAATTGGCTTGGTACTTGGGCGTGCCGCTCAAGAAAGCAATCTCTACATATTGGAGAATGGTTGGACCGCGGTTCCAAGAAAGATATAAAGGATCATGAGGACCAATACAGAGTGTGAAAGGACAAGGAAGCCCAATACAGAGTGTGAAAGGACAAGGAAGCCCATTACGAGTGTGACAGAAAATATTTTTTGGTAAAATTCAAAAAACCTCCAAGCCTAGAAAATTGGAGAGAGAATTTCATAAATTTAGAGGTTGTCACACATTTTATAACGATATTTGCAAAAAAAGTGGAGGTTTTTGTGATCTCCAATTTTATTTTCTTGAGGTTAAAAATCAAAATTCTTCCGTTCACGTGACTAACCTCCAATAATATTATTTACTTGAGGTCAAAATTAAAATTCTTACACTAAACCCGGTTTTTGGTGAACAGGGTCCATTACACAGCCACGGAAAATGAACTCCAAGAGGAAGACGTGGTTCCACCTTCATTCGAACAGCCTCCCTGATTTTTTGAGTCGATGGCCCTTCGGGCTCCCTGGAACGATGGACTAGGCTGGTGAATCAGCCTTATTGCGTTGAGGAAAAGGCAATGGCCTCTCCCAAAATCTAGCTTTCATGAGATGGAATCCGTGGGGCGGCTACTGTCAACAACAATGCACAGTAGCAACCCAACTACGGGACACTCGACTAATATGATCTTCCCTGGGACGCACTAGATCTTCCCGTTTATCTTCCTTGGGACACACTAGACCTTCCCTTACGCTTAAGGCTACAACGAATTACGTTGTTCTGCTACTACACTTAAGACTAGCGCATCAGTTTCTTGTGAGACTCCTTCCGGATTCCAGCGCATTTTGGTGCTTCTGCTGTTTGAGTCGTTTGATCGCCATAGCTTCGGCTGTTGAAAGTCCAGGTATAATACCCTTGGCATCTCATCCAACCGGCCTTTGTCTACAACCGGCTTGTTTCATCTCGCCTCTAGATTATGGCGTCATTCTAAGTCCTGAAACTGCTACTCGAGCAAATCTCCGTGCTCATTGTAGCTGAGAGAGCTACCCCAGTGATTTGTTTCTGCCATAGCGACTCGACGCTATGAGATAAATGAACAGGATTTCCAATGGCTCACACTCCATTGTGCCTAAGAACTTGTAGATAACGTTCTTCCTTCGCTTCATACTAGTTCTCAGTGACCTTGTGCTTCCGCTGCCGTTGAGCCTCTTTTGTGGCTGGCAGGACTCTCTTGTATTCTACATAAAGGACTCTCCTGGATTCTACGTAAAGAGCTTTGGAATCCACTTTTCGACTTTCGCCAGGCCATATATGAATTCTGCCCCAAGGATAACTACTCCAAGGGCTTGTTTGGTTCAACGTTTCACTGGCTGTCTCCCGCGAGGCATGAGCAGAGACACGCATGAGCGCGGAGAATGGTTTGGCCATGGTCGACTGCTCGTTCAGCAGCATGGAACTGACCACATCCATTCTCCTGACCGACTTTTTCCACTACTGAGCACACTGCCGTATGTTGGAAGCAGCAGAGAAAGTTTTTGCTTAGAGCTCTCTATCTGAGTTCTTGAGGAAATCCGTTTACTCAGCTAGCCAGATCGACTGTCACAGATATACCCTGCCTTCGTCTTCAACTGCGACACCTTGTCCAACTCCATAATCATAAGCACTAGTGGAGCACAGGCTCAAACTCTGGGAGAGAGTAGAAGGGACGTAAGAATCTTTTAAACACTCCGGCTCTATCAGCACTGATTTGTCTAGCACTGGTTCAGATGCGGGCAACGTTTGTCGTGAGATAGTTCTGGACTCCTGATCACGCCTTAGAAGTATCCAGATACAAACTTCAAAGCTTTGTGGCCACAAAAACTTGTCCATGGGAAGTTCCCCAAAATTTTACAGTCCGTTAAAAAAAGTGGGCTCCATTGCTTCTACGGCATATTGCTTTTTGGAGACTATCCTTTGCTACCCATTTAACAGTGTTTTTGCAACTCGGGTCTTGACGAGCTTGTGTTCTACATACTTGTGCTCTTGAAGGACAATCTAGTACTTCTCACCTTGTAGAAAGACGTAAGACCCTTGATTTTCTACCCACGAGATGAGTAATGGATTATTCTCAATTATGCGGTGTTAAGGGCAATGATATATGGTTGTATTTGGTTTCCTGGTACATTGAGAATTGATCCAATAGAGTAGTTGATAGGACACACACACACACACACACATTTCGTTGCTCCTTATAACCCGCTCCCTTGGAGGATATGTTTCAAATGAATCTAGACTAGAACCACATAGTAGAAGGAAGCCAACTCCCAAGACCAATAGCTCAAATAGTTGAGTAGGGAAATGGTGGCAAAGCACATGCAATATATGGCATTTGCAACTCATCCACAATGTTTTCAAGGTTCCTTTCAAGCATAGGTATGCGTATATTGATTTTCTTTACAAAAGCTAGCCAATTGATAAAAGAGAATCAATAGCAAATTCAACACAAATTCTATGAAGGAATACAAATTTTAAGTTCCCAAAAAGTGCCTCAAGAGTCATTGAGGAACAAAAAAATAAAGATTAGAATTTCATAACACCAATGTGTATGTGTGTGTGTGTGTGTGTGTGTGTGTGTGTGTGATGTAGCATTATCGAGAGATGGCAAGTGTTTTATACTATAGAACGAAGTATTATAGCCCAAGTTGCAAAATATGGGAAATAAATTGCATGAATGAACGATGGTATGATTGAACAAAATTAAAGATTTGGGATGCTGGAGCAACATGATCATCTTTTAGAGGAAAACTTGTGATAATTGATGTAGTTACTTTGTGTGTGTGTGTGTGTGTGTGAGAGAGAGAGAGAGAGAGAGAGAGAGAGAGAGAGAGAGAGCAGTAATAATTGCAGCTAAGGAGAAGGATTGTAGACCAAGTTGCAAAAAAAGAAAAAGAAATTGTATGACTGGGTGATGGGATGCTTGAACAAAATTAGAGGTTTAGGAGGTTCGAGTAACAACACATCCTTTTGAGGAAATTTTGTAACTGCTAATGAAGACAAGGAAATGTACCTATTGATGGTAGGCCCGTTTCACATACCAAAGGATAAGTGACAAGACACACTATAAGAATGCACAAACAACACAAAGGCATTGAAGACGTCATTAAAGAAAAAAGCACTCACATTGTCATGCATGAAGACCTTGCAACACATAGACACCACCTTACACAAATCCTCTTATGAAAGGTTTGATGTGCATAGGAATTAACCTATTTTTCCAATCCTCTTTTTTTGCAATAGTTTTTGTAACTTTCCATGCAAGATTCAACCATGCATGGTGCATTATACCTCAATTCACCTATTTTTCCTTTTTTTTTCAAGATTGTATATTCACGTAATCGTGTGACTTTTTCCATTATTAACATTTGTGAATAACTCTTTCACAAAATCATGCACACAATGGTGAAAAAACCTTATCAGACGGATTGGCTATTTACCACTGGTACTTTCAAAAAATACCATTGGCAACATGAGTTTTATCATCGGTACAATTACTAGTACCACGTGAAAAGACATAGTGCTGGTGGTATATTTGGGTGTGATTTTAATTGACGGTAGTGGACTTGATACCGTTGGTTTCATGCCTATTACCATCAGCAAAGGAATATTTTCTTGCAGTAATAGGCCTTTGATTTGCAGTAATAGTTTATTAACTAGTGGTATCAATACGACGACCCATGACAATATAAGGAAGCCGATGGCTCTTTTGTATCAGTTTTGATTTTACAGGTGATTCTGTCTTCTATCTTAAGCCCCATGCTAGGTAGAAGCCTAGAGGGTAGTCCTTGGCCCTTGCACTCACAAGGCCGGGAGCTAGATGGGACCACGCTTCGGGTGTAGCCACCCAGGCTTTCTCAAAGAGGGAGGTGGATTTTTTTTAGTTTTGAATTTGTAGATAGCATGTCATTTTTTTTCTTTTGCAATACAATATGATACATATTGCATGCATGTAATCTAACTCTAAAAAGACAACATGCATGCAATATGTACCATATTGCATGCTTGCATTGCAATCAATATGCATGATGCATCATGTATCCTATTGCATGCATGATTCAACATCATGTTACATGCATTGCATGTTACACTTGTAAGTGTTAAAATTTTCTTCTATCTTAATACATGCACATCCCTAGAACTGTATGTGGTAGAACTTGCATGAATTTATGCATGTAGAATACCTTAGACTACCTTGTGTGCACCCATATTTTCCTAGAACCTTCACGCAACACTATTGGAGATGTCAGGAGACAAACCGCCTCGTGATGACAGAGCCAGAAGAGAAGGAAAGAGACCTTTGATATGAGGTGAGAAGAAATATCTGCACATTATGAATAAGAGAACATAATTTCAACTACACCCCTTTAGCACTTGCCAGATATTATCCAACAAACCTCACAGTGGGCAAATCCTAAGGGCTCTCAATGGAATGATATCAAAAGATTAGTGTCCAAGGAGGAGGTCATGCTCTTCTAGTCGATACATGCAGAGGCAAAGGTAGAGCACTCTCAGGGTGAAGGAAGCCAACGAAGGCAAAGGCGTTCGACATCTAGTGCTCAGCCTATTGAGCAGCATGGCAGATGGAAAACTACTGACTACACGGACCTGAAGGTTACAACTTGAGCACACAAAGTTTACATCGATGTGTATGGCGCAGAGTCTGATCATGGGGATGTACCTCTAGAATTTGCAAAGATGTTATTTTGGCACTTTGTGAAAGGACTCCCAATACATTTCTCCTTACACAGCAACAAATCTGCCAGGCCTTGCACGAACGTCATGATAACACAAGAGATGCTCTTAGATCAGTGCATGCAAGATATTGGAGGAGAGTTATAGAAGATCTGTAATGAAAATGAGGCATGTATTGAAGAGATTCAGTGGCTATTCTTACGACACGATGAGATAGGAAGTGGCGTGAACTTAGTCAAGGCTCAAGCTGCACAGTGAGTGACCTTAACCGAATTGAAAAGCAGTTAAGGCCAATAATACATGGACTAGAGAGCCACATTGCAAGGGTGAAGCCACGGTCCACATGAAATAGAGAGTGCAATATGGTGACACATTGCAAACCAATTGTGCCCAGTGCAGTGCTTCCCAAAGGTAGTGAAGATGAAATTTTGAGTGAATTGGTCAGGTAATTTTTGATGCATCTACTAGGTTTTGTGTCACACCTTGTGGGCATAGATTTCATCTTATTTGCTTAATACAAGCCATGCAAGCAAGAAGGTTGTGTTGACTTTGTTGGGTTGAGTTTCAAGCTTCTTTGTATATGACTTTTAGGTTGGGCAATGTGATGCCCTCATAGTAGCTTTAAACTCTTCATTATTGCATTTGTCATCTATTTGAATATGTGACATCCACAAAATTTTTGGGTTTGCGATATTGGCGCTTGAGCTTTTAATATTGAATGTTTACACATCATAGTCCAAGTTCTCGATATTGAAATGTCCAAACAATATATGTGTACTCAACTCTCAAAATACTATTTTCAAGTTATATATATAATTGTAATTTGTGGAACAAGCAAATCCATTGAACATGAAGCAAAAAGCAAACCTATTAGAGCAACCTATTCAAGATTTTGCAAGTTTTTCAGATCACAATTTCCTATGTGTATGTGTCTTTCCAAAATTGTATTCATGGGAATCTCCTCGTAGAATGGATGCAACTCTCTCGACTCCTGGCCCCCTACACTATTGGTATTGGTTCCATGGCATTGCCTAAGAAGCGCATACTCATTTGTAAAATTGGTCCCCTATACTAATCTTTGCAAATATTATATTTCCATTTTCCAATTACTAACATCATAACAAAATCTTATGTTTTTGCCAGGTTTCGATCTCATCCATGAGCCTTACCCTTGGATTTGGACATAGCTATTCCACCATCTGGGATGGCCCCTCACATAATGGCTTCGACTCTCTCAGCCCTTTCCCCCTACACTTTTTATGCAATTTTTCTCATCACAGAGGAAGTGCTTCCTTCTGTGATTGGGTGTCAGATTGGTCCAATATCTTGCGGTGAGATTATTCTTGCTCGCCAAGGGTCTATAACTTTGTTATTTTTGGGTTGGTAGGTAGCACAAAAAACATTACTTGTTTCTTAGGGGAGAAGGCTTTTGCTTTAGAGCCTTCTCTTTCCCTTGTTCTCTTCCCAAGGTCTAAGAATTCCACATCTAAATCCTCATTATTTAAGAAATTCACTTATGGAATATTAGGACATTCATGGTGGTAGTGGTGGCCTTTCTTTTGACACTTGTGATAGACCACATTAGCCCAATCACATGGGGCTTGGTATTATCCATCCCCACCATCTATAGCCAACGTTCTTGAAGAGACTTGGCTATGTCATTCAACTCATAATGTGGTACAAATGGGTGATTTGGAGGAAATGGAAGCCGTGGACAAAGCATAGAGAACTAAAAACATTCCCTTTAGAAATTGCCATGAGAAAGTTAATTTCAATTGGCAAGCTCTATCTTTCTCCTTAAAATCAAAGATAAGACATCAAGGAAAGTCCTTTTAAGAGTCAAAGGACTTTATGAGAGAGAGATGAAATGAAATATTGAACAGTGCTAGCATTCAATATTTGAAAATGCTATTTTCAAAGTTTAAATCACAGATTAATTTGCTTGTAGTAAATACTTCAAAGTTTCAATCGCAGAGCAGCAAGTGTGGGTAATCCGAGTGGATCAAAATGCTCAAAACAATGAAGCACAAAGAATTTGACTTCTATTTTATATTCACATGTGAGAGTCCCTCTCCACCTACTAGCTCTCTATAGTAGAATAAATCTCCACGATTTGTGTGGGTCTAGTAGAATGAAACACAAAGCGGGAGCCAAACATTCTCTTCCCAAACAGCCTATAAAGTCTTTGATGCCACTCTCGTGGGAACAAAATACCAAACATGCCCACAAATTTATGAATAACATGAACATAGAAACCATGAACAATGGAATCAAAGAAAAGGAAACTAGAATTGAGGAGAAGAGAAATAAAGAGACATAAATTTTGATCCATTTCACCCCCTATAGATGGTAGCTTTTCTCCCCACATAGAGTATTTGTAATCTTAGAGAAGAGAAACAAAGAGACATAAAATTCAGTCCAATCTATCCCTTCTAGATGGTGGCTTTGCTCTGCACCTAAAGTATTTATAATCCTTCATTGAAAAGAAAAAAGAGCCATTAATTCAGCACATAAACTCCCTTTTCCATAATTAGAGGGGTCTCTCATCATAGCTCCAAGTGCTCTAAATATTTTATGGCTTAACATGCCTTCATCCAAATGTAAGGAGATAAATTAGCCCACGACTTAACGTATAATGATATTTGCTGATGGCCTTTATTCATACCAAATTATACTTACCATGTATAAGGGCCCATCCATTTTGGTAAAACTTTCTTATCTAATTGACAATTGACTTGACAATCAATTCATAAAAATTTACTTCCTTAAAGTGCTGTTCCCATCCTTTCCTGATTTAGGGAAACAATTTGGCCTTATATCCAACAAGCCTTAAGTCTTTTCCATACTCATAAAAGAGTCCATACTCTATCCCACTGATATGTTGCCCTAACATACCTCATGATTCTTCTCACTACATCCAAGTGAGGATTTTGGGGCTTTTTCATAAACTAACTTATGATACCCACAACATAAGCCAAATCAGGCCTAGTAATGGTCAAGTAAGTCAAACTTCCAACCATTTTGCCTATACATAGTGACATCTTCTATCTCAACACTAATATCAGCCATAAGCTTCAAGTGTTGGTCCAAGGGGTTGTCCATTGGTTTGCATTCTTTCATCCCAAACCTTCCCAACAAGGCATACTGTCTTTACATAAGTATGGCAGCCACGTCTATGAAGGACTAGAAAAATTACTGGATGCTAGTTTCATTTATGAGATCAAGCATACCGATTGGGTGTCACCAATTGTGATTGTTCCTAAGAAAAACAAGAAGCTCATAATATGTGTGAATCTAAAGAAGGTCAATGTAGCAACAATCAAAGATCATTATCCCCTACCATTGACTGAAACAGTTTTAGAAAGATTAGCAGGATCTGAAGTGTACAGCTTCTTGGATGGGTTCAACAGGTACAACCAAGTACAAATTGCACCTCAAGATCAGGCAAAGATAGTATTTGCCATAGAGTGGGGCATTTTTGCATACAGAGTCATGCCATTTGGCTTATGCAATGCCCAATCTACTTTTCAAAGGGTAATGTACACCGCCTTCAAGGAATTTCTCAACAAGTTCCTACAAGTCTTCCTTGACAACTTGTGCGTACACTCACGAAAAAAGAATCACTTAAAATGCCTAGAAGAAGTCCTTAAAAAATTTAGGGAGTATGGAATCTCTTTGAATCCTCTAAAATGCCAATTCTTGGTCACACACGAAGTAGTCTTGGGACACATAGTCTCTCGCCATGGAATTGCAACAACTGACATGGACAAAATAAAGATCATCATGGAACTTCCCCCCCACTAAATGCCAAGGGAATGCGGAGGTGAACTGCACCACAACAGAAAGAGAAGCCTTGGTAATGACCTACAGCGTGAAGAAATTTTGACACTATCTATTGGCTACTGACTTTATCTTCTACACATATCATTAAGCCTTATTATATCTTATGAATCGGCCATGTACCATAGGCCGTATCACTCGATGGCTTCTACTGCTACAAGAATTCAATTTCAAAATCATGGTGAGAAAAGGTGCTCAACATTTCATTTGCTGATCACATGTCACGATTGAGGACACCGGAACGAATAGAAGATGACCTACCAGATGCAACCTTATTTCAAATAGACACTGTGCCTGATTGGTGTGCAAACATCATTGGGTACTTAATGGTAGGAAGACCACCTCTTGAAATGAAAGCAGTGGATGCTAGGAAATAATTCTAAAAGCTGCACCCTATCAACTCATTGCAGGACAACTATAGAAAGGGAACATAGGCATGCTACATCATTGTGGCCATTGATTAGTTCACCAAATGGGCTGAAGCTAAAGCAATCAAAAAGGCAGATGCCAGACGCACAACAAGATTCTTGTATGAGAATGTGATCACCCGATTTGGATATCCCATTGAAATTGTGTCAAATAGAGGCACACATTTTGTCAATGAGGTCATCCAAAAACTCTTGTCTGGCTTTATGGGGTGATCCATAGAAAGAGCACACCTTATGACCCGCAAGGGAATGGACAAGCCAAATCCGCTAATTGTTTACTCATGGCAGTCATTGAGCCGTGCACGGCTCAATGACCACCATGAATAAACAATTAGTTTGGTTTCTTGGCCAAGTCAGGTGGCATGGACGGATGCTCTAATACCTTGCAAATGTAGCCACACCCATTCATGCCTAGGTTAATATTAAGCCCTTTGCATGGACCAAACAATGCGACCATGTATTCCAATATTTGAAACTCATGCTAGCAAAAGCTCTGATTATTTAAACTTCGGGTTGAAAATTTCCCTTCCATGTGTTCATCTATGCCTTCAATAGAGCCATTGGCATATTCTTGAAGTAGCAAAAAACCAAAGGTGGTATTGAACCATCTACTACGCTGGTCAGCAATTGCCCAATGTCAAGAAGAACTACTAGACCACCAAGAAAGAAGCTCTAGTCAACGCTTGCCTAATGTCAGCTTGGATGCGATTGCCAACTACCTATCTCGTCAAACAAATATGCACAGCTCAATGACCACCATGAGTAAACAATTAGCTTGGTTTCTTGGCCAAGTCAGGTGGCATGGACGGATGCTCTAATACCTTGCAAATGTAGCCACACCCATTCATGCCTAGGTTAATATGAAGCCCTTTGCATGGACCAAACAATGTGACCATGTATTCCAATATTTGAAACTCATGCTGGCAAAAAGCTATGATTGTTCAACCTCCGGGTTGAAAATTTCCCTTCCGTGTGTTCATCTATGCCTTCAATAGAGCCATTGGCATATTCTTGAAGTAGCAAAAAACCAAAGGTGGTACTGAACCATCTACTACACTGGTCAGCAATTGCCCAATGTCAAGAAGAACTACTAGACCACCAAGAAAGAAGCTCTAGTCAGCACTTGCCTAATGTCAGCTTGCATGTGATTGCCAACTACCTATCTCGTCTAGAGAGCAAAGAAAACCCCAATCTATTTGTGGTGGATTATTTCCTTGATGTAGACCAAACTGTGATTACGGCTGTGAAACTTGACACAACTCCAACCAAGGTGCTGGATGGGGAGCACCACCGGTGGCATTAGATGAACAATAGATGCAAGATAATGTTCTAGCATTTGTACCAATGTGGTATGATGATATGTTCTAGTTTGTTGAAAGCAAAATCCATGGTCAAAAACACTTGCCCTAAAATAGAGGCGCAAGCAGCTCACTCTCTGGTGTCAAAATTTTTGCATCATCATGGGATGTATTTATCACCTTAGCCTTGACAAAGTTCTTCATTGATGTGTGCCACCACATGAACAGTCCATAATTCTAAGGGAAGCACACCAAGGATTGGACAAAGGACATTTTATTGATGACACTATAGTCTAGAAGATCATTCAAGCCAAACTATATTGGCCTACTATTCTTGCCAATGACACTATAGAAATCCTTCAGGATAGACTATGGTGGTCTACTATTCTTAGTGATGCCATCGCCTTTGCCATGCACTGTGATGTCTACCAATGGTTGGGTTTTCCCACCATTCATGATCACATGCCACACAAGTAGTCCTCCCCCCCAATCCATTCTAAAAATGGGGCTTAGACTTCATCGGTCTTTTCAATCTAGCCACCCATGCATTTTGAAACAAGTACGTTATTCACAACTGATACAGGGTTGAGGCACGAGCAATGAGAGACAATTTACTAGCTTCTATAGCCAAATTCCATGAGAAAATTATGACCTATTTCAAATGTCTAGTGGAGATCATTAGTGGCCACTTTGTCAATCATGTCATGTCCAAGCTTACAAAGAGGCATATAATTATCCCCATAAGCTCTCCATTATCTACTATGCTCAAGTTAATGATTAGGCAGAATCATCCACCAAGAAGCTCATGCAAAAAGAATAGAAGAAGGTCATCAATGAGAACTGGATCAAAAGTTATATCCAACCTTTGGGACTTCATACATCATATAAATATGCAACTAGCCTCCACCACTTCAAAATGGTTTATGGCATTGAGGCAATAATACCCATCGAGTTCTTGGTTTTGAGTTCCTAGATCATGGTGATTGAACAATTGATCCTAGAATAGTCTCTTATGCATCATATGGACCAACTCCACAAGCTCAATGAAGGTGATTCATAGCATCATATGTCTCTAATGTCACATAATGCCATAGGAAGAAGTGGGTAGATCAGCATGCCAAACTCTGGGTCTTTAAAGAAAAGGGTGTAGTGCTCTTATTTCAGTCTGGGTGCTCTTATTTCAGTCTGAGTAGTGCTCTTATTTCAGTTTGAGTAGGGCCTCCACCATGGCAAGATAAATATCTAGTGGTCTGGACCATATTGGATTGTTCATTGGTTCTATGATGCTAGATTTTTATTGGGCACATTACAAGGTGATACATTTAAGAAGATAGTTAATGGCTATCAGCGTAGGCCCTATTTTGGCCCCATGCTTCCTTACCCATTTCTTGAGAAGTAGCCAAAAGCAATAGCTATCACATCAACACGTATGAATGTCATTGTGTCAGATGTTGAGTCATCATTCATGGGTGCACAAACTATTTTTGAGGTGACTGTAGTTGCATTTTTTTTGAAATGAACCTCTAACTTTAGTACTCATGCTTCTACATGCATGCTGCCCACTGTTCTCTCCATGACTCCCCTATTAGCCTTGCATGAAGCAATTTGTTGCCCTCAATAACTGAATTTTTGCTCAATTTCCTGTTGCTCATGCTTGCACATTTGCCTTTGTTAGTCTTTGCACATTTTCCTTTGTTAGTTTCCATAGTTCTCTTCCTTGGCTTTCTTGATTTCTCACTTCTCACAGCCCTTGGCTTTCTACAGGTGTCTCCTTTGTGTGCTCGCTCTACTACCATGGTGATCTACAACACCTTCACTAAGCTTGACACAAAGCTCACCGCTATTCAAGATTGGTTGCATTGCACACAACTCTTTGAAGTAGCCATGCTGTCATGGAGGACCACCCCCATCCATACCAAGTCTCAAAGCATCATTACTTGGCTAAATCATGGCAACCTCATCCACTACAATAATTTTTTTTCTACCTAACAAGCCGGCCTCACTTCCCTAGGTATCTGCCACTATGTGCCTACAATTATGGCCACCACTAAGCCCCTAGTCCCCACTCACTCCGGCCTTGATAGATCCATCATCACGAAATATAAGTGCAAAGCAATCATATTTGATGCAATGTAGTACAAAACCTCCAAGTGACACAAATCTAAAGGTAAAATTTGTCTTGGCTATTATAGTTCAAATAGAAAGCTTAGTAAATGTGCAACCTGATGCCCTACAAGTGTCACTACCCTAGGCCCCCAAACTCCAAGTTGCAGAACATTGTGCCAAATACTTGTCGAAGTTCCTTGCCACCACTAAGGAATAGTTGTGCTTGGAAGTCGACTGGTTGTGTGCCACTCTTGCTAGAACCACCCACTAGGTAACAACATAAAGGGAGCATCTTAAACACCTAGTCAAGCATCTACAAAAGAAGTCAACTTGCTCTCCCAAGCATAGAGGGATTTCTATGTAGAGCCTGTTAGGATGCTCGACAGCCTTTACCAACAGTATGCTAATGCAAATGCTTGTGTCCTAATTCTTGATGCCTAGGTTTAGTCTCTCTACAATCCAACAACATAGAACCTAAAAGGGTTATCCAAGCTCTCTGATCTCCTTACGACATAGCTTGCCAAGAAGTGGTAGTAGTACATTGAATAGTTGAGCACATCCTCATCCCCAACTAAAAATGCTTGGTGATCCTTCCTCGAGACAAGATAGGGCTAGATGCCAACAACACAAGTGCATCTATGTTGTCCCCCAAGTAGGCCTTGCAGATAATTGGACCCAATCATTAGCCACAACGCATGCATTGTGACATTGTCCCAACTAACAACACCAAGATGGCCAACACATAAACTGTAGCTAAAGACCTTGATAAGAGAAAGGCACCCATAATAATCAAACTACCATGCCCAAACTCTGTCACCCTCCTTGCTGACCTAGTCCAAGGATTCTCTCCAAAGTCCTAGTGCAATGTGGTCTTGAAGGAGTAGATAGTAGCACTCTAGCACAAATATGATGTGGCCAAGGTAGACCTTGAGGCAACCAGGCTACCATTTGACTTGGAGGGTAAGGCCTAGAGCAAAGAAGAAGAGGAGAAGGACAAGGAAATATTGTCCCTCAAACAGCATAGCACGTGCTCCAAAGGCACCTGGGGTTATTGAAAGAGGAAGTTGTGGCTTGGGCTATACACATCTAAACACCCCCTGTCTAGTGCCACCACCATTCCCACCATTACCAAAAACTTATGGGGCAAGAAGAAGACCTTTGAGTGGTAGCTAGCATTTCCTCCAAGTCACTCACGGAAGGACAAGCTCAGCAAGGAGGTGATTGATTTATGCATGGGCACCCCAAGAGCTCTACTGCAAGTAGCAGAACTTGTAGGAGGAACTAACTAGTGCCCAACAATGTCTCTTTTTTCAAAACCAGTGGTCTAAGAAGCACACATGACTTGCACAATTGGCCATGTAGGAAAATATACCAAAACCTCTATGATATCTAGCCTTATCCCAACTCATGTAGGCCCATGTCAAAAATTAGGTTACGATGCCTCCACTTATGGCTCCACCTCTGCCTCTACTTGCTTTAGCTGTCGTCTTCACTACCCCATTAGATAATTTTGATGATGCCCAGGAGGTGGAAGAGATATGACCCTCTATGTATTGGAGGGTATTGAAGAATATTAACACCCATTTCTTTTAGGGATCTTTTTGAGGATGAGTTCCATCTTGGCTAGCTGTTGCTATTGTAGGGCTGCTGCAGGTGGAGATATAGCATGAGCAACACAAGGTGACATGAATTCATGTGTTACTATTAGGGGTGGTGTCTTCAGTTCTAGATAGTGGGAGCTCAGATACAGCTATGCAGATCCCACTAGCCTCTTTTCAACTAGTTGGTGCTGGCTCGTGGTCTTCAATGGGACATCATCATAGTTCAAGTCACATTTTTGTCTCTTGGTAAGCATCATTTGAGTCATTTGGGTTCTTGGCCCTGGGTTTGCCTAAAATGATATATATATATATATATATTTACATCCCCTAATAGCCCCTTGAATTTATTAATCAAGTTGTCATCCATCCCTTGGGTGTGCCAAAGTGTTATTACTAACCCACCTCCAGTCAATATGTCTCGGATGACACTACTATCTCCAAGTCCTAGTCGAAACTGCACCTATCAAACCTTTATGGCCAAGATGGCATATTTAAGGCCCCTCTATGGCCATCCCACATAATCAAGTTAGGATTGTTGCCATAGGACACAGTAGTGGTCAGTAGTTTAAACGTATCTTAGCTCAAACTCTTGACATTCTCACAAGTCGTGTATGATCATTGGCAAGAAAGTAGAATTTATATAGGAAACACACCTCCGATTGTTGTTGAACCAGTTGTTCTTTCTAATTCAAAAGTGTTTGATATTTTTGATCCCAGCCATTGAGAAGTTGCACTTTGCGATGATATGAGCAACATATTCGTCATTAAATCTTTTGGCATTTCGTTCTACCATTTTGTTTATTACTGTATGTTTTGTTTTGTGTTTTCACATTGTATTTTGGAGCTGCGACTTGAACCGAATGTCTTATGGTTTTTCCCTAATTTGTTTTTTCTATTTCGAACTGCTGGTGCTGAAATCAACTTACTTGTTTTCTCTATTTCCAACTGTTGGTGTTGAAATCCATAAATGTTGTATCTATACGTTAGTTAATGATGTAGAGAAAACCTATTAACACACAATAAGGTCACATAGGGGCAAGACAAGTACTGCAACACCTATACCAAATTTGGGCATGATGATTTTAATTGTATGTATGATAAAAATTGCAATACAGATGTCCACGAGGTATGAGGGGAGATTAAGCCCACAGATGGAAAACCATTGAAGGTTGAGCAAGGCAAAGGTAAAGGCAAGAATGACGAAGGTAGAAACCAAGTGCCATCATAGATTTGTTGCTACTTCTATTGTGAGAATCACACCAAGGCTAAGTGAAATTGGTAGTCATAGGTGTTAATCCATATAGATGCAATGAGACACAAATGTAGGTGTGAATCTTTATTCCAAGAGTGGTTACACATATAGGCAACTGCCTCCATGTAGGTAAATCCCAGATCCACAAACATCTCCTTGATTATCTCAATCGATCACCTCCTATGGTCACTCACTCATCACACCAACCTGACACACCTAACTAGAACCTTCTGGCACACCTATACTCACACACTTCTTGCATAGGACTCCAATCCCATAGGCGCGCGCACACACACACACACACATCAATTTGCCCCTTCATTCCCCCTCACAAATTGATGACCTCATCCCTTAGCAGTAGTACATGGGATGCTCCATGGCTTGCCCACTATCATGTGGCAACACTCATGGCCCCAACCTGTGACTCACTCATAGGATTCTTGGTTTACAACTGGGAGATGGACATAGACGATGTATGTAAAGCCCAATGAGTCCAACAAGGAAAATCTCAAAAGACTAACAATCATTTAAGGATGGACTATCCATGGCAGAGAACTATTATTGACCTCATACACACATAACTTAGAAAACATATGGATCCTTACCCTTGTCAGATTTAACTTGGGTGTTGTAAGCAGTGAGAGCTTGAGTTTTGACATTCTCTAGTTCTTCTTCTTCTTTAGTTTCTGCTTCCTCAACAAGATTGGCTGAACATCTCTTTTTGGCATAACATTCCTTTTCAAAGTGTCCAAGTTTGCCACAAAAGTTATATTTCATTTTGCTCTTTCCCTTGAAGTTGCTTAAGTTGCTTTTGGCCAAATATGTCCCTTCTTTGTAATCACTTCTTTGTTTGATCTTTCTCTCCTCCTCCAAGAGTGATGCTTCAATTTCTACCAGACTTATCTTTGGAATATTGGTGAGTGTGGTTACAATAGTGCCATATTCTTCATTGAGACTTCTAAGTAAGATGGCAATGACAATATCTTCATCAAGATTAAACTTGATGCCAAATAACTGTGTCAAAGTGCTCTTCATTGAATTTAGATGTGAAGAGATGGTCTCCCCCCTATCCAATCTTAAGTCAAAAAACTTGATAAGCAAGCTATACTTAGGGCATCTTCCCTGTGCTCCAAACACATGCTCAAGATGAGTCCATGCAGCATGAGCAGTCTCACATCTATCAATGTGATGAATAAAGGAATCACTCAGACCAAGAGCAATTATAGCAAGAGCTTTTTCATCTTTTGGAAGCCATGAAGCTTCTCCTTCTCTAGTTGTAGGTTTAGTTTCTTTGCCATTTGCTACCTTCCATATTGCCTTTTTCATGAGAATAAACTTCAGTTTTACCAAATTAATGGCAGTGTCTAATCCCTTTACAAAAAGTCAATCTTTTTGAACAAAAAAATCACCTTCACCATATAGATGCAAATTGCAAGATAAGAATTCTGAAAAACCTAATTGTTTGGCATAATCATAACCAGTTGGCTTCTCCCACAACCTCTCAACTGGGGTCTTCTTTACCTTGTACTTTGTCTTTGTAGTCTTCTTGGCACTTGAAGAAGAAGATTGAGAGTTTGGCATTTTGTCAAGAAATCAACATCAACTGAACTTCAAAGAGCATTCTTTGATCTGAAAAAGAAATCTTTGAATCTCTGATTTGAATTCTAACTCCTCAAGCATCAACTTAGCATTTAGTGTAGCATCTATTTTCAAAAAAATAGTCAAGAAATGCTTGCAGAAATACAGTAACCTTGGATTGCTACCTCACTCCACATTGCATCAAGATTGGGGCATTTGCTGCGCAATCAAAGGTACGTAGTAAGAGAAGACTTAGTACAAATCTGAGGCAAAATGGTGTGTCACACTACCCGTGGCAGCAGCATCTTCTTCAACTATGAAAGCTATGTCTTTTCTTTAATCGACTGGTTTTTCGTCGATTTCTCCTTCATTTCAATGAGCTCTCCTCCTCCGCCTACCTTCAGCACTCTTCAGCGACATCAACAAGAGCTTCCAAGGTGTGATCTCTTGCTACACAATGAATGCGGCACGATGCTATATGCAACAAGCAGGACGCTGAGGAAAGAGTGACTCAATAAGACCGCTCCCATTGCCATCAACGCCGAGACTTCCAGAGATGAGGCCGGCCTCCGACGATGTGCCACTGAAGGTAAGGGTGGAGATGATCCAGGCCCAGACAATTGCATCCCTTGTGAGGGTGCCAAGCTCGCTCTCGGATTAGGGCTTGAAACAGATGCTGGAGCTCCATTTGTGGAGGGAAGTGGTGTAGGCACCAGAGCAGACTTGCCAATTTTGATAGCAAGAGTCATTCCATCCAAACAATGGCCAGGAGTTTCGCATATGTAGTAGGAAGTACTGGCATTGTGCAGCGTAATCCTTGTGCTACCACCGATATAATTAGCAATGGGAGCAGCTGTAGTGCAACTTGTGTAGTCCTGCTTCCGACACTTCTAAAACGTTGTGCTTAGTCGGATCATAAGAGAACACGAGGACATCACCCAATTCGAATGTTTTTCCTTGAAGCTAGAGATTGTAATGAACTCCGAGCTCTCTACAACCAAACATGCAGCACATGGCTGCCTTTCGCTCGCAACCAACGTGCTTGGAGCAAGATATTTGATGACAGAATCTTCATAGATTTCGTCGATTCTTAAAAGATTCTGTGAGAATCTCCTTGTGACATGTGGCAGTAGCCTTATCCTAAGGTTATCACCACTCAACCTTGGATGGTCAAGACACTGCCACATGGTAGTCTTATCCATAGTGCCACGTACGCAAGGCCATGTAACCAAACCTTATCTACCACGTCAGCCATGAGTGCCACGTCGGCAATCTCCCGTGCTTGCCACATCAGCAGCCTCGTCAGGCTACCACATCATCAACCCTCAGCTTATCTGCCACATCATCACTACCATGTCATCATAGCCATGTCACCTTGCTAACATCACCATCTGTGCCACCTTAGCTGTCCAGTCAGCATTGACCTTTGCAGGCACACACAGTGCTCCACAATCACACTACATGTGACCACTTCTGTCACCTCAGCATAGGGCTTCACTGGCACACCTCTTGCTAGGCATAGTGCCACATCATCACTACATGTGACCCACAGTGACACATCATCATTGAGCACATTTGCACTCCTTTTGCCCCTCCACCTAGATCAAGCCGTATCTCTTGATCCAAGAAGAATTTGAGGGTGCTCCAAAAAAGAAAGTCGCTCATTTTTTTGTGCTCTACGCGCTCATCACATTATGTGCATATTTCGGTGCAAGTTAAACTCACATTTGAGCCTCGCTGACAAAACCTCTTCTTTCATGCACATTTGCCTCTACATTGACGCATCTGACCCAGCACTTAAAAAGAACGAAAGAAAAGGAATTATTTGTTGTTCTTTCATCAATCGATGGTTGGTATAGATCTAGATCAGAGTAGACTAGATTGCCATAGAGGGGATGCTTTGAATTTCCCTAAGTTGCCAATCTAAGCCATGCCTGAAATTCTCGACTAGTACCTACTCGGAGTCAGTCCATACGCTCACATACAGTTTCACATCATTACATTACCTGAAACCTTACGTTCATCAGTTCAGTGAGCAAACTTTAGAGTTCAGAGACATTGCAAATTGTTTCAGTGGGCAGATAGCATTTGATTTTACACACACATGCCACCATTGTAAAGCCTATTTGGCTATCTCACGGAATCGTGCACATCATTTCAGCCTTGTAAAGCCTCTTGGCTATTCCCGGCATCATTGCCACAAGCCTTGTAATACAGATCAGATTTTATATATTGCAGTTCTATCTTCACCGACGGTACATAGATTTCACTTAGCATAGACAATGTATTTGCAGTTGATTCATACAGAGATTTTCACGACACCTTTGAGTACATTTCTTGCGCCATGTCTATGACTAGCAACCTCAATTTGGAGGCATCTGCTAAGTTAGACAACTCCAATTACAGTACATGGAAATACCGAATGGAGACCATTCTTGTACTTCAGGACAAATGGGAGTATGTCGATGGACCATTGGCCGATCCAGCTACAAGTAGCTCTACTCCATTTGTTGTCATAGCACCAGCAACGGGATCTACATCTACACAAATAGTTTTTGCACCAGTAGCAGATCCTACTATTGCTCGAGCTCAAGCAGAATGGGATAAGAAAGACAAGTATGCCTATCATCTGATCAAGAAGAATGTGCAAGATGTCATGCTAGGACAGCTCAACACAGTCAAGACATCAAAAAAGCATGGGATATGTTTGCAGCTCTCTACGAGTCCAAGAACACATCCAGGATTCTCACCCTGAGAAACCAGATAAACCAGAGTTTCCACAATAGCAGTGAAACCGGTCATGCTTATGTACTCCGCATAAAAGACTACAACAATCAACTTGAAGTAGCAGGAGA
The DNA here is from genome assembly GCF_047967505.1 of Dipteris shenzhenensis. NCBI lineage: Eukaryota > Viridiplantae > Streptophyta > Polypodiopsida > Gleicheniales > Dipteridaceae > Dipteris > Dipteris shenzhenensis. Next base: position 18,763,882 of record NC_141599.1, read on the forward strand.
GACTATGAACCTCGCAGAAATGGTTCAAGTCATTCTGAATGGACTAGGAGAGGGATATGCGAATCTAGTCCAGAGTATTGCCATCCAACTTCAAATTTCGACACTAGAAGAACTTTAGTCAGTCCTACTTGGTGAAGAACTCAGGACTCAGGCCATTCAAGCATGTAAAGGTCATTCTAATGATCAGGCATTCACAGCTTCAGATAGAAGCAGAGACAAAGGCAGAGGCAAAGGTAGATCATATAAAAAAAGTGGTCATCATCAGCAACAAAATCAAAGTCAGCATCAACATCAGCATCAGCATCATCCTCAACAACATCAGAATCAGCAAAGAGAAAATCATTCCAATCGAGGAAGATTCCAAGGACGAGGGAATGCATCCACCAATGTGTCAAACATTCAGTACAACTACTGTCACAAGTTTGGACACTATGAAAGAGATTGTTGCAAGAAGAAGTACGACCAAGGCGATCAATCCAACAGTAATCGAGGGAATTCTCGAGGCAGAGGAAATCATGGTGGTGGACACTCTAGTCACAGTCATTTTGCAAATGAACATGGAAATATGTTTCTTGCAAGCGAGGAATTGCATCAGACTGATACAGTGTACCTAGACACTGATTTCAATCCCAAAGAGGATTTCAGCTATCAAGTCGACCAAGTGGAACAGGATCCTTGGTACATCGACAGCGGTGCATCATCTCACATGACAAATCATCAGGAATGGTTCATAGAGATGAAACCATTAGAAGGTCAGAAAAATGTAATCTACACAGTAGACAATACACCGAATCCAGTTCAAGGGACATGTGTTATCCCTATGACCAATTTCACCGGTACAAAAGGATTAGTGAAAGATGTGCTCTATGTTCCGAAGCTCAGCAAGAACCTCTTATTAGTAGGTCAAATGATGGAACACAATTACAAAGTCATCTTTGACGGTGATGAATGCACTATCAGAGACAAATCCAAAAGATGTCAGCTAGTAGCAAAAGGTGTCAAGGAAGGACGCTTATACAGAATGCTAGCTACAGTACTAGATAATCATGCCATGTCAGATCAACTGCAACAGATGCCACTATCTACAAAATGGCACAAGAGATATGGTCATGTCAACTTCAAGTACTTGTTAGATCTCAGGAATCAGAATATGGCAATTGGGATTCCAAAGCTACAATTTCTTGGAAAAGTTTGCGAAGTATGCTGCTTCGCAAACAAAAGCGAACCAATTTGTCAAAAGTACCTCTCATGCATGAGATATTCTTGATTTGATACATACAGATGTATGGGGTTATGCCCAGACCTGCAGCATCAATGGTTCACTTTACTACTTGACTTTCATCGATGACTACAGCAGATATTGTTGGGTCTACTTTCTGAAAGAGAAATCTGAAGTGTTTTCCACATTTCAAGAATTCAAAGCCATGGTAGAAATCCAGAGAGGTAGAAAGATCAAAGTCATGAGATCAGATAGAGGAGGTGAATACATGTCTTTAGCATTCATGAACTTTTGCAAAAATCATGGCATTCGAAGACAATTCACATGTGCAGATACTCCTTAGTAGAATGCAAGAGCTAAAAGGAAGAATGGGACTTTAGCAGACAGTGCTAGAGCAATGCTTAGTGAAAAGCATCTTCCAAATCAGTATTGGACAGAAGTAATAGCTACAACAAACTATTTGCTTAATCGGCTTCCTACCGAACCGATACAGGGGGTATGACTCCTTATGAAGCATTCACTGGACAAAAGCCACACATTGGGCATCTCCGCATATTTGGTTGCATAGCATATGCCCACATACATGATGATCATCACAGGAAATTGGATGCAAAGTCACACAAATGCATCATGGTTGGCTATAGTGAAGAAAGCAAAGCATACAAATTGTATGATCCCATCAACCGCAAAGTCATTATCTCTAGAGATGTAATCTTCGATGAGGAATTAGAATGGAAAACCTCACCTACACAGGAGATAGAAGCATCGACTTCACAGTCATCTATAGAACAGGTTAATGAAGAAGAGCAAGAATTGCCAGCAACACCCCAAGCAGAGCCATAGCAGCTCAGACGGTCTACTAGGGAAAGCAGACCTCCAGCCAGATTGACATATGCTCAAAAAGGCAAAGTAATTCAGGTGGAAACCACCAACTATGCTCTTATGACTACCATCATGGCTACGGAAGAGCTAGTGTACTTCAAAGACGTAGTAGACAAAGCCAGAACGGCAAACTGCTATGAATGAAGAAATGGATGCTTTGTATAAGAATAACACTTGGGAGTTATGTGACCTTCCACCAGGAAAGAAAGCCATAGCAAACAAATGGGTATACAAAGTGAAGTACAATCCAGATGGAAGTATTCAGAGATACAAAGCCATATTAGTTGCAAAAGGATTTGCACAACAATATGGTCAGGACTATGAGGAGACTTATGCTCTAGTAGCAAAGATGGATTCCATACGTTTCTTGATATCACTAGCGACACTCAACAGATGGAATGTGTATTAGCTTGATGTCAAGAATGCATTTCTCAATGGTTATCTAGACGAGGAAGTCTACATGCAACAACCAGCAGGTTATGTTGAACCAAGAAAGGAGAATAAGGTTTGCCATCTCAAGAAAAGTCTCTATGGCTTAAAACAAGCACCCAAAAGTTGGTACAATAGAATCGACAAGTTTTTTGCTGATTTGGGATACATGAAGTCCAATGCAGATCATACTCTCTACTACAAAGTTCAAAGGGAAGACATTACTATTGCACTTTTGTACGTAGATGATTTGATTGTGACAGGAAGCAAGGATAGCTTCATCAAAAAACTGAAACAAGACTTATCTGCAGAGTTCGACATGAAAGATCTTGGACTTATGCACTATTGTCTTGGAATTGAGTTCTAGAGAGATTCAGATAGCACATTCATGAGTTAGCTCAAGTATGTTGATAGTCTCCTGAAGAAGGTTCATATGGCAGATTGCAAGATTGCAGCCACTCCTATGGAATAGAGTTTGAAACTTACTAAAGATTCAGAAAAGCCTATAGTTAATGACAGATACTACAGGCAGCTCATCGAAGCTCTTATATATCTGACAATCGCACGGCCAGATATTTGTTATGCAGTAAGCTCACTAGCACAGTTTATGGCAAATCCAAAATAGTCTCACTGGAATGCAGCCAAAAGAGTCTTGAGATACATCAGAGGTACAAGATAGTTTGGGATAGAATACAGAGGAAGTCATCCATGGTTGCATGGGATACTGTGACAGTGACTGTGCTGGAGATCATGAGACCAGGAGATCGACACAGGGATATGCATTTTTCCTTGGTCAAGGTGCTATATCATGGTTGTCAAACAAACAGCCAACTATTTCTTTGTCTTCAACTGAAGCAGAATATAGAGCACTCACTATAGGTGCATGTGAGGCTATATGGCTCAGAAGACTATTGCAGAAACAGATTACTTTGATGAGTCAAAGCCAACAACAATATACTGTGATAATCAATCGGCTCAAACATTGGCCGAAATTCCAGTATATCACTCCAGAACAAAAGCACATTGATGTCAGAGGGCACTTCATCAAAGAAAGAGTGTTACTTGGTGACATCACACTGTAACATTGTGATAGCAAAGAAAATGTTGCAGACATTTTTACCAAACCACTCGGTAAAGAGCTATTCGAGAAACACCGACTAGCTCTTGGTTTGACACAGAGGAAGGACATTCCCATTAAAGGGTTGTGATGGAATGTAATGCTCAATCCTTCTTCGATTCCCCAGAATCATCATCTTGAGGGAAGGCCTACTTCATGATGTTGATCTTGAGGGAAGGTGTTGAGAGTTCACGCTCAACATCATGTGATCATGTGTGCATAGCACCATCACATGATCATATGTGCATAACACTAACCTTATAGAGTGCTATAAAGGAAAGGGTTAGATCCCCTAACCCTAACCCTAAATGGGTTTGTATATATTCTATTTTTTCAACTAAATCTAGTGTACAGTTAGTCATTTGTGGTGTGCTCTCTAGTTGTGCCCTCTCTCCTCATCTCCACTCTTCTCCTCTCCCCTCTTCATATTTTGTCACCCCTCAACCCATGCTTGACCCTTCTCCCATATGTACCTTTCCCCAAACAAACCTACAAGTCATTCAAGAGGCAGTGGGCCCTTCTAGGTGAATTTCCCCCCCCTCTCAGCTTGTTACAGGCCTGCCCACTCCTCTTCTCTTGTCCAGCTCCATTCTTCCTCCATTTTTCAAACGTGGGAACTCATTTGGCATCTTCTCTACCCCCTCTTGCTCTAGTCCACTGTGTTTCTCCCTCTCCAGCATGTCCTGTAGCAGCTGCTCATTCTCTCTCCACTCCTAGCTATAGCACCTCCTACAGCAGCAGCTGCTCACCCCCCTCTGCTCTTTCTTCCTCCATTCCTAGCTACAGTACCTCTTGTAGTGGTTGCTCATCCCCCTTTGCTCTCCCTCCATTCCTAGCTACAACACCTCTTGGAGCAGCTGCTCATCCCCATCTACTCTTTCTCCCTCCATTCCTAGCTACAGCACCTCTTGGAGCTTCTCTCAAGCTTTAGTTGCACCCTCTATACCTTCTCCCTCTCTCTCCCTCTATCGGAGCTGCTCTCTCCCTCCAAGCTGCACTTTCTAGTCCACTATTGCTGTTGTGACCTCTGTACAAGCATGGTGAGGAGACCATACATGTACTCTATGTCCCACAGGAGCAAAAATGCACTAGGTGAATGGGTGCCTTGCACCTACAGCTTGAATGATTGGATAGTCATGAGAGGATCTGCCAAGGGTCCACATAAGCTTCCCAAGGCAAACTTAGGTGATCTTTTGCATGAATGGAAGGGCCTCATCATGAAGTTCAAGCTTGGAAAGAAAGGATTGCTTGCAAAGGTGCAACACATCTACATGGGGAAGGACATCACCTCCCCCATCGAGCAATCAATCGACAATACCATCGCATTGTAAGTCTGCATTTTGTGTAAGATTTTGAAGTGTAATGAGTCAGCTTGAAATTGTATTTTGAAATAGAACCAGTGTAATGAGTCAGTTTGAAATTGTATTTTGAAATAGCACTTGTGCATAGCAGATGTATTTCCTTTAGACTTTGAGGAGTGGGATTCAGTCGAGTGCTTCTTAGGTTACTACCATTCATGAGGATTTAGGAAGGCAAATGCATGTTGGAGAGAAGTCCTCTACTTTGAAACAAAGAAATATCTATTGGTATAATGCCAAGGACATTACTCCAAGGACGGCATCAGGCTATGGCCATCTTTAATGCATTGCAACACCACAACTTGAAGACATGGATTGCAGCATGGTGGACACAAGAACAATGCAATCATTCAAGGAAAAGATTGCAAAGGATGTGGGCATGGCCATGAAGTTTACATTTGGCTCTAAATGGGTAAGGTTGTCTTGGTTTATGCCTCTGCACATTTTTGCTTCTTATTTTCATAATATCTAGATGCACAGAACAAAAACCATGTGGTCATGCAAGTGCCTACATGAGAATGCCCTTGAGGAATTGCTTGGGGTGAATCGGGGAAGCAGGTCAGGTGAATAAAAGGGTGATGTGTTTCAATGCCATGTATGTAAGGACAATGTGGTTGTCAAGTACCACATCTCCCGCCAAGTGTTATATTTTGCTTTCCAATATAGGCGCTGGAAGAAAACAGGTGGCAATTGGCTCCCCCTTGACTCTAACGATGATGATAATACAGGGGTAAGTTTATGTATTGGTTCTCATTTAGGAGATGTCAAGAATGTGACTGTCACGTCACAATGGACTCTCACGGACGTGCGGGAACACCTATTGGTCATGGAGGATGGCATGTTTGAGTCCTTTCACTTTACCTTAAATGGCGAAAAGGTAGGAAAGCGTGCAGAGAAGCTCGTGCATAGTGCCACTTTTATCCCTCTTGCAATATTGAAGATAGTCTAGAAAATGTGGGGTGGAACAATTGTGAATTTTGACATTTTCCAATTAATAGTGGTGCAATTAATTTTGACGTTTTGAATGGTTTTGTTTCATGTCAATGTCAAGTTTTTCCCAAAAAATTTATAATTCTTTTTATTTTTTATATTTAGAACATTTGGGTATATATAGGTTATAAAGTTACTTTAGTTTCAAAGTTTCACTACCATAGCCATAGTTCTCCTAGCTACCAAACTACCATGGATTCTGCTAGGTCTGCCTTCCATGATTTCATCTCCCGTACTCCATTAATTGATAGAGAGGAGTTATTTCCAGTCTTTGATAAGAGCATAGATGTCCTAGGCACCTACTTGGGAGCCCGAGATGATTTTGAAGACCTCATCAAGTACATGCAAGAGTACATCGCGAGTTTTCCATATCAACTTGATGAGTCTACAAAAAGATGGGTCCCAATTGATTATTTGAAGTACTTGTTCAATCAAGAACCCAGGTTCGTGAAGCGTTTAGATCCCTTTCGAGCCCAACTCACACACCTAGGGTTTAGGGAGGTGGACACTGATGACCTCCTAGCATGTGGAGTCATCAAAAACACAGGAAATAGGTTCCTATCCTGGAAAATGACCTTTATTTTCCTTCTCTAGGAGGGACAAATGGAAGAGGAGGCCTCGACCTCAAGCCCCTGCCCCTGCCCCTGCCCTTTCCGATCCTCTTATTTCTATAGATGAGCCCAATATCTACAATGAAGAGCCCATAGATGAAGAAGTTGAGGAGCGGGAAGTTGCATTGGCCCTGGAAGTGCTCCAACAACCTCCTGAGTGGAGTCATCGAAAACATAGGAAATAGGGTCCTATCCTGGAAAATGACCTTTATTTTCCTTCTCTAGGAGGGACAAATGGAAGAGGAGGCCTCGACCTCAAGCCCCTGCCCCTGCCCTTTCCGATCCTCTTATTTCTATAGATGAGCCCAATATCTACAATGAAGAGCCCATAGATGAAGAAGTTGAGGAGCGGGAAGTTGCATTGGCCCTGGAAGTGCTCCAACAACCTCCTGAACCCCATTCTACTTCTCAAATTCCATCCACCTCGGGCACCACGTCTGTTGACCCCGCAATAATGATATGGTTTCTTGCTCCCCTTCTTGTCGATGGAGAACAATACCTCTTTCTCCATGACATAGAGGTTATGTTTGGTCTCCGAGAGGATGAAGCTCTTGGTATCCTATGTGGATATGAGGTGGACACGACTATGCAAGAACCTAGGTTTTTGGGAGCAGATGATTCAATAGAAGAGGTTCTTGCTTTAACATTGGCCCAAATCAAAGATGCAGAGACATCAATCTACTCCAACCTACCTGATGTTCTAGAAGAAGCCTCCACATCTCACTCCACACATCAGGAGTCCTCTGGATCCATCCTCATTCACAAAGAGGAAGGGATTGAGCATGGTGACTCCATAGTGGTAAGAAACTATGAGCTTTGAATTGCTTCCCTCTTGGTATACTTTTGCTTTAATGGAATTCTAATGTAATGTTGGACTGTTGCAGGAGGCATTTGAGGTCGACCTATTCTCATCTCGGCAACACCTTGTTTGCAGTAGCTTCGGCCGAGATCACTCACTGGCATATTACCTTGGCCAAGCAAAAGGGCACTTTGCGGTTATCCACAAAAAGTTTTCTCCACATGGCACTCATGACCTCCTGAAGTGCAAGGCCTTGTCAAGAGTGATTGGTTATGCTGACATCAATCGCAATGTTGACAAGGTCATTTTGGTGAACCGCATGGTTGCTCTCAATGCCTTTGGAACCAATTTTCAAGGTATGGCATTGACGGCAGCAGCTATGTCTCTAGCCAGCAACAACAATAGCATTGACTCTCTATTGACTAGGTTTAGAGATAGGAGTGTATTTGGGAATTCAAAGCCCGATGTTCTCAGTGTTTTAGAGAAGAGAGAAAGGCTCTGAAGCCTTATTGTATAGAAATTTTATTTTATATGAATACAACTACACTTTTTATACAGTGCCCCATTTTGTGTTCTTTTACAAAATTTCCTTTATACTGTCGTTGTATTTTGTAACTTTAATTGTTGTTGGCATTGATATTTTCATTCACTATTCTGTTCAAAAGCATGCGATCACATAAATATTTGCGCTGTAATGGTAATTTTTGAGCAATCTAGTAAGAATCTCACCGTGCGGCAGAAGGCAAATGTGTTCGGCATTGTGCGGGGAGCCCAAAAATGGCAAAACCCGCTACGGCATGTATGGGGCCTATTTGACCAAGTTGCCTTTTGCACCACGGTGAAAAAACATCATTTGACCACTCAAATTCACACTAAACTTGCATAAACTGATGGAAAGCATCACGTAACATGTATAATAACATGGGAACAATAATAGAACATAAAATATCTTTTATTCATTGGCCTCAAAGGGCAGAGATTACAAAATGATTCAGTTTACACTAAATGAACCTAAACAACATCTAGGGCCTAAGGGAGGGATAAGAGCGGATGCGATTGGCGAGTGCAAGGTCCTTGTCCATCACTGTTACTCTTTTAGCATGGATAGCACATAAGTTCGCGTCTTCAAAAAGACCTACTGTCATCTGCTTCGTTGCCTCCTGAATTGCTCCCATAGTGCCTGAAGTGAAATGCACATCACTCTTGTAATGCTGTGCTATTTCACGTACAACACGCTGGAAGGGTGCACGGGGAATGAGATTGTCCACAGTGGTTTGGAACTTGCAGATCTCCTAAAGTGCCTTCACTCCTGATTTTTTGTGCCTCTTAATCTTTGGGGGACCTGGCACTGGCCTTTGGACATGGCTCCAAGGCCGCTTGTCCTCTTTGAACTTCTTTCGCCTCTCCTCCCTTGCAACCACCTCTTCAGACTCCTCTTCCTGTGTCTGCTGGGTCATTCGAGGTGGCCTCTCACACCTAGGGGTCTGCTTTGTCCTTGGTCTCTTTTCCTTTTCATGAGGCTGTGAGATAGCAGGTTGAGGCTTTTGCTCAGCTCGTACTAGAGGCTCCTCATATATGATAATCTCAAGGCATAGAGGGTTGATGGTGCTCTTCCGTGCGGTCTACTTGGTTGGAGGATTCAGGCCTGATGGTGCTCTTCCGTGCGGTCTACTTGGTTGGAGGATTCAGGCCAAGGTTCATTATATCTGCGAGCCCGCCAAATACTTCCTCTTGTTGTGGCCCCTGTAATGTCTCCATCTTCTCTCTTTGCCTTTCTTGCTCCCCTTGTTGGTCTAGATGCTCCACGCCAGGATCCCACGGAGGAGGGAGGGGCAATTGATTAGGATTGACTGGACTATTTTGCCCCTCTCGAGAGACCTCTCTACTTCCACGGTTAGTTGTGTGGAAGGACTGAGAGGACCCCTCATCGTGCTTGGATCCTTCATCGTGCTAAGATTCCTCATGGTGCTGAGATCCCTGGGATCCCCCATGAGAGTCGGATGGTGGGGACTCGTGTTGCTTGGACTCTTGATGATGAGAATCGCCTTCAGATCCCTGGTGATCATTGCCCTCCTAGCCATTGGGGCTTGCAGTGTGTTCGGAGGTCATGGTGTTGTGAGGAGGACAACGGGTAGCGTGTAAATGGCGTCCAGTGGGTCTAGCAGTTTGTTTGACTTGTGCCATAGAAATGAGGGATTTTAGGGTTTTGAAGTGCTTTATATAGTCTTTTTTAAAGCACTTTAGGGTTTTTCTTTTAAATTAGGGTTTTTTGAGTGCACCTCCTCCCCCCCCTAGTCTTTTGTCGCTAGTTCAGTAATATTTAATCTTCACCACCCTCCCTCCCAACCCACTCACCCCTCTGCCCTGCCATGTCGCACATGCAATTCTGCAATTTCCAAACAAATTTGTGAATTTTGGAATCTATAATTGACTCAAAATAGTGTTAACTTTATTCATCAAACATTTTACATTTGGGGCTCTCTTAGGACCCAACGCCTCCCCTGTCTGACTCTTCGTTGCAACCAAAGCGCAACCCCTTGGCTCCCTATTGAGGACTTCCAAGCAACACATCTCCTTGTCTTCTTGACATGTTGAACTGCTGTTGCGAGACTTGAAACCTCTACCTTATCGCGCTTGAGAGTCCTGGCCTCTAGATATCTATAAAACCAATCAAACATTTCGTGTAGTGCATTGCTTCGTGCAATACCACCCCCATGCCTTGTATGCTTGAAGTATGCTGCCTTTGCTCTGTAGTGTGATTTCTCCATTCCTTGAGTATTCCAAATGGACAGAGGGCCCGATTGCTCCACAAACCATGGTGCATGTGCGTAAAGAATATGCTGTAAAGAAAAACATTGTATTAGAAACATAAACTGACTTAAGTTTAAAGCACAAAATTTCAACCTAAGGAGGATTACCATGTAATGTGTAATATGTGACTCCTCCCATGCTTCTACTGTCAATGATATGAATTTTCCCAATCCTGTCCTGAATCTCTCATAATAAAGCTCATCTGTTTGACCTTGTCTAAGCAACTTTATAAATGCATCAAGCTTTATCCACAATTTTGCTCTCAAAGTAGCAATTCACAGATGTGAAGCTTGATTTGTGGTGCACTCACACAAATCTTTCTAGTACTCCTAACCTAGGGTGCTTTGAGCCAATGTATGTTTTTCTTTATTAGCATTGTGGTTGGATAAGAACCTCCTTGCCTTTCCTCCACCCATGGACACTTTAGCAGGAAGATTTTGTATCTTTCCTGATTGTTTCTTGTCTTGCTTAAGCTTCACATTGCCTCCATGAAGTCCCATTAGTGAGAGTAGTTCTTCAGATTTTGCAATGCATTGTGCAGATACTTGCTGTGGCCTAGCATAAACTAGATGGAGATAGAGTAACTTATCAAGTATACGCAGTTCAACATGCAAAGTACACACGTGTACCCGCTCCAATGGAATTGGTAGAATGGGGTCCCACTTAGGATCCTTTTTGTGATGATCAAGGGCTGCACGTTGGTTGCAAGAAAGGATGCCATTTTCCCACTGTAGGCTTCCCTTTTGCATCTTCTGAGAGTGGCAATACAAGCATGTCCATTTTGCATCTACACCTGTATCACAACCATACAAGCACTTGACGGTATTCAAATCACCAGCTAGATGCCATTCAAGTTAAAACGTTCCATGCCCATCCACAAGTAATATTTGCCCTGCCTCTTGTCTTCGAATAATCTACGGGATGCCGGTTCTCTCCAAAACCCACTTCAATGTCTCGTGGCCTCGTGCTCGTGGCACTCCTTTGGGGTCTCAAAGGCTGCAAGCCACCATATGTCCTTCTCAAATTGGATTGAGAAACCCTGCTCAACTTCCTCATCCCCTTGAGCAAAATGCAAGGCGTCGTTCATAATACAAATGCTCACCCTCTCTAGCTTATGCTCTTTTACCAACTGAGCTTCATCCATTTTTATAACAAATTTCTCTTACCTTCTTCTCTCATCCCATAGAATTTGACCATGGCTCTCTGCAAATTCTCTACATCCACGTAAACATTATTGAAAGCATTCATCTCAAACATTTGGATGCCAGATTTCTTTTTACTCTTCCAAGTCATTGTGCCACTTACACAATGGTATCCTCCAAGCTTTTCTCTAGCACATTGGTTTGTTTCTTGACGTGCAAGCCTTATAGACCACGGTGTTGGCAATGGCATTGTAGATATCTTATACTTTTCCTCCATAGCAGACTTGAAAATTTTAAAAACAGAGTTGTAAGATTCATGACTTACACCAGCAGCATCACAAGCTCCAAGCACCTCCTTTGCTTGGACGAGGCCCTTGAAATCCTTCATTACCTCTCTAGCAACTTGTTTACGTAGCCCTTTTTGTCTAGGGTCCTTCAACACTTCCATGACATCACTTGGCTTTATTAAACTTCTTAGAACATATGAAGGATCACTATCATCCATTTCCATTGTTCCCATCACATCCTCCATGAAATTCCTAAAGTAGAGTACAAATGAGTCTTAGTGGAAAGAATGCAACACCACAAATATATTGGGGTAAGAAATTTCATTGAAAATTTGGGGAACTAACCTTGCAACCCATATTCTCCTCTTTTGGGCACCACTATTGGTTGACAATGCATCCATAGATTGCAATTATCTTTTCCTCTCCTTCAGTCCTAAAGGTGTTCCCTTCAACTTTTGTACTTGTTCTATCGACTTCTCTCGTTCCTTCTCCACAGCACGTTGAACTTGTCCATACATAGACCTTCCAAATCTTGTTTGCTTTCAACAAACTTCTGGATTGATTCTTCCAATTCATGTCGCTCCAAGTCCAGTGCATGCGTTTTGTCACTGAGTTCTTTGTTTTGCAATTGGAGATCCTGCATACTATTATGCATTGCCACAATAGTAATATTTCCCAAATGTGCAAGTTCTTCTACTTGGGCTCTCTACACCTCGCTTGCTTGCATAGCCAATGTCTGAGAATGGTTCAATCGATTGCAATAACCGAGCAATCCAGCGTGTCCCTTGCCAACAAACCAAACAACGTCATGCACTGTATGAAAAGGAGGACTCTTTTGGGTGGCAGGGTCTAAAGGATACAAGTTTCCATCCACCCAAAGGTCAACAATTGTAGGTTCACATGGTACTTGTTGGATATGTCCTCGAATGGTGCCATGAGTACTTAAAGAGAGGTATTAGTGATGCAGGCTAAAATGTAGGGGAGAGCTGGCAAAGATGGAGCAGTGAGAGGGAGAGAGTAGCAAGGAAGAGGGAGGAGGAGAAGCAGATGAGGGCAAGAGGAAGAGGAGGAGAAGAGTAGGGCGATAGGTGTAGAAGGGAGGGAAGGAGCTGTTGTAGAAGGGAGGAGGAGGGGAGAGATGCTACAGGAGGGAGGAGGAGGGGAGAGATTCTGCGGAGGGAGGAGCAGAGGAGAGGGATCCTGGGCAGCTGGAGAAGGAGGGGAGAGGAAGGAGGGAGGAGGAGCCAGAAGGAGGAGGAGGGGAGAGGGAGGAGGGAGGAGGAGGAGCAAGACGGAGGAGGGAAGAGGAGGAGGGAGGGGGAGGGAGGGAGAGGGAGAGGGAGAGGGAGGAGGAGGAGGAAGGGAGGGAGGGAGGGAGGGAGAAAGAGGGAGGGAGGGAGGGAGAGAGAGAGAGAGGGAGGGAGGGAGATTCACAATTTGAAATTCAAATTTCAAAAAGTGGCCCCCTCCCCTCATTGATGGGGGGAGAGGTGGGCTCAAATGTGGGCTTAACCCACCTAGGTTGGGCTCGTTAGGCCTCTTTGGGACCCTCCAAGCCCCTTGCATTAGCCCACTAAGAATTCCCTAATCCATTCCTTATGAGGCCCTTTTGAGACCCCAATTCTCCCCTAATGTAGAGAAGTCAACGATGGACTGATAAAGAGCAGCAAATGGGGATGTCTCATCCTCCCCTTGAATATCTCTAGCAAAGCGGGAGGTCTCAGAGGGGAAGTAGCAAACTTTAATAAACATATCCTGGCTGTCCATGTGCCGAATCCGAATCCAGAGAAACTTGGAATGTGTATCTCTCTGCCCCACTGAGATGGCCCCCAAAAGTGTGGATCTGTAAAGGACTGCAACTCCTCCTGACCCTTGAACCCCTCCTGTATCCCTCGTCTCATCTTTGTAGGAAGACTCCCATGTATACCCGCTGACTATTGGTAGTGGGTGCTCTAGACTTTGATGTGTCTCTATATAAAAGACTATGTCGTGACCTGTATAGGATTTCGAGAGGTTCCATGGTTCTGACCATAAGGATTAATTTTTATTGGGTATCACTAGTTGATTACACTTTTTTGTATTCGATATGTATAGGCTCACTGTGTGACCGTACCATTGTAATTTTCATGGACTCATATTTTGTATTTCACTATGATGGCTGTATACACGTTCATACACATCATTGTATTAGATTCTATTTTTAACATGATGTCCGATGTCTTCTCAATGGGATTTGTTGTGTTTGTAATACAAAAAATTGTTTATTAGTAGTAATGTTGTAATTTGTTTTGTGCATTAGGACATTTTAAAAACGTGACTAAGAAAATTCGCGCACGTACTAACGAAATACGCGTGTGGACTTGCTTGTTGGGGATGAAACTTTGCACGACTCTTAGGCCACCCTAGCCAATAGTCCACGCGAGATTTGGTCTGAATTGATTTGGTGTGCGCCACGTGGAAGGTACAATGCGTACATTTTTACAATCCCTACTAGCACTCGTGACTACGTATGAGCTATGGCACATGTACTAACGAAATGCGCGTGTGGACTTATCTGTTGGGAATGAAACTTCGCACGACTCTTAGGCCACCCTAGACATACATCCACGCAAGATTTGTTCTCCAACTTATTTGGTATGCGCCACGTGGAAGGTATAATGCGTACATTTTTACAATCCCTACTAGCACGACTACGTGTGAGAAATGGCGCACGTACTAACCAAATATGCATGTGGACTAATCTGTTGGAGATTAAACTTTGCACGGCTCTTAGGTTACCGTAGACGTACATCCATGCAAGATTTGGTGCCCAACTGATTTGGTATGCGCCACGTGGAAGGTACAATGCGTACATTTTTGCAATCCCTACTAGCACGACTACGTATGAGCTATGGCGCATGTACTAACGAAATACGCGTGTGGACTTATCTGTTGGAAATGAAACTTCGCACGACTCTTAGGCTACCGTAGACGTACATCCACGCAAGATTTGGTGCCCAACTGATTTGGTATGCGCCACATGGAAGGACAGTTGCTTACATTTTTACAATCCCTACTAGCACTCGTGACTACGTATGAAAAATGGCGCACGTACTAATGAAATACGCACGTGGACATAATCTGTTGGGGACGAAACTTCACACACCTCTTAAGCTACCCTAGATGTACATCCACGCAAGATTTGGTCTCCAACTGATTTGGTATGCGCCACGTGGAAGGACAAATGCATACATTTTTACAATTTCTACTAGCACGACTAAACCCTAAACCCTAAACCCTAAACCCTGGATCCTAAATCCTAAACCCTGTTGGGCACGAAACTTCACACCCCTCTTAGGCTACCCTAGACGTACATCCACGCAAGATTTGGTCTCCAACTGATTTTGTTTGCGCCATGTAGAAGCAATCCCTACTAGCACGGCTAAACCCTAAACCCTAAACCCTAAACCCTGGACCCTAAATCCTAAACCCTGTTGGGGACGAAACTTCACACGCCTCTTAGGCTACTCTAGACGTACATCGACGCAAGATTTGGTCTCTAACTGATTTGGTTTGCGCCACGTAGAAGCAATCCCTACTAGCACGGCTAAACCCTAAACCCTAAACCCTAAACCCTGGACCCTAAATCCTAAACCCTGTTGGGGACGAAACTTCACACGCCTCTTAGACTACCCTAGACGTACATCCACGCAAGATTTGGTCTCCAACTGATTTAGTTTGTGCCACGTAGAAGCAATCCCTACTAGCACGGCTAAACCCTAAACCCTAAACCCTAAACCCTGTACCCTAAATCCTAAACCCTGTTGGGGACGAAACTTCACACGCCTCTTAGGCTACCCTAGACGTACATCCACGCAAGATTTGGTCTCCAACTAATTTTGTTTGTGCCATGTAGAAGCAATCCCTACTAGCACGGCTAAACCCTAAACCCTAAACCCTAAACCTTGGACCCTAAATCCTAAACCCTGTTGGGGACGAAACTTCACACGCCTCTTAGGCTACCCTAGATGTACATCGATGCAAGATTTGGTCTCCAACTGATTTGGTTTGCGCCACGTAGAAGCAATCCCTACTAGCACGGCTAAACCCTAAACCCTAAACCCTATACCCTGGACCCTAAATCCTAAACCCTGTTGGGGATGAAACTTCACACGCCTCTTAGGCTACCCTAGACGTACATCCACGCAAGATTTGGTCTCCAACTGATTTAGTTTGCGCCACGTAGAAGCAATCCCTACTAGCACGGCTAAACCCTAAACCCTAAACCCTAAACCCTAGACCCTAAATCCTAAACCCTGTTGGGGACGAAACTTCACACGCCTCTTAGGCTACCCTAGACGTACATCCACGCAAGATTTGGTCTCCAACTGATTTTGTTTGCGCCATGTAGAAGCAATCCCTACTAGCACGGCTAAACCCTAAACCCTAAACCCTAAACCCTGGACCCTAAATCCTAAACCCTGTTGGGGACGAAACTTCACACGCCTCTTAGGCTACCCTAGACGTACATCGACGCAAGATTTGGTCTCCAACTAATTTGGTTTGCGCCACGTAGAAGCAATCCCTACTAGCACGGCTAAACCCTAAACCCTAAACCCTAAACCCTGGACCCTAAATCCTAAACCCTGTTGGGGACGAAACTTCACATGCCTCTTAGGCTACCCTAGACGTACATCCACGCAAGATTTGGTCTCCAACTGATTTAGTTTGCGCCACGTAGAAGCAATCCCTACTAGCACGGCTAAACCCTAAACCCTAAACCCTAAACCCTAAATCCTAAACCCTGTTGTGTTGATTAATTGCCAATTGTGTTGATTTCTCTTCTTTATGTTCATTATCTTTTATACATGCATAATAATTAGATTGGTGCATTGGCAAATGTCATATTAAGGAAATTGAAATAGTCCTTAGAAACTTGGAAGGCATATGCGATTGTGATTTGGAAGGCACATGTGATTGTGGTTCGAATATGACAAATAATTAGGTCTTGTTTTCTTTGATCACCAATTAGCACAAGTATTGTTAACAATAAGAGACAAATTAAACACTGAGTCATAATAAATAATAGCAAAATCATGCAAAGGACAAGTCTAACTCCATTTTTGAAAAAAATCCCCAAAAATTTTATATTTTTTAAAAATTGTAGGGACAAAATATACGCTTCATGTCAATAATATTAAAAAACTAGAATTGTGAAAAAAGAATGCATAAAATATTACTTATATTTTATTGCAGAACCTAAAAATGTCTAGTATTACCATTTGCAAAAAGTATTCTCTCCTTTAATTTAAAAAACATGACAAATTGCAAAGGAGAAGAAACTGCTTCATTCAACTAAGAGAGTTGCTAGAGCTTTTTCTTTGAAATACCAATCGTTTTCTATGCAAGTGCCCATATCAAATCCATATAAAAGAAATTCTACACCCTACAAACTAAGCATGTCCACACATTGGTGATTTCTAGAATTTTTTCCTTTTGTCATGTTGTTTAAGTATCTCTAGATCACACATTCCCTCAAGTTCATTGGTGTTGAAAGAATTTTTTATCAATTGATTTACACATAGGTAACAACATTGCCCTCGGAGTCATGGATAAGTTTTGTACCAATATACATTTCTAGAATACTTTTTGTAAATAGCATAAATTGAAAGTTGGTAAAATTGATGTTACTTTAATATCTAATTTCATTTGATGAAACAATTTTACATTGGGCTATGGCATTGTCTAAAAAAAGTAATTTTCTTTTTATACAAATTAGTTTATCAAATGGTTGAATTTCAACATATTTTGATATTAAGATCGGAAGGCTAGATTTGGAAGCATGAATATGACAATAGTTGTCTTTTTGAAAAATTGATGAAAATTTGGATTTTGAAACACACTTTATTGACAAACATGAATAGAATAAAATTTTTGTTTAAAAAATGAAAAACTTTTATCCGCAAAATAAAATTTTCATCCAAAATAAGATGAATTTTGATATGTTTAATGTTTAATGTTTGCAATTAATGTTTAATGTTTACAATTACTTCACATGGCATTCTTTTTTAAATACCTTATGTATTAAACAAACTATAAACTGAGATAAACTGAGATAAACAAAGTGTGAAGAACATCATGAAAGTACGAAAATGCTCATACATCATAAAAGTGGGAACAATATCATGAAAGTACCAAAATGAATCTATACATCATCATCATCATGCTGCAAAAGTGCATCCCTATACAAGAAACGTGTGAAGCCTAAACAATCAATCTGAATCTGAATCTGATAACTCTACATATGATCCTCTAGTGGAACGTTGACGTGGCTCCTGTATGACTCGCTGCCCAACCGTCCGCTGTGTGCCCTCAGGCAATGCCGGCTCAGATGGGCCAGCCTCATCACCTACATGAGATGGGCCAGCCTCATCCTGATGAAGAGGAGGGCATGCTGCACGCGCCACTGCTGCCATCTCTGCATCCCTCGCCTCCTCTATGTACGCGCGTCTCAGCTCCCATAGCCGTGCATCTGCGAATACTCGTGCCTCAAATCTAGCGCGAGTAATCGTCTCTACATGTGAAATACGCTGGTCTCGGCCCCGCCCTAGCTGCTGCTCCACCCACTGCTGCAATGATGTCTACAGCTCTGCCTCTCGCTCAATCCGATGTGCCTCCTCCGCTCGTGCCTCGTCACCTGGCATGAAGTCACCGTACGAAAAGCGTCGTGGAACGCATGATGCAACCACTGATGTATCCGCACCCTCCTGCATCAGCAATGCTCTCTGTGCCTCCTCCCTGTAGTGCTCTATCAGGACTACACGGGCGAATGGATCAACAGCCTGACGATGACCAGGATATAGATCATCCATGCCCAGTCCTCTATATGTCGCCACATCAATGTCGGCAAAGCATACCGAGCACACTGAACGTGCCACCATGTGGCGGGTCATGCAGTGGAGATGTGCGATGTGGCCACACCCTAGTCCAAACCACCCTACGATGTCAAAGTCCTCGTGGCAAAGACACAAGTGGCAGTAGGAAGCCTCGCTATGACTGCTGCGTCTATTGGTGTCCTAGTCGGCACATCTACAGGAGGAGCAGGGTATAGGGCCACACTGGGGTCGATCCTATGGCGCGACGGATCACGACTAATATGCCTCAACTGCAAGATATAGTGCTCTGCGCGATGGTATGCTATGCGTGTCCGAATCCTCTGCTCCTCCAAATCTGTCTGCAAGAGTCGTATGCGAGACTCCATCTCCTGACGCAATAGATGTGCCTGCAATGCAAACATGTCGCGTACATGGTGAGAATTAACCAAAAAACTTCAGTTCAAAACACGCTAAAAAAAATAAACTAACATAATCAAAATAACTAACCTCGTCCCTAGACTCGGCCAACACAGCCTCCAACTCTGCAATCCGTCTGTCTCGAGCCTCCAACTCATGCTGAGGCGCCGTAGATGTGGGAGGTGGTGTAGATGTGGGACGCTCCATCGATGATCGAGGTTGGGGAGGTGGAATCGCAATAGATCTCGATAGGGCCGAGACCATGTGCTGCAAGGATGATGCCACTGAATGAACATCCCCCCTAATCTGTCCTCCCACCGCTCGCAATGCCGGTGCAGGGATGGTGTGCAGCTCTGGTCCCTCGCGTCGACGCCGAACACCTACAATCTGATGCTCCTGGCGCCCCATCCTACCACGTCCCGCTCCTGATCCTGGACGGGTACTGAGGTAGTCCACCCGATGACCAAGGACAAACTCAGCATAAAGCTGCATGGCAAACGACCTCGCTATCTGGCGATTGTGAGGCAACCGACCACCATTCACAGCAAGATATCTCGGATAAATGTGTGCTGCTATGATGGGGTGCCTACACCGTAAAATATGCAAGGGGAGCCCTGATCGTGGTCGCTGGCCCTCGGTGTGACCATCCCAAAACATGTCATCCAAGGCCTCCCTGTGATGTGACTCCCGCTCAAACAACTGTCGAATCGCTCTCCAATCCAAGCCACCACCAGTGATCTCCGCCTCGGCCTGTGCCTGAAAGCTATCCACAACATCCTCAACTGTCTCCAATCGACTCAGAGCCTCAATAACTGAATCTAGGCTCGCAACCAAGTGAGGGGGTGCCCTAGCATCCTGCAGTGCCCTCATCTCAGCTCTCAGCATCTCTATCTACATACGAATAGTGGTGCTAGAACCTGTGCGCTGGCTGGCGCATGCACAAAAAAAACACATGGAAATTAATATTCTATTTGGGTAATGAAAATAATATTCTATTCAATATGACTTATAATCTATTTACGTAATGAAAACTATTTGTACGTACTCCTTGATGAGGTAGATCCTATGCACCTACCGACCGGTAGATGGGCCAAATGTGTGGCTCAATATTAATCAATATTATTAATAATTCTTAATTTTGATTAGAATTTTTTCACTCTAGTCGTTGCATTTTAAAACTTAGATGTCTCAAATATTTTCTCCTTATATGTTTCCCTTTTTTCACTTTTTATCCAATATGAAACTTTTCCACATGTGGTGTAAGGACCACATTGTCCACTAATGGCCCCTATACTAAGGACAGATAGTGGAGAGGTTTGGTTAATAAGACCTTCTTTGAATGCTTTACTGCCTTGGGTTTGCAATAGATATGGAGGAGATAGAAGGATACCTAATACATTACTTTGAACGATACACAAGCAAGGCGCATCTAGTATTTCTCGGACTACACATTAAAAATGAGAGCGGGTTCACACTACAGACCTTTTAAAGCGAGAACTTTGAGAAAATAATTAAGCCTTCTCAATATTATCTATTTTGGTTGGGCAATCCACCTCAACTACTGGCCATTCCTATAGATCATCACTTGGTTCAAGACATTTTGTATAAGACTCACTCGACTTCTAGTTGTAAAAATAGTTTTGGAATGAGATCATCCACATACGTAGCAACAACAAAGGGCACAAGATCCCTAGAAGAGGATTCAAAAACTTTGAAAATTAAATCCTTGGATGTCCCTATGCAATGGGAAGGGTTGCATACGATAACTATGTTAATTTTGGTTGAGCTCAAGTAATAAGCGTCACCGTTGCCTATGGTTGGACTAGCAAGAAAGAGACCACCCTTGCTTACAATGAAACTAGCATATAATTCCTTGAGCATGTGGTTGACATTCCATGTGTGACATAGTTTCAACGAGGGAAAGGAGATATGTAGCATCTGCACTATTTTGGTTATGAGGTGGTTCACGTGATTATTGATACAAAGTCTTTTTGGGAAAACATCTTAGTCGTTTGTAAAAGACAAGATAAATGTTGTTAACATTAGTCATAGGTTTCCCTACGGTGCAAAAAGGGATGTATGTGTGCCACATGGCGAGCTGCCATGTAGCAAACAACATGGAATGGGATGCTTCAAATGTCGACTCTTGAAGGTTATGGAGTTCTCTCTCTCTTAAGTCTCTTATCTATGATCATTAAGGGATGATTAGGAGAGATTAAGTCATTAACAGGCTCTATTTGAACTTAGGTCTATAGTTGATCAAAACACTTGCATATATTAGCATGAATATGGAATGAATATAGATCCACTAGAGTCCCATGTGCAATGAATGTTAGGTATTCTAGTTAAACTTTAAATAGCTCTATGGCATATTTCTTTCTTCTTATACATATAAGAGAAGTAGATGAATTATGGAACTAGACAACAAACATGATCAAAGTGCTAGATCTAAAGCATGCCATAGTGATAGCATAAGAATCTCAAACAGTTTATAGGCACAGACCGTAATATTCGAGTTCTTGAAGACCCATCCAAATATTCTCAATCTTGTAATATTCTTTTTTCAGTTATGCTAGAGTCTATGGATAACTTAGAAGAATTAGACATTTGCAACTCCATGTCTTCTTAAGGTCTAAGCCACTATTTCATGTCTTCTTAAGGGATATTGAAGATTTGGACTAAGCCACTATCTAGGCATTTCCAAGCTATAGCCTTATCATGCATGCTTAGTCTAATCAATCTATTGACTAATAGGGGACATATGCCTTCAACATATTTCCTAGTAGAATCGATCCTTACTAATTGCCAAATAGTTAAAGGATGATTTATCATTAGTAATTTCCCAATATATTAGGGATGATTACCCAAGCTTAAACCTAGTTTCCTTCTAAAGAACTTGCTTGTCCCAAAGTGTCTAGTCAACTTCAAGCTTTGGTCACCAACCATGTCACTAGTCAATCTTTAATGTCCAACTCCAATAGTTGACTAGTAGGTTTATGTTTGTGTATTAATTCGATAAGTCGAGCAAGTCTTATACAAAATGTCTTATTAATTTGATAAGTCGAGCGAGTCTTGTGCCTCATTAAACGTTTTTTAAATTTAAAAATTTCACATTTTAAATTTTAAATGTCGTAATTCAAAAATAAAAAAAAAATTACAAATGCATTTCAAATTTATAAATACCTAAAAATTATTCCTATGAACGTTTTTTTATTTAATAAAAATAGCTCTATTTAACAAAAAAAAATCTCATTTCACATTTTAAATAAAAAATGTCGTAATTTACAAATTTCAAAAAAACATTAAAATGCATTATAAATTTTGAAATTTTTTATAATTTTCCTTATAAACTAAAATTTAATTAAATTCTACCAAAAAGAAAATGCTACATTAAAAAAACAGAAATATAGAACTCCTAATTCAAAAATTTAAAAAAAATTTACAAATGCATTTCAAATTTATAAATATTTTATAATTATTAATATGAACGTTTTTTTAAAATACAATTTCATATAAAAAAGCTCTATTTTGAAAATACAATTTCATTTTCACATTTTAAATAAAAAATGTCGTAATTCATAAATTTCAAAAAAACATTATATTGCATTTCAAATTTAGAAAATTTTTATTATTTCTCTTTTAACCTAAAATTTTTTATTATTTCTCTTTTAAATTCTACCAAAAAGAAAATGCTACATAAAAAAAACAGAAATATTTAACATTTTCACATTTTTAATAAAAAATGCCTCATTAAACGTTTTTTAAATTTAAAAATTTCACATTTTAAATTATAAATGTCGTAATTTAAAAATTAAAAAATAAAATTTACAAATGCATTTCAAATTTAAAAATATTTTATAATTATTAATATGAACTTTTTTTATTTACTAAAAAAGGCTCTATTTAAAAAAAATAATTAATTTTCACATTTTAAATAAAAAATCTCGTAATTCATAAATTTAAGAAAAACATTAAAATGCATTTTATAATTTTTCTTATAAACTAAAATTTTAAATTACGTTTTTTAAAATTAAAATTTTCACATTTTAAATTATAAATGTCGTAATTTAAAAATTAAAAAAAAAATTTACAACTACATTTCAAATTTATAAATATTTTATAATTAATAATATCAACGTTTATTTATTTACTAAAAAAAGCTCTATTTAAAAAAAAAATTTAATTTTCACATTTTAAATAAAAAATCCCGTAATTCATAAATTTCAGAAAAACATTAAAATGCATTTTATAATTTTTCTTTTAAACTAAAATTAAATCAAATTCTACATAAAAGAAAATGCTACATAAAAGAAAATGCCAACCTGGACTCTCCCGCTCCTGCTCCGTCCATCTCCGTCGATGTCCGTTCATCGCTCTCCGTCGCTCACGCTCTTCCGTCGAAGTCCGGCAAATCCGAAATCGGTGAATGAGGCAGAGCTCGATCGAGGTATGCGGAATGAGGGGGGTCGCTCTCCTTTTATAATAAAAATTAGGGTTTACCTACCTCGATCGAGGTATTCTTTCCATGCGCATGCATCCCGGCACATATACCTCGATCGAGGTATTGGCATGCCACGATACCTCGATCGAGGTATTCTTGACATAACCATACATCTCGTTGGCATGCCACAATACCTCGATCGAGGTATTCTTGACATGACCATACATCTCTTTACATCTACCTCGATCGAGGTATTGCCATGCCACGATACCTCGATCGAGGTATTGTGACATGCCCATACATCTCGGTACATCCACGCCGATGGAGGTTTTGACATGCCACGATACCTCGATCGTGGTGTGTTGGCAGAAGCGGGATGCCAAGTCATGTGTCCACCATACCTCGATCGAGGTATGTCATCCGCCCTGTTGGCTGCCCTGTCGGATGGCACATACCTCGATCGAGGTATGCTGGACATGCCACGTGACCTCGATCGAGGTTGAGCTGGATTGCCACGATACCTCGAACGAGGTAGATGTGGCATGTATAGCTGGCTTGCCAGCAAGCCTCGATCGAGGTACAGGCTCGGTTCGGTGAAAAAGCTACGTACCTCGATCGAGGTATTGGCTAGGCTCGGTTGTGCTCATGTGTGATTTTCATTGGAGCTTATACCTCGATCGAGGTATAGGAGACCGAAGCAAAACCTTTGTATTTTCACTCGAGCGGGTGTCACACTCGAGCGGGTGTCACACTCACCCGAAAGTGGTCCGGAAGTGGACACCCTTAGCTTGCTACCACCCACTAAGCTTATCTTAGTTGTTTGTCGCATACCACTTTTAGTTTTCTCCACTGACATTGCGACTCGTATTCACAAGATTAGTGAGCTTTTTTTAACTCTCACAATCTGTGAAGGGATTTGATATTGTATGTATATTGATATTGTATTACGTTTTTATCTTCATAAGTATGCTTAGAGTTTCTTATTCAGTTATATGGGTTTATTACACGAATTCTTTGCTAAGTTATTAGTATTTGCATTTTGTCTTTATTATCCTATGAGATTTCGTTATTTAAGTGTATGTTTCTTTAATATAAAATTGTCTCTGAGCCTCTCCTTTTTTACTTTCATTTTTTAATTTAATTTAAGGTTGCTTTAATTATTATTTCTTTCTTTATATGTATCTCTAGTTATTTATTTATCATTATTTATATATAAGTTTTTGTATTCACATATGTGTGTGTGTGTGTGTGTGTGTGTGTGTGTGTGTGTGTGTGTGTATGTATATATATACATATACATATATATAAACTTATGAAACTCTCTGTAGCACCATGTAACTTCTTGAAATTTTAAATAAAAACATTTCATAACTATTTACCCTCCCTTTTTGCTTAATACTTCTTAGGAATTTAGTCAAATTTTCATGAAATTTATGATCATTTAATTAGTTTCCTTTTGTCATGTAGTTTTGGTAATGGAAATTTTCTAAGGGTGTGGATTCCCCCCCCCCTTGTCTATTCCATTTTATTTAATTCTTAGATAATTATTTGGTTAAGGGTGTGGCCTAACCCCCCTTTTTAATTTGTTTCTCAAGTAATTTATGTACATTTTATTACCCTCACTATTTACTCCTCTCTCTTAAATAATCCTTTTTGTTGATCTTAAATCTTGTTAAATTTTTTGATAGTTTAAGAAGTTGTTTCACTTTCCTTCTAGAATCTAAAAAATTTGTTCAAATTCTTAGGTAAAGTGATAACAAGCCAAGGAATATAGGGATTACTTGTCTAGTCAAATTTAACTATATTGTTCTAACAAATGGTTGGTTTGACCTTGGAGCTTGGACTACCTGACAGATTCAACACTTTTTTAGCAATTTTTACTTTATGTACACCCACATATTAATACAATGTTTTATCCACTCTTATTTGAGCTTCGTGTGCCGTGTTGTTAAAAGGTATTATTTTTTACACACACACACACACTTTTCTCAAAACAAATTTCACATGCACACGCACACATCTGCCTGACTCTAAACCCAAAACCACCACTTTGTTGAAGTTGGATAGATTTTGAAAATCACCATCAAGGGAATCCACACACACACACACACACACACACACACACATTTTCTACACTCTTATACACATTCATGTAGTTATTGACATTTAGATATTCACATTATCCCCATTTCCCCCCCCCCTCCTCTTACATCTCTTGTCTCTGCAAACCCCCCAATTAATCTCTACCCTAAATAAGCTCTAGTCAAAGCTATTTCCCTTCTTAATATATGTATATATGTATGTATGTGTATATATACATATATATATATATATATATATTAATCTCTCTCTCTCTCTCTCTCGCTCTCTCTTTTGCTCTCTCTCTCTCCTCCTCCCTTCCTGCCTCTCTCTCTCTCTCTCTCTCTCTCTCTCTCTCTCTCTCTCTCTCTCTCTCTCTCTTCCTACACATTGTTGAGATATCGAGCTGATATGCCAGGGTGACGGTTGTGTATTTATGTCACTGACTTATTAGCTAAAGATGTGGTTGGTACACTGCCCATGAATAATAGCTGGATGACAGCTATTTTTATGTACTCTAGTTAGTGGCTCAGTTAGTATGCCACCTAGGTTAGCTGAGTTTGGTTTGAGACCTACATATAGGGTTCATCTATTCCTTTTTTATTGAGAGAGAGAGTTCTTTTGGCTTTTCACAACTAAGAAGAGAAAAACTATTTTCAGCCTCCACATTTGTGTGTATTCCCCCATTGTGTATGTGAGAAAGCTACAAGTGAGACTCCTTACCTCTCTCCCACTCTCTTCCTCCTCTCTTCACATGGTATCAGAGCTCGGTTTGTGGTAAGGAGCTCAAGGAAGCAAACCAAGTTCACAGTGTCTTGGTAAGAGGATCAATGTTGCTTTCCTTTTTTGAGTTTGGGAGTAAATCTTTGCAGGTAGCACAGCTAGAAAGTGCAAGAGTGCACTGTCTCAGATTTAGACACCCTTCGTGGTGCAGTGAGAGGGTAGCATATGCTATGGGTGAAGGCAAAGCCCTCGGTGACATTATTTTTCTGATTTGAGGCCGTTTTGGGGCTCGTTTTGGTGGCGGAGGTTTTCTACAGGCACTCAAAAAAGTGCTCTATTTTGGCTGTGCAACCATTGTTCTGCAAGTCAGTGAAAAGTTGCCATACAAATTGCATCATATGCCTATATGCGCAGAGATATTGGGAGTGACAGAATCATTCTTATTGTCTATTGATGCAAAATCGTCACTAGGAAGTGACTGTGTGGTCAAATACCACTTTCGTCAGTTTTGCAGATCTACCTTTGTGAGACAAAAGTTGTGTTTTTTGCAGTGATAGAATATTTTTGTAGTGTTTTGTAATGGCGTCTGATGCTCTTTCATAGATAGTCACTAAAAAGCTTGACAAGAACAACTTCCAAGCATGGAAGTTTAGAATGATGAATTTCCTTAAGGGAAAAGGCTATTGGGAGTTCATTACTGGAGCTGAACAAGAACCAGTTATTCCTAATGTTCCCAATCAACAGGAGTTGCAGGCATTTAAAGGATGGCATGAGAGAGCCAGAAAAGTTATGTACTGGCTATCTATCAATATTTCAATTTCTATGATTGTGCATATTCAGGATGCAAGCACATCGAAGGAGGCGTAAAATGTACAGCACAAATATGCAAGCCATGAAAATGCAGCTCATGTGCAGAGAGAAAATATGAGCATCAATGACTACCACATGAAGGTGAAGAAGATTGCAGATGCACTTGCTTCCATTGGGTCTGAGAGTGCTCTCAACGGAAGCAAGAACGGAAGAGGGAGAGAGAGCGAGAGAGAGAGACAGAGAGCCACACAAGTTTTGGTGGGTGCAGAACCACCCTAATCTTCTTTTTCATTCATTTATATGTGTGTTTGAGTATTGTACATAACCGGGGTTAAGGCACAATGACCTTTAACCCCCACAACCTCCCACTTAAAGGACAATGTGCCTTTAAGGGAGAACAACCAGTGAGCATACTATCCAATGCCCATCAATACACGACAATACTCAAACTGCTGACTAGGTAGACTCTTCGTCAGCATATCTGCAGGGTTATCATCTGTATGAACCTTGACAAGCTCTATGCGCTTGTCCTCAAGTACCTCCCTGATGAAATGATACCTGACCTCAATGTGTTTGGTCTTTGCATGAAAGTCCAGATTCCGTGCTAGCTGAATAGCACTCATGGAATCACTATGCAATGTCGGTACACCTGTATGAATCCCCAAATCTCCCACTAGCCGATCAAGCCATATAGCCTCCTTGCAACCCTCTGTGGCTGCAACATACTCAGCCTCTGTGGTAGACAAAGCAACGCACTTCTGTGCGCGAGACATCCACGACACTGCACCACCTGCAAAGGTGAACACATAACCAGAAGTGGATCTCCTACTATCCACATGCCCTGCATAGTGTGAATCTGTGTACCCAAGTACACGCATGTCTCCTTTACCAAAGCAAATGCACATCTCCTTGGTACCCTTCATGTACCTCATGATGCACTTAACTGCCTCCCAATGCCTCTTTCCTGGATTAGCCATATACCGGCTAACAACTCCCACTGCAAATGCAATGTCTGGTCTAGTAGCTATCATAGCATACATAAGACTCCCAACTGCTGATGCATAAGGAACCTTGGCCATCATGGCCCTCTCCTCATCTGATTTGGGACTATCTATATGACTCAGTTTCACATATGGAGGCAATGGAGTACTCACTGCCTTCCCCCCCTCCATATTGAAACGCTGCAATACTTTTGTAACATACTCTTTTTGTGAAAGCCAAAGGAGTTTCCTACTCCGATCACGCGTGATGCGCATACCAAGAATATGACCTGCAAGTCCCAAATCCTTCATATCAAAGGCCTCATGCAACTTGGCCTTTAAAGCATCTAGCTCATAAGTATTCTTGCTAGCCAATAGCATATCATCCACATATAGTGCCAGGATTATCAGGCTATTATCCTTAGCCCTTTTAGTGTAGAGGCAGTGATCAATTTCATGCCTTCTAAAACCCTGGGACCGAATGAAAGCATCAAACTTCTGATACCATTCTCTAGGTGCTTGCTTAAGACCATAGAGACTTTTCTTCAGCTTGCAAACTAAATGCTCTTTGCCCTTTTCTTCAAAGCCTTCCGGCTGCACCATGTAAATTTCCTCATGCAAATCCCCATGCAAGAAAGCTGTCTTGACATCCATTTGCATAAGCTCCATATCCTCTGATGCCACTAGTCCAAGCATGCATCTAAGTGTGGTCATCTTCACAACCGGGGAGAATATCTCATCAAAGTCCACACCCTTCTCTTGCTTGAACCCTTTAGCAACCAAACGGGCCTTGTACCTAGGCACATCATCACCTGTGACCTTCATTTTGTAGACCCATTTACATGGCAATGCTTTCTTTCCATGTGGCAAAGAAACCAAGTCCCAAGTCTTATTCTTCATAAGTGAACTCATCTCTGATTGCATAGCATACTTCCACTTGCGTTGATCCTCACGCATCATAGCCTCTCTATAGCAAGAAGGCTCCCCACAATCAGTAAGCATCACATAGTCTACCCCTGGAACAAACCTATCAGGCAGTCTAGACACTCTAGATGATCTTCTCAAGGGCATTTCAGCTTGCTGTCCCACTTGCATATCAGCCACATTTGGCTCATCATTTCCACCAATAGATGATCCATCATCTACCCTTGATTGTATACCTGTGGGAGTACTTGGTTGTACCATTTCTTGCACATTTGGTGCATGGATAGCTTGCTGTCTATCAACATAGGCAGGTGGATTCACATCCTGGAAAGTGATTCTCCTCATTTCCACATCCCTCATGGGTGCCTTATGCATCTTCTTCTCATTGAAGACCACATCATGGCTGCGTATGATCTTCTTTGCTTCTGGATCCCAGAGACGATAGCCCATCTCTCCACTTTCACCATAACCTAGAAAGATGCATTTCCTAGACTTAGGATCTAGCTTCTTTCGAAGCTCTTTTGGCACATGTGCATATGCCTCACACCCAAATGTACGCAAATGAGAGTAAGAGGGCTTCTTGCCACTCCATGCCTCTTCAGGAATACCACCATCCAAACTCTTACTAGGTGATCTATTGATCACTGTAGTCTTCATTGCCTCAGCCCAAAAACCACCAGAAAGACTTGCATTGGAAAGCATGCATTGCAACCTTTCTTGAATGGTACGGTTCATCTTTTCTGCAACTGGATTTTGCTCTGGAGTACGAGGGGATGTAAGCTCCCTCTGACAAAACATGCGTGCCTCAGGATCTATGGAGCACTCTAAGGTGGATGGAACCTGTGTGGAAACATGATGAAGAGAGTGCTCATGACATGTATCTCAAGTCAATTAGGTTCCAAGATAGATTAGCTTGGACTCATAAAGAGAATCTTGAGATAGTGCAAAGTGCTTGATTGATATTACTTCAAATGAACCTCCCTTTTATAGGTGAGGGTACTTACATCCATTTTGCTTGCTCACATGTGGGATATGTCCTACATGCCATGTGGCAGCTTACCCTTTGCTCATACCTTTGCTCTACATGTGCTTATGGCACCATATCTCTCAACACCTCCCCTTGGTGCCATAATCCTTTGGCTACTGCAAGGTGGTCAGATGTGAGTTATAAATCCATCACCTCCCCTTAGTGCATGCATGCTACTTAAGGTGGTCAAGTGTGGCTTTTACATGTCAATACCTCCCCTGGGTGCTTTCATAGCTACTCTCAGGTGGTCAGGTTTGATTACAAAACATAGGCAAGGTTGGCAAGGTTTTTGCTTTTCAATACATTCCATTGATGTCACCTTTTCGCTCATGGCTTGTGGCTTGATGATGACTCGTTTGCTTCTTTGTTTGGTGTAGCTACCTGCATGATGCTTTGTTCTTCCATGTGCCTTAATGCTTTGTGTGGATGCCATGCTTCGGGCTATGGTCATCTCATACACTTGTGCTTTTGGCATGCTTATGACAATGATGTGTGCATTCATGCTTTGCTTTTCCATTTGTTGCAAAGGTCTTACCAATTGATTTCTTTCAATATTGGCAGTGTCTAATTGCATACAATGATTCTGATCTAACAGGCGCGTAGAGCTCGAAAAGACGATCACTTTTCCTTTTTGGAGCATGTCCAAATTCTTCCTGGATTGCAAGTTATGGCTTGTTGAAGCTTTTGTGAAGAAGAGGGGCCTTTGATGATGTGCCACAGGGATTCACATGCTGAATTCCATACTGTGCTTAACAAGAGGCTGTGTGCTTAGAAGGCACTGCTGATTGTGCATGCTGATGTGGCTTAACTAGCTCTAACTGTAACTTAACCATGGTCTGTTAAGTTGACCATACTCTTATCTGCCACGTGGCAAAATTTCAACCAAAGCATTAATTTAACCTAGAATTAACCACGGTCTGCCACGTGTCTCTTTGGAGACTGAGGGATAAGGTCGTTTGCTCTGCCGGTGGCGCGCTGTGGACGAAGGAGGTCGAATGGAGTCGAGGGAGCTTGGAGCATTGTTGAAGAAGCCGTTGAAGTGAGCTGGAGAGCATCCTATGCTGGAGGTTTGTGGCTTGAGGCTTGTGGAGAAGCCATAAAGGGTTTGACACAACCATGCTGGAGTGGGAGAGTCGTCTGAGGCGAGTCGTCTGTGGAGGCCGTAGACCAACGATGCTACTGCTCGAGGATGTAGATGGCGCTGGTAGCACTGCTGTGAAGCTTATAGGAGGCTAGGAGCTTGTTTGGCATTGGATGATGTTCAAAGCGGTTCGCAGAATACGTTCAGGCAACAGACGCCAGCAAAGAGCGAGCTCGATGAAGTGGGTCGTCGTCCCTTACAAATGAAAGAAGGCCAGGCAAAATCTTAAAGTATGCTAGGATGCCGGTTTGATGAGGGAAGGCGTTGTAGGAGCGGTGGTGTAGAGCCGTCTTAGCCGCTCGAAGGCTAGTGGAGTTGCGGGAGCTCGACTTTCACATTCGCGGTGGCAGCTGGGCTGCTGAAGCGCAGTTGATTGCTTTGTTAACAGATGTTGTTGCAGGAGACCATCTCGTTGCACAACCGGTTGACGGAGGAGGCGCCTTCATCTAATAGTCGCTGCTGTTGTAGATGCAGCTGTAGAGCTTTGTGAGCTACAGGTGAGCCGTCGTAGTAGCTTAGCTTCTAGTGGCTTGCAGTTGCCATCAGGTGCAACGGCTGCTGGTAGGCACTGCTGTAGAGCAAAGACAAGGTTGAGGCGGTCAAGATGATGGGTTGGCACTAATCGAGGAGCCACTGGAGTGCTGAATTGCTAAAGCTTTCGCTGGAGTTAGGAGCTTGGAGGTCGTAGGCTACGTAGGAGGCGCAAGAGCCTTGTGTGAACGTCGACTTCTGTTTTCAGCCACTCAATCACCTTCATTGGATTCGTGGAGCTGCCCAAACTTTTCGTGGAGTCCTTTCTTCACTGGCTACTGTAGTTGCGTAGGTCGATGAAGCCGAATTTTCTCAACACTCTCAACAAACTGAACAATCACAGAGTCTCTTTCTCACAAGCTCTCTCTAAGAAGAAAAAGAAGAAGAAGAAGAAGTTCTCACAGATCTATCTCACAAAATAGATCTCTAAAAGGAACTCTCTCTCTCTCTCTCTCATCAAGAATGACGGAAATATCTCATAGCAATGAACGGAATTTTCATTCAATGGACGGAATTCTCTCAATCTAAAAAAAAACTAAAAACTAATCTAGGAGAACTCATGAGTTCCTAAGGCATGCCTACAACTAATCTACGAATGGGAGCAATCCTAATGAGCTAAACTAGGAGAGCTAAACCTATGCTCTGATACCATGACAAAACATGCGTGCCTCAGGATCTATGGAGCACTCTAAGGTGGATGGAACCTGTGTGGAAACATGATGAAGAGAGTGCTCATGACATGTATCTCAAGTCAATTAGGTTCCAAGATAGATTAGCTTGGACTCATAAAGAGAATCTTGAGATAGTGCAAAGTGCTTGATTGATATTACTTCAAATGAACCTCCCTTTTATAGGTGAGGGTACTTACATCCATTTTGCTTGCTCACATGTGGGATATGTCCTACATGCCATGTGGCAGCTTACCCTTTGCTCATACCTTTGCTCTACATGTGCTTATGGCACCATATCTCTCAACACCCTCTTAATCCCACGAGTATCACAGAAATGCTGAAAGTCATGAGAGAGATACTCTCCACCATTGTCAGTCCGTAGGCATTTAAGCGTTCTACCTGACTGATTCTCAACCAAGGCCAGCCATTTCTGAAATACTTGGAACACATCACTCTTCCGAGCTATAGCATAAGCCCACACTTTCCTAGTTGCATCATCAATGAATGTCACATAGTATTCAGCCCCGCCTAATGACCGTGTAGGCATGGGACCACATACGTCTGAATGCACCAAATCAAGCATTTCAAACTCTTTCTTTCCCCTTCTTTTATGGGCTGATTTAGTCTGCTTCCCATAGAGACAGTGCTCACAAAATTCAAAATCAGAGAAACTCAAATGCGGTACATAACCCAAACGGCATAAGAGTTTCATTCCATTCTGGCTCATGTGCCCCAACCTGCAATGCCACAAAGAAGTGCTTGGCTGCTCGGTTATTGCAACAACATGATCAAATACCCCTGATACATGTAAGGGATACAAAGTCCCACACTTGGCACCCCTGGCCAAAAGCATAGAGCCCTTTTGAATTTTCCAACTCTGAAAGCCAAAAGTGGTGTGAAAACTAGCATCATCTAGCTGACCCACTGAAATAAGACTCTTGGTCAGCTTAGGCACATGTCTCACATGTTTCAAAACAAATGCAGACCCATTTGCAAAAGAAAACTTTATGTCACCTGCTCCCACTATGTCACATGCATAGTCGTTTCCAAGATGCACACAACTGTCTTTCCACTATCATAAGTGGAGAACCATTCCCTATGGGGAGTAACATGGAATGAAGCACCAGAATCCAAAATCCAATCCTGGGAATATGCATCATCTGAAGTGGTAAGCAACTCTGCAGATAAACTAGACATGAAGAGAACATCATTGTCACTATCACGTGTGACTGCATTGATCTCCTCGATCTTCACTTTTCCTTTGTCCTCCCTTGGACTCTCTTCCTTTTGATTTGCACCCCAATTTGCATTCTTTTTCTTATCCTTTTGCTCTCTTTTCAGCTTGTAGCAATCCTTTTTCATATGGCCCTTCTTGCCACAATGGTAACACTCAATGTTCCGTGCCCTGGATTTGCTACGAGACTTCCCTCTTTCTTGGGACTTCCCCCTGAACTGTGATCTGCCCCTTTGCACATTTAAGGCTGCATCCTGCTTGTTGCCATCCATAGACTTCCGTCTAATCTCCTCGGCCAACAAGCTACCCACAACATCATCAAATTTCAGTACTCCACCAGGTGCAGAGTTACTGACAGCTGTACGGAAGGTATCCCATGAGGATGGCAATGAACATAAGAGAAATATTGCCTTAGTCTCCACATCAAAATTCATTTTCTGAGCCTGAAGCTGGCTGAAAATAATATTGAATTCATTCAAGTGAGAAGCAATGGACACCCCTTCCTTCATCTGCAGCTCAAACAACCTCTTCATGAGGTAAACTTTATTAGAGGCAGTTTCCTTTTCATAAGTGGCACACAATTTCTTCCACAAATCTTCCATAGTCTGCTCATTTACTACTGTGAAATAAACTGACTCTGCAAGATGAAGTCTAATAGTAGACTTTGCTAATGCATCCAACTCATTCCAATCATCCTCAAACATATTTGCAGGCTTAGCTTCAATCCCTGCCAAGGGTTTAATCTGCTTCTTTTGAATAAGCACATCCCTTATCTGTTCTTTCCACAAAGAAAAGTTTGTCCCATCAAACTTTTTAATGCTGAAAAACTCCTTTTCAGGCATGGAAGAGGATGCCATGATGCAAATAAAGCAAAATCCCAAATGCTAGTGCCTGCAAGAGAGAATCACACCAAATACCAGGTGCACCCAAATGTGTATGCCACAATAGACTGAAATATCACCAAAATTCAAAACTCAAAGCATCTGACTCATGTGCATATACTATGCATCCATATGAGCAAATCTGGCCCAAAAGAAAATACCAATAAGTGCCAAATGACTCAAGCATAAACACTGTCCACTGGCATATGAATCAATAATGTCTCATCCAAGAGAGCATAGCACTATCACTGCATCACCTGCAATGTTTCAAAGCTATCCCTCAGCATAAAATAGCATCCATGTGCAAAGCGTCCATAAAAAATAGCATCCCACAAGGCAATTTAGGCCTATCAGCGCATCCAACAAGGACCGCAATGCATCCAAATGGCCTATAAATCATCCACTGCAACCCAATGCACACCACGAATGAGCGCACACTGCTCAAACTGCAACCAGAGTGATCTGCATAAGGTATGCTCAAGAAATCATAGTCCCACGGTAATGAGTGCTACTGAAAATAGGACCTGAGATGCTTCAAAACATGGGCGCCATTGCATAATCGGACTCAGCAAGAAAATCTGCAAATATCTCTCTTCTGCTAGAACTCCAAAATCCCAACCGATGAGTGAGAAATGGGAGTCAACACTTATCCACTGCCATGTGGCATAAATCTAAGGTTTCAAAACCTTAGTATGAAAAAATGCATAACAGAGAGACGAAATCGAATACACAGAGATTTATAACTCTGAAATTCCTCCACCGAATCACGCAAGAACTGATAGGTAGGGGTTTTTGGGCGTCCGGAACGCAATGGGACAGACGGTTTTGGAAACCGTTGTCTCAATCACTGGGTCCAACACACGGACTGAAAAACGTTTTTGGAAACAGAGCTATCTGTAAACTCCACCGGAGTGCGAATGATGAGCAACATAAAAGTTTTAGGACCTCCTGAGTCCACCGGAACTGACAGATCTGCAAATGGTTGCTCCAAACTTGAGTTCCAACACCCGGGCAAAAAACGCAGGAACTGATACAGTGAGTCAGAAATCCACTGAAATGATCCCAGATTCAAGAATGAAGGTGTTTCCAAGCTCCTGAAGTAATGTGGACACCAAAAGCAAGCAATAGTTGCCTCTACAAGTCAATACGAAGTCTCTGTCATCGAACGGAACAGGGAAAAGCTCAAAAAACGACTTTTTCTTTGAAAGCTCTTAACAGGCTCTCAAAACCACTTCGCAAAGCCAAAGTGACTTTTCCAAAGGTTCCTCCAAGGTCTCTGCACACTCGGATGCAAGTAAAGTCACCCACAAAGCTTCCCACAAAGCTTCTCCTTCCTCCCACAGAGCTGCTGAGCTTCAAGCATTCACGCACGCTCAGCTAGATCACCCGGGCTCTGATACCAGTTGAGAGTGCTCTCAACGGAAGCAAGAACGGAAGAGGGAGAGAGAGCGAGAGAGAGAGACAGAGAGCCACACAAGTTTTGGTGGGTGCAGAACCACCCTAATCTTCTTTTTCATTCATTTATATGTGTGTTTGAGTATTGTACATAACCGGGGTTAAGGCACAGTGACCTTTAACCCCCACAGGGTCGCCAGTGGAAGATGATGATTTAGTTTCTGTGACCTTGAATGTCTAGGAAAGGATTATGCACAGTTCCGGACATCCATTGCCATCCGTGAAAAATTTCCTGACTTTGAGGAGTTGATTGCTCTTCTAATTTCTGAAGAGCAGAGAAATGGTGGTGCATCTTCCTCAGGAGGAACTTCAAAAGAAACTGTCTTCTACTCAAATGCTGGAACGGGTAGAGGCAAAGGTAGAGCAAGCCGATCTAGAGGCCGCCGTGGCAAAAATCAAAATATGCAGCAAATTCAAGAAAACCAATCCTATGGAGGAGGACGTGGTAACCTTAGAGGCAGGGGGAGCCAAAGAGGTCATGGTGGATGGTAGAGAGGCCAAAATGCAAATAGCAATGTTGAATGCTACTACTATGGTAAAATGGGTCATATGGCTAAAGATTGCTATAAAAAGCATAATGACATTATGAATGGAAAATTGCAGCAAGGTAATTATGCATCCTCTAGTAGACAGGGTGATGACAGAAATGAGCATTTGTTTATGGTGCAGCACATGACCAGTTTTGTGACAAGTGCAGAAGAAAGCAATGATGTGTGGTATGTTGACTCAGGTGCGTCAAACCACATGACAGGTCATGCAGAATGGATGTAGGATGCAAGGAAAATGAAAAAACTAGGATTTGTGGAGACTGGTGATGATATTGCACGTCCTATTGTGCAGATTGGTAAAATTCCTTTGTCTAGGTAGGATGGGAAAAAGAAATACCTGTCTGATGTATTTCATGTCCCGAACATCACCAAGAACATGGTTTCTATTGGTCAAATGGTTGAGCAGGGCTTACAGGTCAGATTTAATCCTCATGGATTCTTTGTTGAGGATATGAAAAATAAAGGTCGCTTGATAGCAAAAGGGAAGAAGAAGGGTAGGATGTTTATGTTGGATGCAGACATGCCTGAATTGAGTGCAGCAATGTTTGCACATGGGACTAGTGTAGTTGCAGATATTGATATCTAGCATAAACGCATTGGTCATGTTAATGTACAGCGACTAAAATTAATGCAGGCCCAAAATATTATTGCAAGATTGCCTAAGTTCAAGGTTGCAAAAATGCATAAGATATGTGAAGCCAGTCAATTTGGAAAACAGGCAAGGAAACCATTTCCTAGACATGTTCAAGAGAGTAAGAGGCCATTGGAACCATTCCACTCTGATGTGTGGACTACTAAAGCTGCATCTATTGGAGGTTGCCATTATTTTGTCACTTTTATTGATGACTACAGTAGAAAAGTTTGGGTGCATTTTATGAAAAAAAAAGTGAATATTTGGGCATTTCAAAGCTTTTAAAGCTATGGTTGAAAAGGAACCGGCCTACAAATAAAATGCCTAAGGTCAGATGGAGGGGGAGAGTATCTCTCAAATGACTTTGCAAGGTTCCTGTAGGAGCATGGCATAAAGTAGCAATATTCATGCAGTCATACCCCATGGCAAAATGGACTTGCAGAAAGGAAAAATAGGCATATTGGAGAGGTAGCTCGTGCCATGCTCAACGAAAAAGACCTACCAGATTATTATTGGGCTGAAGCAGTTGCTACAGCAGTCTACATTATGAACAAGACTCCCACTGTAGCAATACATGGCATGATGCCAGAGGAGAGGTATAGTGGTAGGAAACCAGATATTTCTCATTTGAAAGTTTTTGGTTGCATTGCCTATGTTCATGTGCCAGATGAGTTGAGATCCAAGTTGTGGATCCAAAAGTTGACAAGTGCATCTTTATTGGTTATTCTCTACAGCAAAAAGGGTATAGATGCTATAACCCTTCTACGCGTAAGTTTATAGTGAGTAGAGATGTTTTTGATGAGATGAGCAGCTGGTATAAACCAATAAATGTGATTGATAATGTAGATGCACAAAATGGTAATGCTGCACAGAATTCACAGTAGCAATAACAAAATATTAGTGGACCTATGGTGTCCTCTAGCAGTGGTTCACATACTTTGCCATGGATAGGCAGATTGAGATCAGGAGAATCTCCTCAAAGCAATGCAGATAGTGGTATGCAAGTATCACGAAAAGGAAAAGAGAAAGTAGATCAGCCCATGGTTGATGTGAATGCAGGTCATTCTTATGTGGATGGTGAATCTAGTGGCTCAGAACAGAGCCTTGATGATGAGTTGGGTATTCCTTCTGTTGTTACACCTGGAGTAAGGAAGACAAGGGATGTTTTGAGAGCACCTGGTAGTGAGCCTATTTTGCGCAGGTCTACCATAGTTAAGTATCTTGTGGATAGGCTGAAATATGATGGATTTACAGCCATTCACTATGCCTATATGGTCAAAGTGATACAAGAACTAGAACCCACTTCTTTTGAGCAAGCCATGGGAAAAGAAAAATAGGAGAAAGCCATGGATGAAGAAATGGATGCCTTAGAAGCAAATGCTACATGGGAATTGGTGCCTTTGCC
This sequence comes from Dipteris shenzhenensis, assembly GCF_047967505.1. Classification (NCBI taxonomy): domain Eukaryota; kingdom Viridiplantae; phylum Streptophyta; class Polypodiopsida; order Gleicheniales; family Dipteridaceae; genus Dipteris; species Dipteris shenzhenensis. Next base: position 18,802,279 of record NC_141599.1, read on the forward strand.
AAAAGACAAGAATGCAATTGGCTGCAAGTGGGTTTATAAGGTGAAGCACAATACAGATGGTTCTGTGAGCAGATACAAGGCAAGATTAGTTGTGAAGGGGTATGCACAGACATATGGCATTGAGTATGAAGAAACATTCAGTCCGGTTGCAAGGATGGCAATTGTAAGAGCAGTCATTGCTATGGCTACATCGAAGGGATGGTCTTTACATCAGATGGATGTAAAGAATGCCTTCTTGCATGGTGATTTGTAGATTGGAAGTAATTGTGGTTAAGCATACTTAACCTTGGTTGAGACTATCTGGTTTAGTTAAGTCACCACTAGCAGTCAAGTTTACCACAAGCTGGTTTAGGTCTGGTTTAGGTTCAGGATTGGTTAACTGCCACATCACCAAGTGTCACCTAAGCACATAGCCCCTGCCAAGCATGGTTTGGAATTCTGCATGTGAATCCCTGTGCCACATTAGCAAAGGCCATCTCTTCTCCACAAAATCTTCGACTAGGCGTAACTCTCAATCTAGAAAGAATTTGGACACGCTCCAAAAAGGAAAAGTGATCGTCTTTTTGAGCTCTACGTGCCTGTTAAGTCAGAATCATTGTATGCAATTAGACACTACCAATATTGAAAGAAATCAATTGGTAAGACCGTTGCATTAAATGGAAAAGCGACACATGAATGCAAAAAGCATGCCAAAAGCACAAGTGCATGAGATGACCATAGCACAAAGCATGGCATCCACATAGAAAGCATTAAGGCACATGGAAGAACAAAGCATCATGCATCAAGCTACGTCAAGCGAAGAAGTGAACGCCATTGACATGAAGCATTGAAAAGTAAAATCCTTTCCACCTTCAGCCCATATGTTTGTAAATCAAGCGTGACCACCTGAGAGTAGCTATGAAAGCACCCAGGGGAGGTATTGACATGTAAAAACCACACTTGACCACCTTAAGTAGCAATGCAAGCACTAAGGGGAGGTGATGGAATGTAACTCACATCTGACCACCTTGCAGTAGCCAAAGGATTATGGCACCAAGGGGAGGGATCCTCACAGATGTTGACTATTCAAAGGGCACTCTCTATAAGAAGCCTATCATGTATTGTTGATTACAAGCACATTTGGAATAGATTGAGTGTTTCATACTTCCTGTCTCTCTCCCCATGGCTTTTCGTATTTGGTTTGATCCTCCGTGATCTTTATGCTCATTAAGTGATAGATTAGGCTAATACGATCCGCACTTTGTCGTCGTCTTATGAGGACACATATTCTGTTTACCATAAATGCAATGCTCACAATTTTTCAATTGTGAAAATTTAAGAGACGGGATATAACCAAGACGAGACAACTCTTCCATTCCTTTGACACTCATGTGTCCAAGCTGGCTATGCCACAATGAAACCTTTGGCAGCTTGGCAATAGAAGCATCACCAGATACAATAATTTTTCCAGCAACTAATGGATAGAGAGTGTCCATCTTAGGACCCCTAGCAACAACCATGGGGCCCTTTACTATCTTCCACTTCTGAGCACCAAAAGTGGTGTGATATCTCATATCATCAAGTTGTCCCGTACTAATGAGATTCTTCTTAAGTTCAGGGATGTAGCATACATCATGAAGCATGAAAGCTGAACCATCATAGAGCTGCAATTTCACGTCACCCATTCCCTCTATGAGGCATGCATGATTATCTCCCAAATACACATATTGAGGCTTCCGAACACGGTACTTGCTGAAGCTGTTTTTGAAAGGAGTAACATGGAAAGAAGCCCTTGAATCAATCAGCCATGTGTTAAGATCTGAGAGACACCCCACATGTAGAGAGTGTGCACTGATAGTAGAGGTAAAAAGAAGATCTGAAGAGCAATGGCTGCCATCAGACATATAATTCAGCTCCTCTATCTTGACAGAAGACTTCTTAGAATGAGGCACAATGGCCTTCGAATCATCACTTGCATTTGCCTTTTGCTTGCCCTCTTTCTTTTCTGCTTTCAACTTCCAACATTGCTTTTTAAGATGTCCCTTTTTGCCACAATGATCGCATTCAACATCCTTTTTGGAGCGGGGCTTGCTCCTACCATTTCTGTCCTGACTCTTGCCTCTATTCTTGGTTCGGCCACGTGCTTGCAATGCATTCCCTTTCCCACTTGAGTTGTTCTTTCGATTCATATCTTCCTGCAGGATGGCACCCTCCACATCTGCCACATTTAAGAGAGGATTGGAGTTGCTTGTGGCTGTCCTAAAAGTGTCCCAAGTTTCTGGCAATGAACCTAAGAGAATTACAGCCTGTACCTCCTCATCTAGTTTCAGCCCTTGTGCAAGCACTTGGCTGAATATGCTTTTAAACTCATTTATGTGTGCACTGACTGATGTTCCCTCTTTCATCTCGAGACTTGTAAGCTTCTTGAGCCAATAAACCTTGCCTGTGGCACTCTTTTGAGAGTAAGTGTTCTCTAACTGCTGCCACATTGCCCATGCATTGGGCATATCCCATATCCCAGGAAGAAGAGAATCCACAATTGATAGCATGAGTGTGGAACACGTAAGCTCATCTATGTTAAGCCACTGTTCATCACTAATGGCGGAGGGCTTGACACCCTTTTCCCTTATAGGGAGATGCTGACTCTTCTGCAACAAAACATTGTACACCTGGGTCCTCCAGATGTCGCAGCTCTTAGCACCCTCAAGCTTTCGGATGTGGAGCAAAGATGAGCTCTCTCCTGATGAAGCCATATCAGCAAATAGAACCAAGAAATAAAGTGTGTGACTCCCTGCAAGCACTTAGAAGTGCTCAACAAAGTATCTCCAAAGCGTGGAAACACTCCCACAGATCGGTGGCCTATTTCAGGACCCCTAGTCGACCGTTTTGGGCGGACTAGGTCGGTCACCCAATTGGGTCCAACCGGCTATGACTAGTGGCTATATAAGAGCAAGCCCATGAAGCCCACTTCATCACTGGCTACAGCAACCTTGATTCCTTAGCATCTAGCCTCTGTCCTCTACCGTTTCCAGCTCGCCATCAAAGCTTCTTTCATAGGATCACACGGCTGGGAGGTAGCGCCATCTATTGTATCAACTCTATAGTAATCAAAATTTTGATTCTCCATACTATCTGGTTTTCTCTCGCGTACGAGATCCTATTATCTGTTAAGCACAGACGTTGTATTGGAAGCACTGTTCTCTCCTACTAGCCTTGCATGAAGCAATTTGTTGCCCTCAATAACTGAATTTTTGCTCAATTTCCTATCGCTCATGCTTGCACATTTGCCTTTGTTAGTTTTTGCACATTTGCCTTTGTTAGTTTCCATAGTTCTCTTCCTTGGATTTCTTGCTTTCTCACTGCTCACAGCCCTTGCGTTTCTACAGGTGTCTCCTTTGTGTGCTTGCTCTACTACCATGGTGATCTACAACACCTTCACTAAGCTTGACACAAATCTCACTGCTATTCAAGACTGGTTGCATTGCACACAACTCTTGGAAGTAGCCATGCTGTCATGGAGGACCACCCCCATCCATACCAAGTCTCAAAGCATCATTACCTAGATAAATCATGGCAACCTCATCCACTACAATAATTGTTTTGCTACCTAATAAGCCAGCCTCACTTCCCTAGGTATCTGCCACTATGCGCCTACAATTTTGGCCACCACTAAGCCCCCAAACCCCACTCACTCTGGCATTAATATATCAATCATCACAGAATATAAGTGCAAAGTTCAAATAGAAAGCCTAGTAAACGTGCAACCTGATGCCCTACAAGTGTCACTACACCAGGTCCCCAAACTCCAAGTTGCAGAACATTGTGCCAAATACTTGTCGAAGTTCCTTGCCACCACTAAGAAATAGTTGTGCCTGGAAGTAGATTGGTTGTGTGCCACTCTTGCTAGAACCACCCACCAGGTAACAACATAAAGGGAGCATCTTAAACACCTAGTCAAGCATCTACAAAAGAAGTCACCTTGCTCTGCCAAGCACAGAGGGATTTCTATGTAGAGCCTGTTAGGATGCTCGATAGCCTTTACCAACAGTATGCTAATGCAAATGCTTGTCCTAATTCTTGATGCCTAGGTTTAGTCTCTCTACAATCCAACAACATAGAACCTAAAAGGGTTATCCAAGCTCTTTGATCTCCTTACGACGTAGCTAGCCAAGAAGTGGTAGTAGTACATTGAATAGTTGAGCACATCCTCATCCCTGACTAAAAATGCTTGGTGATCCTTCCTTGAGACAAGATAGGGCTAGATGCCAACAACACAAGTGCATCTATGTAGTCCCCCAAGTAGGTCTTGCAGATGATTGGACCCAATCATTAGCCACATGCATGCATTGTGACATTGTCCCAACTAACAACACCAAGATGGACAACACACAAAATGTGGCTAAAGACCTTGATAAGAGAAAGGCACCCATAATAATCAAACTACCATGCCCAAACTCTGTCACCCTCCTTGCTGACCTAGTCCAAGGATTCTCTCCAAAGTCCTAGTGCAATGTGCTCTTGAAGGAGTAGATACTAGCACTCTAGCACAACTAGGATGTGGCCAAGGTAGACCTTGAGGCAACCAGGCTACCATTTGACTTGGAGGGTAAGGCTTGGAGCAAAGAACAAGAGGAGAAGGACAAGGAAATATTGTCCCTCAAATAGCATAGCACGTGCTCCAAAGGCACCTGGGGTTATTGAAAGAGGAAGTTGTGGCTTGGGCTAACACATCTAAACACCCCTTGTCCAGTGCCACCACCATTCCCACCATTACCAAAAACTTATGGGGCAAGAAGAAGACCTTTGAGTGGTAGCATTTCCTCCAAGTCACTCACGAGAAGGACAAGCTCAGCAAGGAGGTGATTGATTTACGCATGGGCACCCCAAGAGCTCTATTGCAAGTAGCAGAACTTGTAGGAGGAACTAACTAGTGCCCAACAATGTCTCAGTCTAAGAAGCACAGATGACTTGCACACTTGGCCATATAGGAAAATATATCAAAACCTCTATGATATCTAGCCTTATCCCAACTCATGTAGGCCCATGCCCAAAATTAGGTTATAATGCCTCCACTTATGGCTCTAGCTCTGCCTCTACTTGCTTCAGCTATCATCTTCACTACCTCATTAGATAATTTTGATGATGCCTAGGAGCTGGAAGACATATGACCCTCTATGTACTAGAGGGTATTGAAGAATATTAACACCCATTTCTTTTATAGAACTTTTTGAGGATGAGTTCCATCTTGGCCAGCTGCTGCTGCTGTAGGTGGAGATATAGCATGAGCAACACAAGGTGACATGAATTCATGTGCCTTCACTTCTAGATAGTGGGAGCTTAGATATAGCTATGCAGATCCCACTAGCCTCTTTTCAACTAGTTGGTGTTGGCCCGTGGTCTTCAATGGTACATCATCATAGTTCAAGTCACATTTTTGTCTCTTGGTAAGCATCATTTGAGTCATTTGGGTTCTTGGCCTTGGGTTTGCCTAAAATGATATATATATATATATATATATATATATATATACATCCCCTAATAGCCACTTAAATTTATTAATCAAGTTGTCATCCATCCCTTGGGTGTGCCAAAGTGTTATTACTAACCCACCTCCGGTCAATATGTCTCCGATGACACTACTATCTCCAACTCCTAGTTGAAACTGCACCTATCAAACCTTTATGGCCAAGATGGCATATTTTAGGCCCCTCTAAGGCCATGCCACATAATCAAGTTAGGATTGTGGCCATAGGACACATATGTGGTCAGTAGTTTAAATGTATCTTAGTTCAAACTCTTGACATTCTCACAATTCATGGATGATCATTGGCAAGAAAGTAGAATTGATATAGGAAACACACCTCCGATTGTTGTTGAACCGGTTGTTCTTTCTAATTCAAAAGTGTTTGATATTTTTGATCCTGACCATTGAGAAGTTGCACTTTGCGATGATATGAGCAACGTATTCATCATTAAATATTTTGGCATTTCCTTCTACCATTTTGTTTATTACTGTATGTTTTGTTCTGTGTTTTCACATTGTATTTTGGAGTTGCGACTTGAATCGAATGTCTTATGGTTTTTCCCTAATTTGTTTTTTCTATTTCCAATTGGTGGTGCTGAAATCAACTTACTTGTTTTCTCTATTTCCAACTGTTGGTGTTGAAATCCATAAATGTTGTATCTATATGTTAGTTAATGACGTAGAAAAAACCTATTAACACACAACAAGGTCACATAGGGGCAAGACAAGTACCGCAACACCTATACCAAATTTGGGCATGATGATTCTAATTGTATGTATAATAAAAATTGCAATACAGATGTCGACCAGGTATGAGGGGAGATTAAGCCCATAGATGGAAAACCATTGAAGGTTGAGCAAGGCAAAGGTAAAGGCAAGAATGATGAAGGTAGAAACCAAGTGCCATCATAGATTTGTTGCTACTTCTATTGTGAGAATCACACCAAGGCTAAGTGTAATTGGTGGTCGTAGGTGTTAATCCATATAGATGCAATGAGACACACATGTAGGTGTGAATCTTTATTCCAAGAGTGGTTACATATGTAGGCAACTACCTCCATGTAGGTAAATCCTAGATCTGCAATCATCTCCCTGATTATCTCAATCAATCACCTCCTATGATCACTCACTCATCACACCAACTTGACACACCTAACTAGAACCTTCTAGCACACCTATACTCACACACTTCTTGCATAGGACTCCAATCCCATAGGCACACATACACACACACACACACAAATCAATTTGCCCCTTCATTCCCCCTCACAAATTGATGACCTCATCCCTTAGCAGTAGTACATGGGATGCTCCATGGCTTGCCCACTATCATGTGGCAACACTCATGGCCCCAACCTGTGACTCACTCATAGGATTCTTGGTTTACAACTGGGAGATGGACATAGACTATGTATGTAAAGCCCAATGCGTCCAACAAGGAAAAATCTCAAAAGACTAACAACCATTTAAGGATGGACTATCCATGGCAGAGAACCATTATTGACCTCATACACACATAACTCAGAAAACATATGGATCCTTACCCTTGTCAGATTTGACTTGGGTGTTGTAAGCAGTGAGAGCTTGAGTTTTGACATTTTCTGGTTCTTCTTCTTCTTTAGTTTTTGCTTCCTCAACAAGATTGGCTGAACATCTCTTTTTGGCATAACATTCCTTTTCAAAGTGTCCAGGTTTGCCACAAAAGTTACATTTCATTTTTCTCTTTCCCTTGAAGTTGTTTAAGTTGCTTTTGGCCAAATATGCCCCTTCTTTGTAATCACTTCTTTGTTTGATCTTTCTCTCCTCTTCCAAGAGTGATGCTTCAATTTCTACCAGACTTATCTTTGGAATATTGGTGAGTGTGGTTACAATAGTGCCATATTCTTCATTGAGGGATTACCATGTAATGTGTAATATGTGACTCCCCCATGCTTCTACCATCAATGATATGAATTCTCCCAATGCTGTCTTGAATCTCTCATAATAAACCTCATCTGTTTGACCTTGTCTAAGCAACTTTATAAATGCATCAAGCTTTGTCCACAATTTTGCTCTCAAAGTAGTAATTCGCGGATGTGAAGCTTGATTCGTGGTGCACTCACACAAATCTTTCCAGTACTCCCAACCTAGGGTGCTTTGAGCCAATGTATGTTTTTCTTTATCAGCATTGTGGTTGGACAAGAACCTTCGTGCCTTTCCTCCACCCATAGACACTTTAGCAGGAAGATTTTGTGTCTTTCCGAGGTTCTTTCGGATTGTTTCTTGTCCTTCTTAAGCGTCACATTGCCTCCATGAAGTCCCATTAGTGAGAGTAGTTCTTCGGCTTTTGCAATGCATTGTGTAGATAATTGCTGTGGCCTCATATTCCAAGCATAAACTAGATGGAGATAGAGTAACTTATCAAGTATACGTAGTTCAGCATGCAAAGTACACACGTGTACCTGCTCCAATGGAATTGGTAGAATGGGGTCCCACTTAGGATCCTTTTTGTGACGATCAGGGGCTACACTTTGGTTGCAAGAAAGGATGCCATTTTCCCATTGTAGGCTTCCCTTTTGCATCTTCTGAGAGTGGGTGCAATACAAACATGTCCATTTTGCATCTGCACCTGTATCACAACCATACAAGCACTTGAGGGTCTTCAAATCACTAGCTAGATGCCATTCAACTTGAAACGTTCCATGCCCATCCACAATTACTGTTTGCATTGCCTCTTGTCTTCGAATAATCGACGGGATACTAGTTCTCTCCAAAACCCACTTCAATGTCTCGTGGCACGCCTTTGGGGTCTCAAAGGCTGCAAGCCACCATATGTCCTTCTCAAATTGGATTGAGAAACCCTGCTCAACTTCCTCATCCCCTTGAGCAAAACGTAAGGCATCGTTCATAATACAAATGATCACCCTCTCTAGCTTGTGCTCTTTTACCAACTGAGCTTCATCCATTTTTATAACAAATACTAGCTTGCCATCTATACAATGAAAGAGAAACTCAGTAAGGATATAGAAATCAGAAGAAATAAAGTTGAATGTGAAGAGGGAATTTCTCTTACCTTCTTCTTTCATCCTATAGTATGTGACCATGGCTCTCTACAAATTCTCTACATCCACGTAACATTATTGAAAGCATTCATCTCAAACATTTGGATGCCAGATTTCTTTTTACTCTTCCAAGTCATTGTGCCACTTACACAATGGTATCCTCCAAGCTTTTCTCTAGCACATTAGTTTGCTTCTTGACATGTAAGCCTTATAGACCATGGTGTTGGCAATGGCATTGTAGATATCTTATACTTTTCCTCCATAGCAGACTTGAAAATTTTAAAAACAGAGTTGTAAGCTTCATGACTTACACCAGCAGCATCACAAGCTCCAAGCACCTCCTTTGCTTGGACGAGGCCCTTGAAATCCTTCATTACCTCTCTAGCAACTTGTTTACATAGCCCTTTTTATCTAGAGTCCTTCAACACTTCCATGACATCACTTGGCTTTATTAAACTTCTTAGAACATATGAAGGATCACTCTCATCCATTTCCATTGTTCCCATCACATCCTCTATGAAATTCCTAAAGTAGAGTACAAATGAGTCTTAGTGGAGAGAATGAAACACCACAAATATTTTGGGGTAAGAAATTTCATTGGAAATTGGGGGAATGAACTGTGCAGCCCGTATTCTCCTCTTTCAGGCACCACTATTGGTTGACAATGCATCCATAGATTGCAATTGTCTTTTCCTCTCCTTCAGTCCCAAAGGTGTTCCCTTCAACTTACTACCAGTCTACCCCTTCTTTTCTACCTCTCCGTCAGTCCGCGCTCTCACAATCTACCTGTCTATAGGCTTACTTCTTAGCAAAAGTGCCCCAAAAGTTGCATGAGAGTAAGCATTTAGAAAAAGAAAGGCAATGTTTCTAGGGCCGCTTTCCCATTAAGTGGTTTGCAATTTCACTTTCAAAGGTGACCTTCGAACACCCACCCTCGAGATCCTCTCCAATGCCAAGCAAATTAATGGCACAATGGTATATACTAAGTGCTTTGAACTTTCACCTTCCTTCCAAGAGGACTTGGGTCCAACCACAATGTCACGTAACATATGTGGAGGTTTGTAGCTCACCATCATCATATGAACCATTGGACCATTACATGTTGCGAGCTTTGCAAATCATTTATGCATAAATCAAGATGTTAGGCCAACTATTGTTAGGTTGTAGTCCCAATATATCTATAAGGGGGAGAGTGTTGTAAACATATCTTGAGCCATATGTATATAGAGTCCTTGAATGAAAGCTCATCATGGGGGTGCACAAAAGGGCGTCTAAAAATTCAATGAAAGGGGGGTCACCTTAGAAAAATAAGTGATTTAGGGGTATCCATGGTGACTCAAAAAAGGAGCAAAATGGATTCAAAATGAAATGCCCCTTCCTCCTTGCCGTGAAGTACAAGTTGTGGAATTCAAGTATCGTGAAGAACAAGGTGGACTCAAATTCAATCAAAGGGAGGAAAGAGGTACCCATTGTGAGTCAAGAAAGCGGCAAATGTATTAGAATTGAAATGACATGGCCCACGGTAAAGAACAAGTGTTGGAAGTCACTTTCTCTTGAGGATTTGCTTTTAAGGTAAATGCATCCAATTGCATACATTTCACAAGAATGTTTTGCTAGCTTTTTAAAAAAATTAGATTAAAGAGTACTTGATGAAAATAGGTTTAGAAAAATGCCCGAAGAATGTTGTGCTGATGTTTTTTTTGAAATACTTTATTATCTAATGCTCAAGCGGTAAGAAAATAGGTGCACACAATATTTTCATTAAGAACAAGAAACTTAGATCTCAAGAGCTTTATTACACACTATCAAATGTTAAAGATAGAGAGCACCATCTGGAGAAGCAATCAAGCTACAAAATTGAATTCAAACTGTGGAGGATGAACATATTATAAAGACATCATGCATTATTACATAAATTAATAATAAGCTAGAGCATAGAGGTAGGTGTTAAGAGCATCATGGAAATGTGGTAATGCATCGAGGGACGATTAATGCAAATGGCACATTCAAAATATGGAAAATAAGGTCGGTTGCAAAAGGTTACTCTCAACAACAAGAAGTGGTGGATTTCAAGAAGACCTTTACACCAATAATTAGAATGAAGGCAGTCAAATTGCTATGGTTAATCACATGCATTTTGGACTCAAGTCTACATCTTGGAGCATCTGCGAATAAAAATGTATACATATGTACACAATCGAGTGTTAAGATCACATGGGATGAGTTGCAATGAGGACCCAATTGTGTGGAAAAACAATGTCATCGCCATAAGTACCATTGAAAAAAAGCATAATTTGATGACCATATATTACAAGATAGTCCCTACTCCCTCCCTCCCCTCTGGTACCATTGAAAAAAACATAATCTAATGACTAGATATTACAAGATACTCCATGCTCCCCCCCCCCTCTCTCTCTCTCTCTCTCCGTACACGCACGCGCGCGCACACACACACATACATTTCTCAAAAACATTTTCACATGCACACGCACATGTACAGATCTCCCTGACTGTAGCCCCAAAACCACCACTTTGTTGTAAGTTGGATAGATTTTGAAAATCACCATAAAGGGAATCCATTCACACACATACACACTTGTTTTTACACTCTTATACACATTTATGTACATACACACACATACTCCTAACCCCCCCAAACACACACACATATCCTTAATTTGTCACACACACACACACACACACACACACACACAAATGTTTCTCAATAAATTTTGCTCACACATGCACATTGAACCCCCATTTTTTCAAAATAACCCCCCTTATATTTTATTTCTTACCCTTTGCTAATTTTATTAACTTTATATTTTTCCCAGTATTATTTTCATTCAGGTCTTGCTTCATTTCATTTTTACTTTTTAAAATTATTTATTTAAAGTAAAAAATCATCTTATCTACAATGTGACATCCCCCCTTTTTCTCTTTCTCACTTTTAACCCCCTCTATTTATTCTCCTTTACTTATTGAATAATAAATTTAATTTTATTAGAATCTTAGTTACTACGCTCGCGTAAACTATCCCTTGCTAGAAACCCAACCTAGTCAAACCCCAGAAACCTTGACCTTGGAGCCTGGACTACCTGATGGATTCGACACGTTTGTACTATTTCATTGATTAAATTTGCAACTTCAATATAAATAAAAACTTCTATTGCTAATCGTGTTACTCAGGTCAAATTTATGTCAATTTTGTTTTCTTAAATTTTTATATGCAACTTTTTATTATTATCCAATGATTGAATTAATTGTATGGTTCATTATTTGATCGGGTTATTAAATCTAAACACACAAACTGATCTCCTAACTAGCCTTTGGTCAGGCTAGTACCATATAATTAATTCATAATCATAGGATAATTTTATGCTTGGCTAAATCCTTATCATTGCAAGTTTTTTGAGTCCATTTCCTTGGTGTACTAATGGTTACTTTTTATGTACAATAACATTGGTACGAAAAACTGGATTATACATCTATTGATGGCATTGTGCCTTTAAATCATTTTTACACTTATCATAGAAATCCATTTTTTTGGCATTTACTATTAGGTGGGGAGTAAGTTCCACATGGTGGGCTTACTCCCCACCATGTGGTCTTACCTCTGGGTTGGGGGTGGGCCACACACACACACACGCACACACGTGCACACACACACACACATGCACACACGCACGCACGCACGCATGCACACACACACACACACACCCCTCCCCCTTTGGGAACCCTTGTTTTCTAGGGGTGTGGCTCATTCTGATAACAGTTTTTCTACAACATGGTTTGTATCTACCTTAGGGATTAGTAGTAGTAAGGCTCTACATGGATGCGAGAGGGACATGGGAGAGAGTATTTGTAAGCACTGGGAATTATGCATTTGATTTGTTTCATTTTCATCTCGAAGGAAGAATAGTCACACTGTACTTATTTATTCCATTTGTTCCAGTAGTGGTGATTATGGGATCCACATACCCAATCAAGATTTGATAGATTCATTATTTTGAGGACCTACTCATGGATTGAAGAGAGGATTAGTACTCGACCCACAATAACTCAAAATTTGATGACTTAGTCAGCTACCAGATATGATATTAGATGTGGGAAGTAGTAAGACTTGATATGGATATTTATAAAGAAAAATCCAAAGAGCTACGATTATAAGGATGATTATTAGAGTCCTATAGTTGTGTGATCATAGAGGAGGAGATGTGGTGTTTTGACCCTATGGATTTTGCCTCGTATCAAGTCACACCCATATAAGATATCTCTTGGACCATGTGATAATCTCACTACAACCACTCACAGCTTACTAAGTACATTGGCCGGTACATCTTCCCCCCTTCCCCTAGTTTGGGTGGATGCATTCTCAAGACTCAAAATACGACCATTTGACACTTTTTTGTGAGATATGGAGGAGGATATCGCATTAATGGTTTGAGTGTATCCATAAAATGAGAGTGCTCTCAACGAAAGCAAGAACGGAAGAAGGAGAGAGAGAGAGAGAGACAGAGAGCCACACAAGTTTTGGTGGGTGCAGAACCACCCTAATCTTCTTTTTCACTCATTTATATATGTGTTTGGGTATTGTACATAATCGGGGTAAAGGCACAGTGACCTTTAACCCCCACAACCTCCCACTTAAAGGAAAATGTGCCTTTAAGGGAGAACAATTAGTGAGCATACTATCCAATGCCCATCAATACACGACAATACTCAAACCGCTGACTAGGTAGACTCTTCGTCAGGATATCTACAGGGTTATCATCTATATGAACCTTTACAAGCTCTATGCGCTTGTCCTCATGTACCTCCCTGATGAAATGGTACCTGACCTCAATGTGTTTGGTCTTTGCATGAAAGACCGGATTTTGTGCTAGCTGAATAGCACTCATGGAATCACTATGCAATGTCGGTACACTTGTATGAATCCCCAAATCTCCCACTAGCCGATCAAGCCATATAGCCTCCTTGCAACCCTGTGTGGTTGCAACATACTCAGCCTCTGTGGTAGACAAAGCAACTCACTTCTGCGCGCGAGACATCCACGACACTGCACCACCTGCAAAGGTGAACACATAACCAGAAGTGGATCTCCTACTATCCACATGCCCTCCTGCATAGTTTGAATCTGTGTACCCAAGTACACGCATGTCTCCTCTACCAAAGCAGATGCACATCTCCTTGGTACCCTTCATGTACCTCATGATGCACTTAACTGCCTCCCAATGCCTCTTTCCTGGATTAGCCATATACCGGCTAACAACTCCCACTGCAAATGCAATGTCTGGTCTAGTAGCTATCATAGCATACATAAGACTCCCAACTACTGATGCATAAGGAACCTTGGCCATCATGGCCCTTTCCTCATCTGATTTGGGACTATCTGTGTGACTCAGTTTCACATATGGAGGCAATGGAGTACTCACTGCCTTCCCCCCCTCCATATTGAAACGCTGTAATACTTTTGTAACATACTCTTTTTGTGAAAGCCAAAGGAGTTTCCTACTCCTATCACGCGTGATGCGCATACCAAGAATATGACCTGCAAATCCCAAATCCTTCATATCAAAGGCCTCATGCAACTTGGCCTTTAATGCATCTAGCTCATAAGTATTCTTGCTAGCCAATAGCATATCATCCACATATAGTGCCAAGATTATCAGGCTATTATCCTTAGCCCTTTTAATGTAGAGGTAGTGATCAATTTCACTCCTTCTAAAACCTTGGGACCGAATGAAAGCATCAAACTTCTGATACCATTCTCTAGGCACTTGCTTAAGACCATAGAGACTCTTCTTCAGCTTGCAAACTAAATGCTCTTTGCCCTTTTCTTCAAAGCCTTCCGGCTGCACCATGTAAATTTCCTCATGCAAATCCCCATGCAAGAAAGTTGTCTTGACATCCATCTGCATAAGCTCCATATCCTCTACTGCCACTAGTCCAAGCATGCATCTAAGTGTGGTCATCTTCACAACCGGAGAGAATATCTCATCAAAGTCCACACCCTTCTCTTGCTTGAACCCTTTAGCAACCAAACGGGCCTTGTACCTAGGCACATCATCACCTGTGATCTTCATTTTGTAGACCCATTTACATGGCAATGCTTTCTTTCCATGTGGCAAAGAAACCAAGTCCCAAGTCTTATTCTTCATAAGTGAACTCATCTATGATTGCATAGCATACTTCCACTTGCGTTGATCCCCACGCATCATAGCCTCTCTATAGCAAGAAGGCTCCCCGCAATCAATAAGCATCACATAGTCTACCCCTAGAACAAACCTATCAGGCAGTCTAGACACTCTAGATGATCTTCTCAAGGGCATTTCAACTTGCTGTCCCATTTGCATATCAACCACATTTGGCTCATTATTTCCACTAATAGATGATTCATCATCTACCCTTGATTGTATACCTGTGGGAGTACTTGCTGGTACCATTTCTTGCACATTTGGTGCATGGACAGCTTGCTGTCTATCAACATATGCAGGTGGATTCACATCCTGGAAAGTGATTCTCCTCATTTCCACATCCCTCATGGGTGCCTTATGCATCTTCTTCTCATTGAAGACCACATCATGGCTGCATATGATCTTCTTTGCTTCTGGATCCCAGAGACGATAGCCCATCTCTCCACTTTCACCATAACCCAAATAGATGCATTTCCTAGACTTAGGATCTAGCTTCTTTCGAAGCTCTTTTGGCACATGTGCATATGCCTCACACCCAAATATACGCAAATGAGAGTAAGAGGGCTTCTTGCCACTCCAAAACATTTTTCAGTCCGTGTGTTGGACCCAGTGATTGAGACCATGGTTTCCAAAACCGTTTGTCCCATTGCATTCCCGATGCCCAAAAACCCCTACCTATTAGTTCTTGCATAATTCGGTGGAGGATTTTCAGAGTTAAAGATCTCTGTGTATTCAATTTCATCTCTCTATTATGCATTTTTCATTCTAAGGTTTTGAAACCTTAGATTTATGCCACATGGCAGTGGATAAGTGTTGACTCCCATTTCTCACTCATCGGTTAGGATTTTGGAGTTCTGGCAGAAGAGAGATATTTGCAGATTTTCTTGTTGATTCCGATTATGCAATGGCGCCCATGTTTTGAGGCATCTCACGTTCTATTTTCAGTAGCGGTCATTACCGTGGGACTTTGATTTCTTGAGCATACCTTATGCAGATCACTCTCGTTGTAGTTTGAGCATTGTGCGCTCATTCATGGTATGCATTGGGTTGCAGTGGATGATTTATAGGCCATTTGGATGCATTACGGTCCTTATTGGATGCACTGATAGGCCCAAATTGCCTTATGGGATGCTATTTTTTATGGACGCTTTGCACATGGATGCTATTTTATGCTGAGGGATAGCTTTGACACATTGCAGGTGATGCACTGATAGTGCTATGCTCTCTTGGATGAGATATTATTAATGCATATGCCAGTGGACGGTGTTTATGCTTGAGTCATTTGGCACTTATTGGCATTTTGGATTGCCATTGCAGTTGGCATTTTCTTTTGGGCCAGATTTGCTCATATGGATGCATAGTATATGCACATGAGTCAGATGCATCTTTTGATGCTTTGAGCTTTGAGTTTTAGTGATATTTCACTCTATTGTGGCATACACATTTGGGTGCACCTGGTATTTGGTGTGATTCTCTCTTGCAGGCACTAGCATTTGGGATTTTGTTTCATTTGTATCATGGCATCCTCTTCCATGTCTGAAAATGAGTTTTTTAGCATTAAAAAGTTTGATGGGACAAACTTTTCTTTGTGGAAAGAACAAATAAGGGATGTGCTTATTCAAAAGAAGCAGATTAAACCCTTGGCAGGGATTGAAGCTAAGCCTACAAATATGTCTAAGGATGATTGGAATGAGTTGGATGCATTAGCAAAGTCTACTATTAGACTTCATCTTGCAGAGTCAGTTTATTTCACAGTAGTAAATGAGCAGACTACGGAAGATTTGTGGAAGAAACTGTGTGCCACTTATGAGAAGGAAACTGCCTCTAATAAAGTTTACCTCATGAAGAGGTTGTTTGAGCTGCAGATGAAGGAAGGGGTTTCCATTGCTTCTCACTTGAATGAATTCAATATTATTTTCAGCCAGCTTCAGGCTCAGAAGATGAATTTTGATGTGGAGACTAAGGCAATATTTCTCTTATGTTCATTTCCATCCTCATGGGATACCTTCCGTACAGCTGTCAGTAACTCTACACCTAGTGGAGTACTGAAATTTGATGATGTCGTGGGTAGCTTGTTGGTCGAGGAGATTAGACGGAAGTCTATGGATGGCAACAAGCAAGATGCAGCCTTAAATGTGCAAAGGGGCAGATCACAGTTCAGGGGGAAGTCCCAAGAACGAGGGAAGTCTCGTAGCAAATCCAGGGCACGGAACATTGAGTGTTACCACTGTGGCAAAAAGGGCCATATGAAAAAGGATTGCTACAAGCTAAAAAGAGAGCAAAAGGATAAGAAAAAGAATGCAAATTGGGGCGCAAATCAAAAGGAAGAGAGTCCAAGGGAGGACAAAGGAAAAGTGAAGATCGAGGAGATCAATGCAGTCACACATGATAGTGACAATGATGTTCTCTTCATGTCTAGTTTATCTGCAGAGTTGCTTACCACTTCAGATGATGCATATTCCCAAGATTGGATTTTGGATTCTCGTGCTTCATTCCATGTTACTCCCCATAGGGAATGGTTCTCCACTTATGACAGTGGAAAGACAGGTTGTGTGCATCTTGGAAATGACTATGCATGTGACATAGTGGGAGCACGTGACATAAAGTTTTCTTTTGCAAATGGGTCTGCATTTGTTTTGAAACATGTGAGACATGTGCCTAAGCTGACCAAGAGTCTTATTTCAGTGGGTCAGCTAGATGATGCTGGTTTTCACACCACTTTTGGCTTTCAGAGTTGGAAAATTCAAAAGGGCTCTATGCTTTTGGCCAGGGGTGCCAAGTGTGGGACTTTGTATCCCTTACATGTATCAGGGGTATTTGATCATGTTGTTGCAATAACCGAGCAGCCAAGCACTTCTTTGTGGCATTGCAGATTGGGGCACATGAGCCAAAATGGAATGAAACTCTGATGCCGTTTGGGTTATGTACCGCATTTGAGTTTCTCTGATTTTGAATTTTGTGAGCATTGTCTCTATGGGAAGAAGCAGACTAAATCAGCCCATAAAAGAAGGGGAAAGAAAGAGTTTGAAATGCTTGATTTGGTGCATTCAAACGTATGTGGTCCCATGCCTACATGGTCATTAGGCGGGGCTGAATACTATGTGACATTCATTGATGATGCAACTAGGAAAGTGTGGGCTTATGCTATAGTTCGGAAGAGTGATGTGTTCCAAGTATTTCAGAAATGGCTGGCCTTGGTTGAGAATCAGTCAGGTAGAATGCTTAAATGCCTACGGACTGAGAATGGTGTAGAGTATCTCTCTCATGACTTTCAGCATTTCTGTGATACACGTGGGACTAAGAGGGAGCTCACATCCCCTCATACTCCAGAGCAAAATCTAGTTGCAGAAAAGATGAACCGTACCATTCAAGAAAGGTTGCAATGCATGCTTTCCAATGCAAGTCTTTCTAGTGGTTTTTGGGCTGAGGCAATGAAGACTGCAGTGCATGTGATCAATAGATCACCTAGTAAGAGTTTGGATGGTGGTATTCCCGAAGTGGGTTGTGGGGGTTAAAGGTCACTGTGCCTTTACCCCAGTTATGTACAATACTCAAACACATATATAAATGAGTGAAAAAGAAGATTAGGGTGGTTCTACACCCACCAAAACTTGTGTGGCTCTCTGTCTCTCTCTCTCTCCTTCTTTCGTTCTTGCTTCCGTTGAGAGCACTCTCAACTGGTATCAGAGCCCGGGTGATCTAGTTGAGCGTGCGTGAATGCTTGAAGCTCAGCAGCTCTGTGGGAGGAAGGAGAAGCTCTGTGGGAAGATTTGTGGGCGACTTTACTTGCATCCGAGTGTGCAGAGACCTTGGAGGAACCTTTGGAAAAGTCACTTTGGTTTTGCGAAGTGGTTTTGAGAGCCTGTTAAGAGTTTTCAAAGAAAAAGTCGTTTTTTGAGCTTTTCCCTGTTCCATTCGATGACAGAGACTCCGTATTGACTTGTAGAGGCAACTATTGCTTGCTTTTGGTGTCCACTTCACTTCAGGAGCTTGGAAACACCTTCATTCTTGAATCTGGGATCATTTCATTGGATTTCTGACTCACTGTGTCAGTTTCTGCGTTTTTTGCCCGGGTGTTGGAACTCAAGTTTGGAGCAACCATTTGCAGATCTGTCAGTTCCGGTGGACTCAGGAGGTCCTAAAACTTCTATGTTGCTCATCATTTGCACTCCGGTGGAGTTTACAAATAGCTCTGATACCAGTTGAGAGTGCTCTCAACGGAAGCAAGAACGAAAGAAGGAGAGAGAGAGAGACAGAGAGCCACACAAGTTTTGGTGGGTGCAGAACCACCCTAATCTTCTTTTTCACTCATTTATATATGTGTTTGAGTATTGTACATAACCGGGTAAAGGCACAGTGACCTTTAACCCCCACATAAAAAGCATGCCAAAAACTTGGCAGATACATGTACTCCTCCCCTCTCACACAAGTAAAGACATTGTACTTGGACAAAGCCTCAGTGGACGTCTCTATTTTGTACCACTTAGTGATAGCCAACTCAAGAGCTCAAAACCCTGCTCTCTATTCTATATCACTTACGAGAACTTAGAAGTTACGAATGTTTGATCTTATGGTTCAATGTTGAGTGGCTGAAGCTGCAAGATCCAAGGTAGAGAAGTTGAGATGATCACGACTTGGATAAGACGACTCCTTCATGCATGGCTCAAGAACTAGCACAAGAGGTACCTATGCAAGAGAAGGCAATAGGCAGCCAGTGGAAGGATGGATAGTCCCCAGGTACAAGCTAGGACTAGTTGGAAGCTCTCGTTGAGTGGCTGAATGGAGCTCTGCACTGGAGATAAATCTTTGAAATGAATGGACATTACCTTCGAGATCAAGTAAGGAGTTTTATGAGCATCTCTACTACTGACTAAGTGGAACGTAAAAGGGTAGCGACCTAGACTTTCTCTCTTATTCTTGTGTGCTCTCCTCACTTGGATGCTCATCGTTTGGAAACTTGGAACCTCTGTCGTATCCATTATTTAGAACCTTTGTCTAATTATTCCTTGGCATTACCTCAAATATGCATTTCATTATGAAGCTCTGTTTTGAAATGCAATACCTACGGTGAGGAGCAGGCCGTCCTTGTGGAACTTGTCGATCTGCAAGATGTTCCAGATATATATATATATTCTCTACATCCAGATCTCATTCCAAATATATATGTTCTCTGCATCCATTATGACACTAATTCCATGCTGCTAAGTTTTTTTATGCCGGTCACACATAGTCACAAGCTCATGGAGAGCTTTCCACTTTTCATTCTTTAACTTTTTTTGCTATCGTCGATTATGACCTTGCTTTCAAAAATTCTAGGGGGAAACAAATCGAGAACAAACCCATGATGACCATGAGACCTGCTACATTTGGATTTGAGCTAGGCCTTGCATTATTATCCACCATTGTTAGGATGTGCTACTACATAGTCGGTGGTCAGGCAACCTCTGTGAGTTATTCCATGCACACATTTAGAGTTTTTCACCTTTTGAGTTCCATTGATTGCTTTAGGAGATCGCCACCCCGACTGGCTTCATCTTGTTTGTTTAGTTGGGATTTGTTGTGGCGCAGCTCACTAGACATAAGAGCTACCAATCTGTGCGACTCCAGATTGCTGTAGGTGCCTTTTACATTTGCACTACCACTGTGCCTTCTACATTTGCACGTCTCACGAAGAACTCTACGTAGAGCTTTTTAGTCTCTGGAAAGCTACTATTTCTAGTCATAGTTCTCCGTGCCACAATTGCAGCAGCCTTACGTGCTACTGGTGGAGTGCATTGTACATACTTTCGGTGCTATGGTCGACAGGTCATTGCATTTTGTATGGCTCATGAGCCCTTGAGCTCGTCGTTGCACTCGGTCATCATTTTGCCAAGCTGGCAGTGAGAGCCTTGATCTCGTTGTTGCATTCGTGTACACAGACCTTCTAGTGTTGTGTATTGTAGCTACGTAGATCTTGGCGGGATAGGAAATGCATCTGCTAGAGCTAGTAGCACTGCTGGCTTACTGTGTTAGGTGCCTGGTTGCATGAAATTGTGTTGGCTCTTTACTTGCATGGCATTTTCCTGTCTTAGAGCCAGACCCAATAAAAATCTATCACACTCTAAATCCATTACTTGAGGATAATCCCCTCATTCGCACAAGTTATGTTGGGCACTATTGTAATGCGACGTTGATATCTTCAAGTGTATAAGAGAGATAGGGAGGAAATATTGTTCTCTATTATGGATCCCAGTGTCTCAGTATCATGATAATAGTTCTCTACGATTTTACATTAGTGCTGAAGGGATTTTCAGCTTGAGTCATTGATACTCTCACTAATTGTGGATATCATGATGAATACTGGTGTGTAGTGGTGGTTGGTTGCTTTTTTGTTGCCAAGTGCATGGCCCCTTTTGGGTACTTTTATTGACTGCTTCAAAGGTAGCTTATTGCCCATGAGGGGGTGCCTAACTATCTACACGATTGCACTCCTTCTCATCTCCTTGGACGTAATGTATAGTAGACATATTTAGTGTTGTTTACATGTGGTTTCAAAAGAATTGACTATATTCACATGTGGACATATCTGCATCTATTTACTCTCAAGCATTAAGTCTTGAAGACCAAGTCTTTTAATGCTATATGAAACCTTATAATTTTATATTAAAAAAATGATGTTAATTTCCTCTTGACTTAATAGATCTTGGGGGGTAAGTACAAAGTCGTCCTTAGTTGCATAAGGATGATTATCCATGGACTATATTTATTCAAACTCATAGGGGCAATGGTTGGACTATAATTATTTGGACTCCTGGGGCCAATGGCTAGACAAACAAGATGGAAAAGTATAATGCATTACTTTGAAAATTTTCTTTAATTATTGAGCAAAAGAACTGTCGGTCAATTGTTAATTACATGCCTTAGATATACATTTGGCACATAAAGATAAATTGAGTTGTCAGAATTACTTGTTAGCTTTATACCTTAACAGCTAGGTTTGGTAGGATATGCCTATAAATATTGATGCGCCTCAGGATTATATAGGGCTTTTCCCTAAGGGACCCCCCTAGAGTTTTTAAAGCTCCCCTATACTTGATCAAATGAGGTGGTTTAAGGGAGTTCCCTTTTTGGAAACTGTATTCCAAAGGAATCCTTTATCGAAAATCCTTTAAATATTATGTTTGCTTGTAATATATCTCTTAGAATTTGCCTTGGATCAAACAACTTTGTGCCAAGGGAATATCTCTAATTTTTCAAGCAAATTCGTTATACTCCATTGATGGCATGGCTTGGAGTACAACCTTGTACCAAGGGAGAGTCCTTGGTCGATATTTCTATCATTAAGGGAGTATCCTTCTACTTTTTTGCTATTTACTGTTTGAAATTTTGTTACTGTATTCTATGATCATTGGATTGGATTAGTAGTGCTTCGCTTATTTGAAGATCCCTAAGGTTTGGTTGATTGGTGACTTGAATTTCATTATAGTAGTAGGGTCTGGTAGTAGTAGGGTCTGGCACAACCATCTTTCTATACTTAGAGCACCTGGGTAATATTTTACCCTTAGGATGGTATTGGGTTACACTTACACTTTATACTTTAATATGTTACACTTTACACTTTATACTTTGATAAATGGAAAAGGCCATCATTTGTCATGAGTCGGTAATTTGCTAGCATTTGTCATGAGTTGGTAACTTGCCAACAATGTTTGTTATATTGGGTTGCATTTCTTGAGAACTCCTCCTAATGTGATTGGGGAGAGAATTATCATCGGAGTATTCTTTTATCTTATAAGTTGTATTATGGAGAGAATTTCCTATCTACTGAATTAAGAAACATTCATGGTGTGATTATTAATAGAAAAGATTTTAGCATGATTTTAAATGTGAAATGGTGAAAAGGCCATGTAGCATGGAGTTTGCCCTTCAATATTAACATTCTCAAGGACCTTATCATACTTTGATGTGTGCATAAATTTAATTGTGATATTAATAATTGGAAAGTACCAACAGGAGATCGAGGAAAGGTATAAGTATATTAAGGTTATATTTTGATTTTTTGACATTGGTAATTCCCTTGGACTTGGCTGGAATACCCAAATTTATGGTTTACTTGAGATTTCCACTTATTACTTGGATTTCACTAACATTTTATATGCATTTATTCATATCTTTAATTGCCCACCTCTGATTACTATTGAATACTAAAATGCCAAGATTTGATTATGCTAAATTAGATCGAGTGACATGGATAACAATTGTGTGCCGGCATTGAAGCCTGCAGTCCCATAATTCATAGTGTACATGTTCTAACGTGCTATGTTTGTGGATGGATGCAGGTGAGTCATCATACCTCTCCATCAGGTTTGCATTAGAAATCTAAGGCATAAAGACACGGTGTTGGCAAATTTGAGGAGTACTCTACAATGGATCCTCACCAAGTACTGCTAAATAAGATTGAACTCTCTATTGGAGACTAATCATCAGTATCGTTGTAATTTTGGAAATGTACTGATATAAATGTGACTATAATGTTTGAATCTCACTTTGACACCTTGTTAGGAGGAATGGTATGATATGGATTATTCTCACTTATGCGGTATTGAGAAGTTGGTTATTAATGGACTACTCTCACTAGGTGTTTGAAAGGGGCAATAGTAGATGTTTGCAATTGATTTACTATGACATTGAAAACTGGTCCAGTAGTATAGTAGGATAGATGTTTGATAGGAAACACACACACACACACACACACACATACACACACTTTGCCCCACGGTCTCTTTTTTAGCACATTGTATTATTACACATTCACACACATGCACGTACCCCCTAACACCTCCCTAGGCCCTTACCTTACTCCCTAAAACCCTTTATGTTTTAATTATTTTATATTCTTTTAGATATTGTCCACTCTCGTTAATTTTTTATTGTTGTTTAATTATTAAGCTACTAACTCCCCTTACCCTGATATACACTTTAACTATATGGACCTCCCTAGCCCCCTACCTTCCTCCCAAAAACCCCCTTTAAAGTTACTTTAATTGCACCTTTATGGTTATGTATTAGTAAATTTTTCGTGTTTCCCTTTGATCCAAGTAATCAGTCTAGCCTACATGCTTGCTCCCCCTAGCTTTGCTTACTTAACACACCTACCCATAACCCCCCATTAAAAATTTACCATCCCCAACCATTCGGTCACACACACACACACACGCTCACACTTACACACACTTTCTCTAAATCCTTAGCCACATATGACCCCCACTTAAAGTAACTTCCAAACCTCCAAAGTTCCAAACCATTAATACCGCTCCTACCTAACTCTCCCTCTTACGTGACCCTCTCCCAACCACCCATTTGTTTTTTGCCACCACTACCAACCGTTATGCACCGCCACCCTTATGGACTACCATGTTCTTTATGCCCATCGTTTGGCATCATCACCCTTCCTCTCTTACACTGAGTACTATTATTATGCCTTTCGAGCTCGCTACCCTTACTAATTCTGCCATTTCTCCAACCTACCTTTGACTGCTAAGCTTCTTTGCCAACCCATACGTATTGTTCTACACTCAGTCTTGATATTTGTCTTGCACACCCTCCTCTTGCCTTCTTCTCAATGCCTCTTAGCGCTGCTTTCCTTATGGCCTCTCGTCAAGTCTCCCTTCGGGTAGCTTGCCCTTTCATAGTTCGCCTCTCTGTGTTAACGGACAGAGTCTACACTCTTTGCCCTAGCTTTCACTTTCTTGCTTAGTGTCTTCCCTAACCGCATTCATGACTACTTCTTGCCTACTGCTTGGGTTCACGAATCTTCTCTAAACCTTTACGACTCCCCATTTTGGCGCTTCGTCTCGGGCTTCTTCTCAGTTTGCCTTAGTAACTTTCGCAGTAGGCCGATATGCCACCCTTCAAGTCGACTCACTGAGCTATTCTACGTGATCGGCAACCTTCGCTTGTCTTTTAGGTGCTTCACCTCCTTCTCGGACAACCTACGCTTACCCGTAACAAGCTCACTCTTTAGAGTTATCAAGCTCCCAGTACAGGGGGGCTCCCTTTTAGTGGTTGCTCCACGCTTAACTCCGTGTTCGCTTTGCTTGTATTCCCTGCTTTCAACGGCAAAAGCATGCAAATGGCTGACAAAAGCTCTTACGGCACTAAGCTTATCTTAGTTGTTTGTCGCATACTACTTTTAGTTTTCTCCACTGACATCGCGACTCGTATTCTCAAGATTTGTGAGCTTTTTTTAACTCTCACAATCCGTGAAGGGATTTGATGTTGTATTACGTTTTTATCTTCATAAGTATGCTTAGAGTTTCTTATTCAGTTATATGGGTTTATTACACGAATTCTTTGCTGAGTTATTAGTATTTGCATTTTGTCTTTATTATCCTACGAGATTTCGTTATTTAAGTGTATGTTTCTTTAATATAAAATTGTCTCTTAGCCTCCCCTTTTTTACTTTCATTTTTTAATTTAATCTAAGGTTGCTTTAATTATTATTTCTTTCTTTATATATATCTCTAGTTATTTATTTATCATTATTTATATATAAGTTTTTGTATACATATATATATGTGTGTGTGTGTGTGTGTGTGTGTGTGTGTGTGTGTGTGTGTGTGTGTGTATATACATATACATATATATAAACTTATGAAACTCTCTGTAGCACCGCGTAACTTCTTGAAATTTTAAATAAAAACATTTCATAACTATCTACCCTCCCTTTCTGCTTAATACTTCTTAGGAATTTAGTCAAATTTTCATGAAATTTATGATCATTTAATTAGTTTCCTTTGTCATGTAGTTTTGGTAATGGAAATTTTCTAAGGGTGTGGATTCCCCCCCCCTTGTCTATTCCATTTTATTTAATTCTTAGATAATTATTTGGTTAAGGTGTGGCCTAACCCCCCTTTTTAATTTGTTTCTCAAGTAATTTATGTACATTTTATTACCCTCACTATTTACTCCTCTCTCTTAAATAATCCTTTTTGTTGATCTTAAATCTTGTTAAATTTTTTGATAGTCTAAGAAGTTGTTTCACTTTCCTTCTAGAATCTGAAAAATTTGTTCAAATTCTTAGGTAAAGTGATAACAAGCCAAGGAATATAGGGATTACTTGTCTAGTCAAATTTAACTATATTGTTCTAACAAACACAATAAGACAAAGCACCCATAGATGTGCACACAGACGCATTTACTGAACTAAATAAAAAACTTACGGGCGCATCTATTTGCGCATCTATTTTCACGTCTGGAGACCTGCGTCTACCAGCGCATCTATATATCAAACACACGTGCATATAGACGCGCATGTAGATGCTTAAATAGACGCGCTTATAAACGCGTTTATAGGCACAAATATAAATGCTTGTCGAACAGACAGATGCGTATATAGACGCGTTTATAGACGCACTGATAAATGCACTTTATAATATATATTTTTTAAATTTACAGAATGCTGTGTATGTTGTGTATGCTATATAGTTACAAGAATCCCATATCCACATTATGTAATTCAATTCTTACAGCCAACCGCATTTTAATTACAATTCCAAATAAAACATTACAAGTCCAAAACGCAATAAAATTGAAAGCTCAAAAAGTGCTTGTATATACATATAGCACGAAGCTAAGTCACGTCATGTGGCTTCAAGTACAAAAAATAAGGAAGCTAAGCCACGTCATGTGGCTTCAAGTACAAAAAATAAGAGGAGTGTATATACAAGAGGCACGAAGCCAAGCTAGTGGCTTTAAGTACAAAAAAGAGTAGCTAGCACTAGTTCTACGACTAATCCTCGCTGCCTTCCACGCTCCCTTCTGCGCTCCCTTCTGCGCCTCCTTCCTCGTCTTCCTCGTCGTCTTGTGCACGGGCCTATAAACAAGGGACAACATATATCAATGTATAAAAAATCAAATCTTTACTTATAATTTTGGCATTATTTAATTACTTTCAAATACCTCGGGGGCCGCTCCAGTAGCCCGGGTATACTGCTCCTCAGTAATCAACCCGTCATCATAGAAGTGCCTCCATGTATCTCCTCTGCGATGGTGGCGGTGGTAGGCTGTCTCCACAGGAGTAGGGTATCTGCCCACGATCTCAAGCTACAAGACGACACACTTTGCGGAGGGATTAGTACAAAGAAACAACCTCCTAATAAACTACATAAGCAATATAATTTGAGATCGATACTTACAAATTGGGCCTCCCGTGATTCAACACCCCCTGCTCCAAAATGCGCACTTCCATATTCCTCCATCTGGATCCTTCGTGCCTCCATGTGCTGCAGACTGGGGTCCTCCCTCGCTGACTTCATTGCTTTCTTCCACTCACGCTTGTGAGTGGTGTGGGGCGGGCCCCTTGGTGGTTGACCTCCCTCAAGCCTGGCAAGCTCCGCTAGTGCCTGCCTCTTAAGTGAAGATCTTTTATTGCCAAGTATCGTAAAAATCTTTGACTTGGCCCATTTATCTGTGAACTGGCGATGATTGGGGGCGTTAGGATACCTGGAGCGAACAACAACGAGGGTCTCATCAGCCAATCTCTCTGGCTGGTCTTTGAAGTGGATAAAGCAATCTCTATAATTGTTAGCAATTACAGAGCGCATGAAGGCCATGATGTCCTTCCCCCGTGCATCCATCAAGATGCCTCCTGTCTGAGTGATGTCATAGAATATCGTACCATCACCTGGAGGCACGTCTAAATCATCTAAATCATCATCGTCCCTACTGCCACCCCTCCCAAAGCACTGTGCCATGCATCCCCCACCGCTCTCCCTGCTACTACGCCTGCTACCGTGTCGTGTCGAGCTCATACGCTGGCCACTCATAGCTGGAGACTGTATGGGACTACGCTGACCACTCGTAGCTAGAGAACCGAGTCTCGGCGGCACAGGAGTACGTCGATGGCTCTGCGAGATAGAAGGACCTCTCCTGACGGCATGGGGGAAGGGGCATAAGACGGGATGGCAGAAGGGACATAAGACGGCATGGGGGAAGGGGCATAAGACGGTATGGGGGAAGGGGCATAAGAAGGGGCATAAGACGGCTGTGCTGATTCCGTTGGGGTGATCTCAGGCAGTGTGGGGTGGTTTGGAGTCTATAGTGCTGACTCTTGGGGAGTGTTTAGAGTACCCGTCATATACCCGTATAACTCCATAGGACTAGGAGGGTGCCCTAAAAGGTTATATAAGTCCTTCCAAATAGAATCCCGCAGATCAAGTGAGCTGGAAGCGCTTCCTGGCCACATGTTGAACTGGAAAAAAGAAAAAAAATCTATTACTGATGAGCTGAGAAGAAAGGGGAAGGGAAGAGAGGCTTACTGTCAGAGTGCGTCTATAGACGTGTCTGATATTTGTGTCTACAAATAGACTAGACGCGTGTTTAGATGCGCCTGTAGGCGCAGTTTTAGATGCGCTCGAAGACGCGCCTATAGACACGCCCTGACAGACGAAATTTCTAAAAAGTAGAAAAGGACATTGCGCCTGATACACAAATGTGACACTGATACCCAGATCATGCATTTCTTGGATACGAGAAAGTACAAATCTAAAGAGAGCAAACTTCCAGACAAGATCAACTGCAAAAAGACTTACCTTGGATAGAGGTATGGAAGGTTCTTCTTCTTTTTCAAAAACTTTTTCAAAGTTGCTTCTCCTCCTTGTTCGTCCTCCTCTCCTTTAAGCTTGGAAGTAAGTGTGGGTGCCTTCCTCTTAAGTGTAAGCTTGGAAGTAAGTATGGGAGCCTTCCTCTTAAGCATCGAAACTGTGGATCTGCTAATAAGGAAGGAAGCAAGCTGCGCGAAGTATAAGTAATGTGAAGAAAAGCAAAGCGAGCGCGTTAAAAGCAGGTTTAAAAGCCGTGTCTATAATCGCGTCTAATGGCGCGTCTATAGGCTCATCTAAATACAGAGAGTAGATGCGCCTTTAGACGCACTTTTAGAAGCAACTGTGGACGCGCTTTTAGACATGCCTTTAGACGTGCCACAGAGTTTAAAATTAAACATTTGAAGAAGAGCAAATTTGGTGGGTTGTTTGTTTGTAGGATGTCTTCATCTTCAACAAGTAGCTCCAATGAGGATGAATCCCTCCGTTTCCACCATCGCGAAATGTGGTTGGAGCAAAAAATCAAATGTCTGTGTGATCGACGTCGAGGAAACATGTATCGTGCATGCAGGATTACACTCAATCATATCTCAAAGTATGGAGAATGGGATGTGATCGTAAACAGGGTAAGGGTTTGTAAGTTAAGGTTGATTGAGATACCTATAGGTGTTCATATGTTTGAGTTATGATCCCATTTTAATTTGATACAGGATGCAGTGCCACACCTGCATATGTTGTCCTATGCTCGCCGTGAGGAGGCGAAGCATCGGCGATATGAGGTGGGATCTTCAAGAGGGACCGTTACGGATGCATGGAGTGATGGTAATAGTAGCCCTCTGCCATTACCTCATGAAGCCGTGGAGGAGGAGGTGTTTGATGATATGGTGCGGGATTTATATGTCCATCAAGGGAGGGATGATAGCATGGATCAGGATGATCTTTTTACTGCAGCATCGACTCCACTGTTTGAGGGGTGTACATTCTCTATTCTACGTGCCTCCCTTGAGTTACTAAACTTGCAAACCATCTATGGATGGAGCAATGCAAGTTTGAATGCATTACTCAAGTAAGCCTTAAAGTCTATTTTGCAAACATGGTGAATTATGCTAGTGGGTCAATTACTCGAATGCTTTTCCTCATTTATGGTCTTCACGTGCAAGCTATTGTATAAAATGCTTCCAAGGGAGAATAAACTACCGACCTCAAGAGATATGGCAAGGCAACATGTGACCTCTCTTGGAGGATTACAAGCGCATCCATGCATGTGTCAACGATTGCGTTTTGTTTCGTGGACTACATAAGGATGCAAGAGAGTGTCCTACTTGTGGAGAGGCAAGATATAGAGCAGATCTCAAAACCTTGGACGTGCCTCATAAGGTTCTGCGACATTTTCCCATAATCCCTCGCATCCAACATATGTTCAAGTGCAAATCTATTGCAGAGCTCATGTCATGGCATTCCTCCCATCGATCAACCGATGGCAAGTGGAGAACTCCCGCGGACTCTCCTGCGTGGAAGCATATTGAAGACACATGGCCAAGCTTCAAGGAAGAACCTAGGAGCTTGAGACTTGGATTGGGTATGGACGGTGTGAACCCATTTGGTCTCAAAAGCATGTCTTACAGTGTATGGCCAGTGATATTGGTGAATTACAATCTTCCACTCTCTATGGCTATTAAGAAAGGACATGTTATGCTGTCCCTTCTAATTCCAGGGAAATATAAAGTCAAAACCCCTATGTTTATTTGGAGCCTTTGATTGACGAGCTAGAGATACTTTGGAGAGGTATCGAGGTGCATGATGTGAGCAGGCCTCCCTCGTCACGAGACTTCAACTGCAAAGCAGTCTTGATGTGGACGATGCATGACTTCCCAGGCTATGGCGAGTGTTCAGGTAAGCATTGCACTTCTAATTATGAATAGGCAAAGGATGTGGCACCCTAAACCCACCTTCAACTCTTAATTGCGTCTATTGTTCAGGTCTCACTACATCGGGTTACCATGCATGTCCTGTTTGTGGTCCTTCGCTAGTTGCCTCATGGGCAAACGCATTGAATAAGGTCATCTATGAGAATCACCATCGATTTCTCCCACCTAATCATCCTAGATATGTTGCCCCTTGGAATGAAGTCCTCCCACAATCACTCACCGCAGGAGATTGGATGAGAATTTGGGATGGTTCCACGACTCCTCCACCACTTGGCATGAGCCGATAAGGGTTTGTAACTATTGGCTGGAAGTAAAGATTAGCTATATTGGCTGAAAGTAAAGATTGCCTGCTAACACTTTATTTTGTTTAGATACTCCATCTTTTATCGTTTACCATATTGGTCCCACCTCAAGATCAATCACCTGCTTGATCCCATGCATATCTTCAAGAATGTGGCATCTACCATTTGGGAGCATTTGAATGGGACACGAGATTCGGCAGGCATAAGGGAGGATCTACGTACCACAGGGAGGATGCGTGAAGCTTGGCCTCAAGAGAGACCAAATGGGCGTGTTTTTTTACCTCGTGCACTGTGGATGGTATCAAAGCTAGAGATGGCGACGGTGAAGCGCGCTATTACTACAATTCGTACTCCCACTGGATGCATGAGGTGTTTGAAGGGAGCCTTTACAAAGAGCAAGAAAAGAGGTGTAGAGCAATTATATGGCTTGAAATCTCATGATTGGCACAAGATGCTCCAAGTAAGTATTTTATGTGCATAATATCTTTTTCCTTTCAAATTTGTGAGTGAATAGTTATAAGCAACTAATCAACCACCTCCTCGTGGATTCAGTTCATACTACCTACTAGCATTTCACGTATTGCATCGAAGGACGTGAAAGATTGTATTTTACAAGATGGGCGAGCTTGTGAGGTACTTTACATAATACAAAATATGATGCATATCAATGCTCCATGCAAGTTTGAATGCATATTGCTAATATGCTATACTTTTTCATTTCTAGGTATGTGAGCTCAAAGGAAATAGATCCCACCACGCTTGAGAATGCTCGAGTTATGTTAGTGGAGGCGGTTTGTTTAGTGGAGGAGACATTTCCACGTTCTATTTTCACAAGCCAACTACATCTCATAGTGCATTTGGTTGGATGAGATTGCTATATGCGGTACTATACATGCACGATGGTTGTTCTTCCTCGAGTGCTTCATGAAGACCTTGAAGGGCTTTGTGAGACAAAATGCAAGACCCGAAGGTAGCATGGCTGAGGGTTGGTTGGTACAAGAGTCACTTGTATATATTTCTAAGTTTCTTGTTGATGTGGATAGCTCTCTCCCACGACTATGGAGAGATGATGAAGACCTAAGGATGACCTCTATTGTGCCTCAAGGGAAAGGATGCAACAAAGTAATAGACACGGAGTTGCATAATAGTATCAACCTCTTTTGCGTGCTTAATAGTGATGTGATGAAAAGATGGGTGACAAGATACGAGGATGCAAAGGCAAGAAGACAAGAAGAAAGGGCCCTCTTTTGTACACACCACGGATCTCGTGTGCCATACCCTCAGTATCTAAGAGCACTTCCAAAGGATGTTCATGTGGATTGGCTACTTGATGAAATGGAGAAAGCAGAGAAAGACGAGGGGATGCATATCACAATGGAAGAATGGGAGTATGCTAGGGGATGCATGAGCAAGGTCGGTATATAGAATGTTATGCATAAGCTAGGAGCTTTCAATAATTTAGATTGCTTATTTAATTGATTTTTTCTTGGTGTAGTGCACTATGTTCAATGCTATATGGTGTGAGGGCAAGCATTTTTGAACACAACGGATTGATGATAAGAGAAACACACAAGTTGCGGCATCATTGCTAGCTTTGAGGGAGCCAATGGAGCCATGGATGATTATTGTGGCATAATCCAAGATATTATTATGCTTGACTTTTGACACTTCTTTGTGTATGTTTTGGATGTAAAGTGGTTTAAGGACGTGGTGAAAAGAGGCCCTAATGCAACAATCAAACGCCATGCAAGTGGCTTTGTAACTATTGACTCCACAAAGTTTTGGCAAAGTAGGAAGGACACACTAGTACTACTACAACAATGTGAATAGGTACTATGCACACATATAAAAATACTCGCTTTTAAATATTTGATGCAAGAAAAATAACATGATTGTATTTGTGTTTGAATTAGGTTGTCTATCAACCATGGTGGATAATAATAGATGGTGGCATGTCATACCTATTATGCCACGTTCCAAAGTGATGTATAGTACATTTACTAATATGGAGCGTATGGAGGATTATCATGGCCATGGACGTGATGATGACCGTGATACGAGAGAGGAGGATGATCATGAGATAGGAGATATAGATATTGAGGCCATTACCCGTGAGGACGAGCCTACCATTCGAGATGCTGATTTCAATGAGCACATGAGTGGCACAAGTAGTAGTGGGTCGAATGTATTTGTAGATCTAAACACTTGTTTGGATTTTGAAGTAGATAGTTTGGCAAGGGTTGATGTCATTGAGGATGAGATTGAACCATAGCCCCATAATTGATATTGGCAAAACTATTTTACATATTGTCTCATTCTCCTCATCTCACTTAATTCTTGTATATGTGGGCCTCCGGATTTGCCTTGAGAAAGACTTGCTGCTCATCATCCTCCAATCCATCTGCCATGTTCACCGTCTCGGCCAACACAGGTCAGACCACATCTGCCAATGGTGCCGCCACTCCCATTGTGACATGCACTTTCTTCTTTCCTCTCCGCACTGAAATGATGCTCTGCTCCAATTTTGCTTGACTTTTGCTTGCTGCAACATAGGGCTACCCAAAAGGATGCTATAACTTTGGTGTTGCAGCTTCCATGTTGAGCACCACAAAGGACACCACAAATGATATGCCCGCCACCTCCAGAACAATGGCCTGCAAGATTCTGAGTGGTCGCACCCGACGATCTTCCATGTGGACTAAGAATGGTGCCGACTCCCAAGACATTCAGCCCATTTCTTGGCAGGTCTTCAAAGTGACAATATTGACCCTCGGACTGCCATCTACCATCACCTGAGCAAAAGTCCGACCTTGTGCCTTTGCGGAAATCATTGGAATTCTCATGTCAGTCAAAGGAACTCCCCGAACTAGGCATGAATCAGCTTGACATAGCTCCACCTCTTCTGGTTCAGACTCCGCGTGCAGGGAATGCAACAATTGCCGATGGAGTCCCGAAACCAGATTAAGCAATCGGCCCAATGAAATTTGGATAGGAGCCTCCAAAATGCACTCCAACCTTGGCTCCCTTTGCAGAGAATTTGCCTGCCTCTTGACTTGGTTAGCGACCAACTGTAGCATCATAAATACGCACAGATGCTACGGGAAACAATAGACACGTAACATCCACGAGAACGAAATACAGATATTCAAGAGACTGATAGAACCTTGAAGAACAATGTATTCCGGAGCAATAGCTCGCACAACATCTGTGTACACAATGACTTCAGAATGCTAGTAATAACATGCGTACAGAACCATCTGATGGTTAGAGAAGTGGCTGTTGAAGACAACAACCACTTGGAGATCTGCACCATCAACCGTTGTGGCTAACCTACCCTTGCATACCCCTCTAGGTCCACTCTCTATAGTCACAATGCCTGTTTGAATGTCCTTTTTTTATTCCTCCTCCCTGCCCAAAAGCATCCCAGCATTTCGGACATCTTCAATGTTGCCTGTCCAAAAGCAACCACTATAGTGACATAATGGCTTTGCTGCACAACAACACTTTATTCTGCGAGGCTCCTCTGCAGCCATCACCGTAGTTCTACTCTTAATCCGTGCTAGAAATGTACTGAATAGGTGCAATAATGCCACCCCGCTTGCTCAGTCTCGCATCACTACTCTCAGGCAACTCTATCGGCAACTGCAACATCGCTCCACTCGAACTAGCATCCACAGTCATCTCTAACTGCCGCTTCTGCATGAACATCTTCAATCTTCGAACCTGCTCCAAATTCATCAACCATTGCAACGGATGAGGCTTGGATCTATCCACTACCTGCTCTTCAAGCCATTGCTCTATGGGTAACACTTCATCTATCCAAGCACCCGACAGTAATTGCTATTGCCATCCTTCCTGT
Source organism: Dipteris shenzhenensis (assembly GCF_047967505.1). NCBI lineage: Eukaryota > Viridiplantae > Streptophyta > Polypodiopsida > Gleicheniales > Dipteridaceae > Dipteris > Dipteris shenzhenensis. Next base: position 18,836,689 of record NC_141599.1, read on the forward strand.
GTTGTCATCGCAGGTCTTTGAATCACCATCGGCTCATAGGAAGGGGAATCTGGTTACCCTGAAAAGTGTGTGCTTATTAAAATACTTCCCTAAAAACTTATCAGCCTCTTTCCACCAAGGAGGATGAGGAAGTAATGACAGGCTGAAAGAATGGGCGCACAATTCCAACCACAGACAAAGTGAACGCCTCTGCCACTTCAACGCATCTATTCTTTTGCTGTTGCAGAGAATGGCTTCCACAATGCCTTCTACCAGTTCTTCATATTTGGCTTGCCAATCCTCTTCAATCTATACTGACTCCGCAACCACTCCTTTTTCCTTATCCGTACCACCACCACCACTAGAAGAAGTACTAGACCATTTTGGTCTAAAACTAGTCGGCACCTACGGACCCACATCTCCATCCCTCCTGGGTTGTCATTTGTGCAGAACCAAGCTCCCGACAGGTCTATGGAACAACAGCCACACTCCATCTTGCCACCTGCTTATCCCATTCCACCTGCACATCACCTTGAAGAGCTTCTCATCTACTCCATGTTAACACTCACATTCCCCGAAAAAGCCCGCAGATACTTCGCTAGTGCATCAGTAGTATGTCGACATAGCAACTCCTGCTCAACGCTCGACACATACTCTACATGCAGCTACTGTGCGGCCTCCGCATGTGCTTCTGCCACTTGAACTCTAGCTTTAAGGACTGTCATCTGGTCCTCCAGTTGCCGCATTTACTCCTACTGACCTTGCAGAGAATCATTTTCCATGCGCAATTGCATGACTTCTGGTCACTCTAGCAGATTCTCCCCCTGTACCAATTTGTGAAGCTATTTGCATGAGCAAATGCGAACAAAACTGTAGCTGTACGTGCATAGGCCGTGACCAAAAATTGAACCCGATAGAAGACACTGGCGATACACTCGCAGACTCCGAGATCGCCGTTAACACTTCTGCCATCGACACCCTTGTCGCATCAAAGACTGCCACTGATGTTGTAGTAGTCACCGTAGTCGTTACTGCTGAAGCTGCTCCATCCACCGTTGCGTAAGGGAACCTCCCACCACCGGAGTACTGCCTTGGATCACCACTCAGGCATTAGACACTGGAGTCACCATCACCTGCTTTGCCATGACTAGTAACACCATCAGTGTAGACACAGCAATTTGCCTCGTCGCAACCCCACTAGTGGAAACGCCTCCCACACCGCCAATATGTACAGGAGTTGAAGGTGCAAGGGGAGATACCACCCCCTGGCTAAGACGAGGCTTCTTCCATCGTTGTTTCGTAGCCACTCCACCAGAAGATCCCTCAGCTTCATCTTGTACAGGCCCATCAAGTGCGAGAGTGAGCACCAAGGCAGTCGACCGTCGAGGCGCTGTAGACTCTAGATGAATTGGAAACAAAACCTCCGAGACCTGCCCAATCTTGGAATTCACTACCTGCTTCTTATCCACATGAGCTTCCACCCGTAAAGCTTCTACATGAATCTGCTCCTTCAGGATTCAAGCCCATGGCACCGCCCTCTCTTTAGCAGCATCTATCATCCCTCAAGTCCGAGGAGTGATGGTATACATTTTGGCCTGCAAGAACAGCAACTCGAGAATCCAGCGATACATGTCCCTCATCTGAGCATCTGAACACCCACTCAGCTTGTATTCACCCCAGGTAGGAGCTCCAAACTTTGCTAGTGTACACGTTGGTTGCACGATCATCCCTCCATCCATAGGCAAAAAGAGACGTTGATGAATCAATTGCACTGTCAGCTCCCAATGCTCACCCAAAAACTCCACAACAAATCCTACCGCCAAAACTACTGGCAAAGCGCCGATGTTGACGGATGAACAGCCACCCTCTGCCAATTGATACTGCTGAAACTATGAATTCGTATTTGTTGGAGACGAGCATCAATCGATTGGGAATCTATATACACTAATAGAAGAAGAGGAAGAAATTGAGCATGAGCCATCCCCATGGAGAAATGAGATAACAATGAATGCCGATGAGAGCTGGAAGGTGAATGCACTCAAGAGGACTGCAAGTGCGATGACGAGCAAGTAGCAAGCAAATTGGTACATGCAAACAATGGCTCTAGAGTCGTAATTCAGATTGCCAATATCCCGCCCTGACGAAAGTGAGTTGCATGGCGGCTAGTAGGCTAGGACCTCATAGAAGATTACTGTGTCATCATGCCACGAATCCTTCTACTACGTGTCCTCATGCGATGGCTCGGCCGCCTCCACCTCAACCTAGGAAATCTGTGCCTCATGAGAGATGGAGAATGGGCATTGAAGATTACTGTCATGATGGTATGGACGAAGCCGAAACCCATTAACTAGATGTGGAAGTACGTGCCCTTGCAAATCTGTAAAATAAAACAATGTCGATCCGCAATCATGAAAAACCCAAAAAAAACCCCACCATCACAATTTCAACTTCCCTAGCATTTTACCAAGGCGAGCATTGAACAGAAGAACCAGTTGCCCATGCTCAAAAGATTTCTTCTTGGATGCCAAATCACCCTCCACTTGCGCCTAGCTTGAACCTCCAAGGTGAGATAGTAGCTCTCCAGCCATAAATCATCCAATTGATCTAGAACATCCAACTAGAATACCATAGAGTCCTGTGAAAGAATTATGTCCACCGCAATCCTCAGACTCAGAACAATATGCTCGATCGACGTGATTGCTTTCAACCCAAACACCAATTTAAAAGGAGTCAACCCTGTGGCCACCTTGAATGATGTGCAGTATGCCCATAGTGCTACCAGCAACTTCTCATCCCAATCCGTGCGGTGCTCATTCACTAGTAGCGACGTGATCCTTTTAAACGTATGATTGGTAGACTCAGCCACTCCATTTGCTTGTGGATAATAGGGGGAAGACTTCTTATGAATCACCATATAAAAAGCATTCGTCCGCTTGATGACTTTGTTGACAAAATGAGTCCCCCTGTCTCGCTGAGAATCTCAATTGGACACCCAAACTAAGTGAACACATCGTGGTATAGACACCTTGTGACCGATTTTGCGGTGTTGTCCCGCAAGGCCCAAGCTTCCACCCATTTGGTGAAATAATCAGGGCTACCAGAGTGTAGCAATTTCGTGTGCGGCAGCTACGGGCTTGAATGGACCCATGAAATCTAGGCCCCATTTCTGAAATGGTTCCAGAGGCAAGATGGGATAAAGTGGCATGCGGTCTCGATCAGTGGGCCATCTCGACCGTTGGCAAAGATCACAACTTTTTGCAAACCATCAAGCATCCTTCTGTATGGTCAGCCACCATAACCCTGCCTACAAAACTTTCTTTGCAGTGACTTCGTCCGCAAAATGGCCACCCAAAACCCCACAATGGGCTTCCATTAGCACTGCTTCCTGCTCATGAGGTGGAACACACTGCAATAGCGCCTCAGTCAGATGGCATCGGTACAACTCTCCCAGGACTACTTCAAAGGATCGGCTCCGCAATGCCAAGCATTTCCTCTGATCCCGATTTATGTACTTGGGCATGATGCCAATAGATAGGAATCAGAGCATCTCATCATACCACGACCATGGTCCTTCTAGGATGACTTCGGCCTCTGCTGTGATCGGATCCCCGCCCAAAAAATTGTTGCTAGCTCCGCATCAAGGAACTCATCCTCCACCCCCGTTGGCAGCTCCCCAGACTCCAGTCAGGAAAGATAATTTGCAACCGCGTGCTGCGAGCCTGAGCGATGAATAACATCAAAGTTGTATTCCTGTAAGAGCAACACCCATCGTGCCAATCGGTCCGTAAGACTTTGTTGCTTCACCAAATATAATAATGCGGAATGATCAACATGGAAGACAAACGGTTGGCCCAACAAATAATGCCAAAATTTCTTGATAGAATAGATCATGCCTAGTCCTTCTCGCTCCGTGATGGAATAATTCTTTTCGGCCATTGAGAGCCGTCGGCTCGTGTAGTAGACTAGGCAATACCACTTATTCGCATCTTCCTACATCAAGATGCTCCCAATAGCTCTATCCAAGGCATCCACGAACACATGAAAATTTTTCTCCCAATCTAGAGATAGCAGCACTAGTGCCAGCTAAATCTTCAACCTGGCAGTATGCTTGGTCGCACTCTGTGGTCCACACAAATGCCTTTGGTTCCACATGTGCCAATGCATTCAATGGAATCGCCATGTGAGCCAGAAACCGTAGATGTCTACCATGCCATTGAATTTGGCCCAAGAACCACAAGCATTCCCTAGGCATTGTTGGTGCCCGGGCTTGCATAATTACTGCCGCTTTATTAGGATCCATAGCAATTCCTTCCGCCAATATCACATGCCCTAGGAGTCGGCTGCTACGGATTGCAAATGCACATTTCATCGTCACACTGAAGGAGACTTCCCTGCATCGTTGGAAACATTTTCGCAAGTGCTCCAATGTGGCGAACACACTAAGGTCATCTAGGAAAATCCTCATGAAATCTGTCAAATACGACCCGAAGATCTCCTGCATTGCCCGCTGAAAGGTCGAGGGAGCATTCTGCAATCCGAACCACATAACTATCCAGACATAGACCCCCCAAGATGTGATAAATGCTGTTTTGGGCTGGTCTTCCGAAGCCATTTGGATTTGGTTGTACCCGCTATATCCATCCAAGAAGGAGTACACCTCATGCCCTGCCACTTCATCGAGCATAAAATCCATATAGGGCAAGGGAAATGGATCAGGAACTGTGGCCGCATTCAGCTTGCGGTAGTCGACACAAATCCGCAATTTCTTGTTTTTCTTTAGCACAATGACAATCGAGGGAATCCATTCTGGATTTTCAATCGGTGTGATGAATCCCACTCGCAACAAGCGCTCCAGTTCTTCATGCACTTGCTTGGCCACGTGCGGATTCATATGATACCTCTATATCTTCGTCGGAGTGACATCTAGTTTGAGGTTGACCCGATGTTGGTAAAACTTTGGATCTAGACCCTTCATATCCGCATAGTCCCAGGCAAACACATCGGAAAATTCCCACAACAGGGCAATCGATTCGCTGCTGTAGAATTCAGTTGACAACAAAGTGCTGACTTTGACTGGTTTAGATGTGCCATCCGCCCCGAGATAAACCGTATCTAGAGCATCCTCTTGAACACGCATGACTCTGCTCATTCGTTCTTCGAATCCCCTCTCCTGCTGCAGGAGATCCTGTATATCCAATTCTGCTGCTACTTGCTAGGGCTCAAGCTCCTCCTCTAGAATAGGACTCTGGAACAGGGCTCACCATGTCCACCAGACAACTTTGATGCATGTAGCTGTCTGTAATGCCTTCCACATCAATGGTGAAGATAGGAACCAACTCCGGATTTGCCTTGAGAAAGGCTTCCTCCTCATCATCCTCCAATCCGTTCGCCATGTTCACCGTCTCGACCAACACAGGTCGGATTGCATCCGCCAATGGTGCCGCCACTCCCATTGTGACCCGCACTTTCTTCTTTCCTCTCCGCACTGAAATGACGTTTTGCTCCCAATTTTTCTTGACTTTCGCTTGCTGCAATGAAGGCCTACCCAAAAGGATGCTATACTCTGGTGTTGTGGCTTCCATGTTGAGCACCACAAAGGACACCACGAATGATATGCCCGCTACCTCTAGAACAACGGCCCACAAGATTTTGAGTGGTCGTTGATCAACCATGCGGAATAAGAATGGCACTGGCTCCCAAGACATCCAGCCCATTTCTCGGCAGGTCTTCAAAGTGACAATATTGACCCTCGAACTGCCATCTACCAACACCTGAGCAAAAGTCCGACCTTGTGCCTTTGAGGAAATCATCGAAATTCTCATGTCGGTCAAAGGAACTGCCGGAACTGGACACGAATTAGCTTGACATAGCTCCACCTCTTCTGGTTTAGACTCCGTGTGCAGGGAATGCAACAATTGCCAGTGGAATCTTGAAATTAGATTAAGTAATCGGCCCAATGAAATTTGGATACCTAGGAGCCTCCAAAATGCACTCCAACCCCAGCTCCCTTTGAGGAGAATTTGCCCTCCTCTTGGTGTGGTTAGTGACCAACAACGGAGTTGCTTCGATCGCCGTCGAACCATTTCTTGGTAAGTGTAATTTGAGCTTGGCTTGAGTCTGCGCCTCTATTTGAACAACTGGTTCCACAAATAGCACCTTGCATACCTCACTGGGAGTCATTGTGAACTCTGGCAAAGACATCAATGGTGGCTCCTTCGTCACCAACTCGCAACCTTGGCGTCGCACGTGTTCTTGAGCTAACCAATCCAGCATCTTGTCATCGTTCTTGGGAGTTGATCGTTGTAGCTTGGTACCAGCACGTGTGATTATGCTAATCTCCAGACACACCAGCGGATCATCATCAACAATGTGTACCATCAAAGTGCTAGGCATTTTCTTGGACATTTTTTGTCGCTCTGTGTGTTGCCGATCCCATTCCTGAGCCTCCAGGCATTCGTTCCACCAATGGCCTACGCCCAAGCAAAACAGACAGGTTTTCGGGCGATTTTGACCATGACCCCCGCTTCCACGGCCACCACTGCCTCTGCCTCATTGGAACATCTATTGCTAGGGCTGGAACGCTTGTTGCTATGGCTCTTCTTGCACAAAAGATGCAGTCGTATCTTGCCTACTGACCAACCACTCTCTGGCCACACCCATTGTAATGGCATCCCACCGTGTTGTGTGTATTACTGAAGCAAATCACGCACCAATTCACGTTAAGAGTGCACTCGACTGTGGAGTGACCAGGATTGTGGCAATGAGTACACCATATCCCTTTTAAGCCTTTAGGTATGGATCCTTCTTCGGAAGCCACTGGCACGCCGCCCTTACCTCCTTTAGAGGCTCTCCGAGTCTTCGTCTCTACTTCCAAGTCAGAATCCTCCGAACTAGTCGCATCCGAATCTTCCTCACTGTCATCCAACTTCTTGGATTTCGACATTTTCTTCTTGGATTTGCTCTTCCCAAATTTGTGGTTTCTAGATGTCATCCCGTGCAGCAACTCCCCTGCTCGCACTGCTTGCGCCATGATCGCCACGAGTGTTGTTTGTGTCCAATCCACCATGGCCAATGCCGTTCGCAGATCCTATGACAGCCCCGAAATCAAGTAGTCATTGCATACCTCCTGAGTAGGGCTTTGAGCCGCAGACACACGTTGTAAGAGTAAATTGAATTTGGAAGCATAACCTTCCACATCCCGATTGCCTTACTCCAAGCTACACAATCTCTCCAGAGTTTGCGGAATCGTATTTTCTTGACGAAACTTCCTCAAGAATGCATCGCGGGCCGCATCATATGTGGCGAAATGGTTCACTATGTATTGTGCCAACCAACGTGCTGCCTTACCCAATAACGTCGACTCAAAAACCGCCTCTTGTTGGAGTGGTACTATAACTCCCAGATTGTTGATCCCATACACCTTTTCGAACATCCGAACATGCGCATCAGGGTCATCTGACTTTTTTCCCAAAAACTTGGCATACTTGACGTTTACCCGCTGCAATTGCAAGAGTTGCCACAGCCATCACAATGCCTCCAATGTTTGGTGCTTCTCCAAACAGCCTTCCTTGACCGAAGAGATTGCGAGAAGCTATCGAAACCACAGTTGGAGATGAAGATGCACTGAGCACCCGGCGTGCATCAATCGAGACCCGTACCCGTAGCTTTGGCAGTGAAACTAACTGTGCATGTGGACTCTGATGCCGATGGACCCCTCCCGAAGCTTCTTGCAGAGACTGTCATCTCCATGCTCAGGATCACTATTGTGCAGTCGTAGCCGCATCATCGGTGTCAAGGGATCAGGAGGTCCTTTCGAGCATGTGTGCATGCATGCCTACTGGGAAGCTAACAACTGCAAAATGTGCCACCACGACCACCGGATGAGGTTCTTCACTGGAATTTTTGCACTCGCTCAATCGTAAGCGGGGGTCAGGTCACATCCGATGGAGTTCATCTTGAAATCCACAGATGTGTCTCCTCACTGCAGCAATCTCCTCCCGAGTCTCCTTTGGAGTGAGTACAACTGTGTGCAAACCTCCATGTGAAGTGCCTCCACAAAGACGGCAAGGAGCAGATGACATGAGCGCTCAATTGCCCAATCGCGAATTCCTTGCGTGATGGTAAGAATGCGCAACGTGATCGCCAATGTGTAGCGTCATAAATATGCACATACGCTATGGGAAACAATAGACAAATGATACGCATAACATCCGCGAGAACGGAATATAGATATACAAGAGAATGATAGAACACTGAAGAACACTGTATTCCGGAGCAATAGCTCGCACAACATCTGTGTACATAATGACCTCAGAATTCTAGTAATAACATGCGTACAGAACCGTCTGATGGTTAGAGAAGCAGCCATTGAAGACTACAACCACTTGGAGATCTGAACCGCCAACCCTTGCAGTGGCTAATCTACCCTCGTACACCCCTCTAGGTCACTGCTACTAACCCACATGGTTATGTAATAACACTGTGAAAATCTATTATCACAAACAACATTAATAGCTCTTTCTACTTGGCCCTATGCAAGTAACTCATCCTCTTCAGATATAGACTTTAGAACCTCCATTTTATGATTAGCGGACCATTAGCACTTTTGTAGCATGTTCCTCACTCTTGGACTCTGTGTCTTGTTCATGAGTAGCATCAACTAAGAAAGAAGAAAAATTTCCAAGAGTTAACAATTAATGAGGAACATCACACAAACCATCCAAACTAATCTCTTCCGACCCAAACCTTCTTGCTCTCAATAACAATAGGTTGTTATGGCTCTTGCTTGATGGACACCTCTTGTTCTAAAATTTTAGTTAGTCTAGAGAGTAGCTCTTAGTTCAATATAACTTCTTTTGAAGTTGTTTCAAGCTGTTTTGTAGGATATGGTTCTTCAAAGACTCTTCCTCCTTTAGATAGACCTCAAATGGTTTTCTATGTACATCCAACAATCTATTCTTGATCTTCTACCATATAGGCTTCATGTAAGTACACAACTATTATTGTAATTGGTATACAAACTCTGTATTACTTATAAAACTCCCTTCAAATTTCAGGCTCTCATCATCTGCCATACTTCTTATCTGGAATTCCACCATAGATAGAGCCTCCACTCCCTCATTCGGCAACATGTTTTTTGAGGCATCTCTCATTCAGCAACACATTTTTTGGCATTGCCTCAGCGTTCTTCTATGTGATTTCCTCCATCTGCATCAAAGCCCATCGCGCATATCATCCAACCATGCCTTGATGTCCCTTGTAAATCTTGTGCATTCTCAATGGTCTACTACGTTCTAAATTCTCCTTGTTGGATCATAACTTGAGCCTCATCTAACTTCAATAGTGTTTCTCTACTTTATGTAATAAATCCTTGATTTTTAGCGAGCAATCTATGACTTTCATTTTGCACTTTTCTATCCTTGATTCCATGTATTGCTTATACTTCTCATTGCCACTTACAAGTATATAAATAACCAACCTGACCATTTCTAGGTCCATGTATGCTTCCCTTTCCAAAAATGCATGCCAGTAGCCAACGACGGCAGTTGCAAGAATGATTTGAACCATCCGTGAGAGTGTTCTCAACGGAAGCAAGAACGGGAGAGGGAGAGAGAGAAACAAAGAGCCACACAAGTTTTGGTGGATGCAGAACACCCTAATCTTCTTTTTCATTCATTTATATATGTGTTTGAGTATTGTATATAACCGGGGTAAAGGCACAGTGACCTTTAACCCCCACAACCTCCCACTTAAAGGAAAATGTGCCTTTAAGGGAGAACAACCAGGGAGCATACTATCCAATGCTCGTCAATACACGACAATACTCAAACTGCTGACTAGGTAGACTCTTCATCAGCATATCTGCAGGGTTATCATCTGTATGAACCTTGACAAGCTCTATGCGCTTGTCCTCAAGTACCTCCCTGATGAAATGGTACCTGATCTCAATGTGTTTGGTCTTTGCATGAAAGACTGGATTTTGTGCTAGCTGAATAGCACTCATGGAATCACTATGCAATGTCGGTACACCTATATGAATCCCCAAATCTCCCACTAGCCGATCAAGCCATATAGCCTCCTTATAACCCTCTGTGGCTGCAACATACTCAGCCTCTGTGGTAGACAAAGCAAGACACTTCTATGCACGAGACATCCATGACACTACACCACCTGCAAAGGTGAACACATAACCAGAAGTGGATCTCTTACTATCCACATGCCCTGCATAGTCTGAATCTGTGTACCCAAGTACACGCATGTCTCCTCTACCAAAGCAGATGCACATCTCCTTGGTACCCTTCATGTACCTCATGATGCACTTAACTGCCTCCCAATGCCTCTTTCCTAGATTAGCCATATACCGGCTAACAACTCCCACTGCAAATGCAATGTCTGGCCTAGTAGCTATCATAGCATACATAAGACTCCCAACTGCTGATGCATAAGGAACCTTGGCCATCATGGCCCTCTCCTCATCTGATTTGGGACTATTTCTATGACTTAGTTTCACATATGGAGGCAATGGAGTACTCACTGCCTTCCCCCCCTCCATATTGAAACACTGCAATACTTTTGTAACATACTCTTTTTGTGAAAGCCAAAGGAGTTTCCTACTCTGATCACGCGTGATGCGCATACCAAGAATATGACCTGCAAATCCCAAATCCTTCATATCAAAGGCCTCATGCAACTTGGCCTTTAATGCATCTAGCTCATAAGTATTCTTGCTAGCCAATAGCATATCATCCACATATAGTGCCAGGATTATCAGGCTATTATCCTTAGCCCTTTTAGTGTAGAGGCAGTGATCAATTCCACTCCTTCTAAAACCCTGGGACCGAATGAAAGCATCAAACTTCTAATACCATTCTCTAGGCGCTTGCTTAAGACCATAGAGACTCTTCTTCAGCTTGCAAACTAAATGCTCTTTATCCTTTTCTGTAAAGCCTTCCAGTTGCACCATGTAAATTTCCTCATGCAAATCCCCATGCAAGAAAGCTGTCTTGACATCCATCTGCATAAGCTCCATATCCTCTAATGCCACTAGTCCAAGCATGCATCTAAGTGTGGTCATCTTCACAACCGGAGAGAATATCTCATCAAAGTCCACACCCTTCTCTTGCTTGAACCCTTTAGCGACCAAATGGGCCTTGTATCTAGGCACATCATCACCTGTGACCTTCATCTTGTAGACCCATTTACATGGCAATGCTTTCTTTCCATGTGGCAAAGAAACCAAGTCCCAAGTCTTATTCTTCATAAGTGAACTCATCTCTGATTGCATAACATACTCCCACTTGCGTTGATCCTCGCGCATCATAGTCTCTCTGTAGTAAGAAGGCTCTCCACAATCAGGAAGCATCACATAGTCTACCCTTGGAACAAACCTATCAAGTGGTCTAGACACTCTAGATGATCTTCTCAAGGGCATTTCAACTTGCTGTCCCACCTACATATCAGCCACATTTGGCTCATCATTTCTACCAATAGTAGATGATCCATCATCTACCCTTGATTGTATACCTATGGGAGTACTTGGTGGTACCATTTCTTGCACATTTGGTACATAGATAGCTTGCTGTCTATCAACATATGCAGGTGGATTCATGTCCTCGAAAGTGATTCTCCTCATTTCCACATCCCTCATGGGTGCCTTATGCATCTTCTTCTCATTGAAGACTACATCATGGCTGCGTATGATCTTCTTTGCTTCTGGATCCCAGAGACGATAGCCCATCTCTCCACTTTCACCATAACCCAGAAAGATGCATTTGCTAGACTTAGGATCTAGTTTCTTTCGAAGCTCTTTTGGCACATGTGCATATGCCTCACACCCAAATATATGCACATAACCAGAAGTGGATCTCTTACTATCCACATGCCCTGCATAGTCTGAATCTGTGTACCCAAGTACACGCATGTCTCCTATACCAAAGCAGATGCACATCTCCTTGGTACCCTTCATGTACCTCATGATGCACTTAACTGCCTCCCAATGCCTCTTTCCTGGATTAGGCATATACTAGCCAACAACTCCCACTACAAATGCAATGTCTAGTCTAGTAGCTATCATAGCATACATAAGACTCCCAACCATTGATGCATAAGGAACCTTGGCCATCATGGCCCTCTCCTCATCTGATTTGGGACTATCTGTATGACTCAATTTCACATATGGAGGCAATGGAGTACTCACTGCCTCCCCCCCTCCATATTGAAACGCTGTAATACTTTTGTAACATACTCCTTTTGTGAAAGCCAAAGGAGTTTCCTACTCCGATCACGCGCGATGCGCATACCAAGAATATGACCTGCAAGTCCCAAATCCTTCATATCAAAGGCCTCATGCAACTTGGCCTTTAATGCATCTAGCTCATAAGTATTCTTGCTAGCCAATAGCATATCATCCACATATAGTACCAGGATTATCAGGCTATTATCCTTAGCCCTTTTAGTGTAGAGGCAGTGATCAATTTCACTCCTTCTAAAACCCTGGGACTGAATGAAAGCATCAAACTTTTGATACCATTCTCTAGGCGCTTGCTTAAGACCATAGAGACTCTTCTTTAGCTTGCAAACTAAATGCTCTTTGCCCTTTTCTTCAAAGCCTTCTGGCTGCACCATGTAAATTTCCTCATGCAGATCCTCGTGCAAGAAAGCTGTCTTGACATCCAACTGCATAAGCTCCATATCTTATGCTGCCACTAGTCCAAGCATGCATCTAAGTGTGGTCATCTTCACAACCGGAGAGAATATCTCGTCAAAGTCCACACCCTTCTCTTGCTTGAACCCTTTAGCGACCAAACGGGCCTTGTACCTAGGCACATCATCACCTGTGACCTTCATCTTGTAGACCCATTTACATGGCAATGCTTTCTTTCCATGTGGCAAAGAAACCAAGTCCCAAGTCTTATTCTTCATAAGTGAACTCATCTCTGATTGCATAGCATACTCCCACTTGCGTTAATCCTCGCACAACATAGCCTCTCTGTAGCAAGAAGGCTCTCCACAATCAGTAAGCATCACATAGTCTACCCTTGGAACAAACCTATCAGGTGGTCTAGACACTCTAGATGATCTTCTCAAGGGCATTTCAACTTGCTGTCCCACCTGCATATCAGCCACATTTGGCTCATCATTTCTACCAATAGATGATCCATCATCTACCCTTGATTGTATACCTGTGGGAGTACTTGGTGGTACCATTTCTTGCACATTTGGTACATAGACAGCTTGCTGTCTATCAACATATGCAGGTGGATTCATGTCCTGGAAAGTGATTCTCCTCATTTCCACATCCCTCATGGGTGCCTTATGCATCTTCTTCTCATTGAAGACTACATCATGGCTGCGTATGATCTTCTTTGCTTCTGGATCCCAGAGACGATAGCCCATCTCTCCACTTTCACCATAACCCAGAAAGATGCATTTCCTAGACTTAGGATCTAGCTTCTTTCGAAGCTCTTTTGGCACATGTGCATATGCCTCACACCCAAATATATGCAAATGAGAGTAAGAGGGCTTCTTGCCACTCCATGCCTCTTCAAGAATACCACCATCCAAACTCTTACTAGGTGATCTGTTGATCACATGCACTGTAGTCTTCATTGCCTCATCCCAAAAACCATCAGAAAGACTTGCATTGGAAAGCATGCATTGCAACCTTTCTTGAATGGTACGGTTCATCTTTTCTGCAACTGGATTTTGCTCTGGAGTACGAGTTGATGTGAGCTCCCTCTTAATCCCACGTGTATCACAGAAATGCTGAAAGTCATGAGAGAGATACTCTCCACCATTGTCAGTCCGTAGGCATCTAAGCCTTCTACCTGACTGATTCTCAACCAAGGCTAGCCATTTCTGAAATACCTAGAACACATCACTCTTCCGAGCTATAGTATAAGCCCACACTTTCCTAGTTGCATCATGAATGAATGTCACATAGTATTCAGCCCCGCCTAATGACCGTGTAGGCATGGGACCACATACGTCTGAATGCACCAAATCAAGCTTTTCAAACTCTTTCTTTCCCCTTCTTTTATGGGTTGATTTAGTCTGCTTCCCATAGAGACAATGCTCACAAAATTCAAAATCAGAGAAACTCAAATGCGGTACATAACCCAAACAACATAAGAGTTTCATCCCATTTTGGCTCATATGGCCCAACCGGCAATGCCATAAAAAAGTGCTTGGCTGCTCGTTTATTGCAACAACATGATCAAATACCCCTGATACATGTAAGGGATACAAAGTCCCACACTTGGCACCCCTGGCCAAAAGCATAGAGCCCTTCTGAATTTTTCAACTCTGAAAGCCAAAAGTGGTGTGAAAACCAGCATAATCTAGCTGACCCACTGAAATAAGAATCTTGGTCACCTTAGGCACATGTCTCACATGTTTCAAAACAAATGCAAACCCATTTGCAAAAGAAAACTTTATGTCACCTACTCCCACTATGTCACATGCATAGTCATTTCCAAGATGCACACAACCTGTCTTTCCACTATCATAAGTGGAGAACCATTCCCTATGGGGAGTAACATGGAATGAAGCACCACAATCCAAAATCCAATCCTGAGAATATGCATCATTTGAAGTGGTAAGCAACTCTGCAGATAAACTAGACATGAAGAGAATGTCATTGTCACTATCATGTGTGACTGCATTGATCTCCTCGATCTTCACTTTTCCTTTGTCCTCCCTTGGACTCTCTTCCTTCTGATTTGCACCCCAATTTGCATTCTTTTTCTTATCCTTTTGCTCTCTTTTCAGCTTGTAGCAATCCTTTTTCATATGGCCCTTCTTGCCACAGTGGTAACACTCAATGTTCCGTGCCCTAGATTTGCTACGAGACTTCCCTCTTTCTTGGGACTACCCCCTGAACTGTGATCTACCCCTTTGCACATTAAAGGCTGCATCCTGCTTGTTGTCATCCATAGACTTTCGTCTAATCTCCTCGGCCAACAAGCTACCCACAACATCATCAAATTTCAGTACTCCACCAGGTGCAAAGTTACTGACAGTTGTATGGAAGGTATCCCATGAGGATGGCAATGAACATAAGAGAAATATTGCCTTAGTCTCCGCATCAAAATTCATCTTCTGAGCCTGCTAATTTTGAGTAAGCGCATCCCTTATTTGTTCTTTCCACAAAGAAAAGTTTGTCCCATCAAACTTTTTAATGCTGAAAAACTCCTTTTCAAACATGGAAGAGGATGCCATGATGCAAATGAAGCAAAATCCCAAATGCTAGTACCTGCAAAAGAGAAATCACACCAAATACCAGGTGCACCCAAATGTGTATGCCACAATAGAGTGAAATATCACCAAAACTCAAAGCTCAAAGCATCAAAAGATGCAGCTGACTCAAGTGCATGTACTATGCATCCATATGAGCAAATCTGGCCCAAAAGAAAATGCCAACTGCAATGGCAATCCAAAATGCCAATAAGTGCTAAATGGCTCAAGCATAAACATCATCCATGGGCATATGCATCAATAATATCTCATCCAAGAGAGCATAACACTATCAGTGCATCACCTGCAATGTGTCAAAGCTGTCCCTCAGCATAAAATAGCATCCATGTGCAAAGCGTCCATAAAAAATAGCATCCCACAAGGCAATCTGGGCCTATTAGTGCATCCAATAAGGATCGCAATGCATCCAAATGGCCTATAAATCATCCACTGTAACCCAATGCACACCACGAATGAGCACACATGGCTCAAACTGCAACCAGAGTGATCTGCATAAGGTATGCTCAAGAAATCATGGTCCTACGGCAATGAACGCTACTGAAAATAGAACTTGAGATGCCTCAAAACATGGGCGCCATTGCATAATCGGATCTTAGCAAGAAAATTTGCAAATATCTCTCTTCTGCCGGAACTCCAAAATCCCAACCAATGAGTGAGAAATGGGAGTCAACACTTATCCACTGCCATGTGGCATAAATCTAAGGTTTCAAAACCTTAGAATGAAAAATGCATAACAGAGAGACGAAATCCAATACACAGAGATCTATAACTCTAAAAATACTCCACCGAATCGCGCAAGAACTGAAAGGTAGGGGTCTTTGGGCGTTCGGAATGCAATGGGGTAGAAGGTTTTAGAAACCATGGTCTCAATCATTGGGTCTAACACATGGACTGAAAAACGTTTTTGGAAACATAACTATTTGTAAACTCCACCGGAGGGCGAATGATGAGCAACATAGAAGTTTTAGGACCTCTTGAGTCCACCAGAACTAACAGATCTGCAAATGGTTGCCCCAAACTTGAGTTCCAACACCCAGGCAGAAAAACGTAGAAACTGACACAGTGAGTCAGAAATCCAATGAAAGATCCCAGATTCAAGAATAAAGGTGTTTCCAAGCTCCTGAAATGAAATGGACACCAAAAGCAAGCAATAGTTGCCTCTACAAGTGAATACAAAGTCTCTGTCATCGAATGGAACAGGGAAAAGCTTTAAAAAATGACTTTTTCTTTGAAAACACTTAACAGGCTCTCAAAACCACTTCGTAAAACCAAAGTGACTTTTCCAAAGGTTCCTCCAAGGTCTCTGCACACTCGGATGCAAGTAAAGTCACCCACAAAGCTTCCCACAGAGCTTCTCCTTCCTCCCACAGAGCTGCTGAGCTTCCAGGCATTCACGCACGCTCAACTAGATCACCCGGAGAGTGCTCTCAACGGAAGCAAGAACGGAAGAGGGAGAGAGATAAACAAAGAGCCACACAAGTTTTGGTGGGTGCAGAACACCCTAATCTTCTTTTTCATTCATTTATATATGTGTTTGAGTATTGTACATAACCGGGGTAAAGGCACAGTGACCTTTAACCCCCACACATCTGATCAATGAATGAAGAATCCTAATTTGCCCACCGCTTGTTGACCAACTACATTACTCATTTCACACATACCAAATCGGTAAAACGCTCTTCCCTAAAAAACTCAGGACTAATAACTCACACACTCGTGCACCAAAACCAAATGTCACGTGCCATGACTCATTGCTTCCAATGACATCTGTTGCCTCGACTAACCGAACATGGCCATGTCATTTGCTTGTGATTAGCGTTGTCATTTTGCAATTCTTGCTTGTGAAGTCGACAATTGGTTGCTCTGATCAGGAAACGAGCAATCGGCTCATGACCTCGGACTCAAATTGGCTGCCAATCCTACTCCATCAAGGTCGCGACGTGGCTAGAAAACTTGGAAAACCGATTGAAACGGCTTGCGGTCGTTGTCACGACCTAGAGAATGACCCCACCATTCGCTGCATCGACTGTTAATCCTACTCCATCAAGGTCGCGACGCGACTAAAAAACTTGGAAAACCGGATGAAACAACTTGTGGTCATTGTCACGACCTAGAGAATGATCCCCCCATTCGCTGTTTGTCGCTTTCAAACACCCTGAAGGGCCCTAGGTCTCGTTTTTTCCCGCCCCCATACCAGGTGACCGAGCTACACGTGGGGCTTGACACGTTTGAGGTGCTTGAGCCTTGGTCTTGGCCTCCCTAGGTCCTTTCCTTAAGACCTTTAAAGCTTAAACCCTAAACCTATTAACTGTGAAATGCAGCCCCTCTGATGAGTGCCGTTGTTGCAAAATTCTGAGTCCGGCATGCCGCCGTTCAAATTTGCAGCAACTGAGACGGTTTGAGAACAATCCAAGCCGCAATCCGAGTTTCAGAAGAGCTTGTAACAGCACGGCTAGTCTTCTGCTTGCCCATGACGAAGCCCAAGCACTATCGCCCTCCCGGCAAGAAGAAAGAAGGGAATGTCGCTAAGTACACTACCCGTAACAAGGCGCTCAATCGTCTTCAGATCAAGCTTCCCGAGTTCCGGCGATTGTGTATCCTCAAAGGCATTCATCCTCGCGAGCCTAAGAAGAAGTTTGAGGGGCAGGCTAAGACCTATTATCATGTCAAGGACATTAACTTTCTGGCGCACGAGCCATTGTTGGACAGGAGCAGGGAGATCAAGGCCTTTGAAAAGAAGATAAAAAAAGCCATGGCAAAAAAGAATGCGAAGTTAGCTGCTAGATTGGAGAGGAATAAACCCGGTTATTCTCTCGATCACCTCGTGAGGGAAAGATATCCCTCTTTCATTGATGCTCTCCGTGATCTGGATGATCCTCTGACGTTGCTGCATCTCTTTGCAACTTTCCCTGCGGAAGCCTCATATAAGATCCCTGTAGAAACTGTGAACGAGTGTCGTAGGTTGAGCCTTGAATGGCAAGCATACGTAGCGCGAACGCATTCTTTGCGCAGAACTTTCATTTCAGTAAAGGGCATTTATTATCAAGCAGACGTTGCTGGACAGAAAATTACCTGGCTTACTCCTCACGTTCTGAGTCAAGCTCTTCCTGATGATGTGGATATTCGAGTGATGCTAACTTTTGTTGAGTTCTATCAGACTCTTGTGGGGTTTGTGAATTTCAAGCTTTATCATTCTATGGGTTTGAAGTACCCCCCCATTTTGGATCCCCAACTTGAGGCTGAAGCGGCAGAGCTCTACGCTGTGATGAGGGACCTTGGGAAAGGATCTGAAGTCATCGACAGAGATGATGAACAGGAACAGCATACGGGCAGCAAAGAGATGGATGCAGATAAGGTTGAGAGGAGGCTTGCAGAATCACAAGCAAGGCTGGCTTCGCTACAGGAAAGACTTTCAACTATGACAAAAGAGAGTGAGAACGCATTAAGTCAAACAGCCCCAAAACTTTCTAGTACAAGTGAAACTGTCGAAGAATTGGAAAGGGAAGAAGATGAAGACGAGGATACAAGGCAATGTAGAAGTCTTTTCAAGGACCTGAAATTTTTTCTTGGTCGTGAGGTTCCTCGAGAATCATTGCTCTTCATCATTCGTGCATTTGGTGGTGTTGCATCGTGGGATGCAGATGGAGCACCTTTCAAAGAAAGCGATGAAGATGTTACTCACCAAATCGTAGACAGGCCCACTCAGGGTCACGTCATCCTCTCAAGGGATTACGTACAGCCACAATGGGTGTTTGACTCTGTCAATAATCGCATGTTGCTGCCTACGCAGGATTATGCCTTGGGTAGGGTGCCCCCACCTCATTTGTCTCCTTTCGTGGATAATGAAAATGAAGGGTACATGCCAGAATATGCGGAGACCATAAAACGTCTTCAAGCAGCCTCACAGAAAAGAGTCTTACCCCTCCCAGGTGAAGAGGGTCTAGAAATGGAGGAGGCTCAGAGCTTCCTTGCGACCGTAGTTGCTCGTCACAATGAAACAAGTGAAAAGGCTGCGAGGGAGAGCCAGGAAGTTCTTATAGAGAAAGCATACAAGGAGGAACTAGAAAGGGAGGTTGCTGGTATCCCATATTCAAAATCATTGCAGTTGACCTTGGATACCATTGAACAAGTGCAGCAGAGGGAGCTGGAAAACAATGAATTGGCAGGTGAGGGTAATGAAACCTCCTTAGCTATGGCCCAGATTATGATGCCACGTAAAGCGAGGAAGCTGTATGAAGCAATGCAGATGGGAAGGGCAAAGAAAAGAGCAGGAGTAGAGCTACTGAAGGAGAGGAAGAGGAAAGCTGGTAAAATAAGAGAGGATACAAAATGACAGAATTGCAAGATCAAAGACCCTGTGTTGTGAAATCGGTCAATGTGGGGTAGGTTTTTAGAGGCATGCTGACCTTTAATTGTTTGTAGTCCTTGGCAAAGCTTGTTTTGTGCAGATGCTTCTTCGTTCTCTGAAACTTTAAATTATTGTTTAACTCCTCCATCATCGATGGTGTAGTCCTGAAGTTTGACTGGCTTTAGAGCATGGCTCGAATGGCAGCTGAATGAGGTGTACTGGTGAGTGAAATATATTTTTAATATCGTGGCATTGGCAGATTTAGAAGTTAACATTATTATCCCATCAACTAGGGCTGGTGACAATTGACTAACAAAGATAAATAACTGCTCCATAGAAACATCTTTGGATTTGAGGTCATAAAAGTTGGGAGGGTAGAACAATGGACCAAGTCAATTGTGATGTGAGTTTTCAGTGGATGTCTGTTTTCATATCAAGATGTTACAACTGTAAACTCTCACAATGACACTCTGATTTTCTATCCCTGCATGATATGTTATAGAATTGTTGAGCTATTATGGACCATGGTGAATGACACCTACAATAGAAGTGATCATATGTTCGGTTTGGTATAGGGGCACTACTATGAAGAACAGGCCTACGACACAGCAAACTATAAGGAATGTCTACATCTGTTGTTGCACATGATGAGATGATTATGTTATAGTAAATCCTAAACTTCGGCTAAAATGAAGGTTTGGAAGTATTGAAACCCTCCCCCACACGCATGGGCACAATTTTGGCCAACGGTGTAGCTACAGGTTAGCATTTTGTACTTCTTTTGGCACAATGCTGTTAGAATAACTGATGGAGGAGCACTCCTGCATGCCTAAGAATCACACAACACATAAATCAAATCTCATGAGGGTTGAAATACTTCGAAACTTTCATTTGTGGTCCAAGTTTGGGATTTGATTTTGCTATAACATAATCTCATCATGGGGGCACTATTGTGACACCAGTGAGCAGTTTCACTGTGTTGATTTTGAAATTCTGTGGGTGATCAGTATTGGAGACCTTGAAACTTTAGATTTGAATGCGAAAAGAACTTTACCTTTGTTTTGTTGAAGAGCCTTGCAAGATGCTTGTGTTGCCACTGCTAATTATGGGGATCTCACTTTCTCACTCAGTCTCTCACTCACTCACTGACTCACTCACACACACACACACACACACACACACACACACGTGTGCATACCATGGCTTCCCCGCTGCATATGTAAACTTCTACTAGTTTTTCAAAATGATATGTGCATGGAATGGATCTCTGAGCTGCACTTGCAAACTTCTCTGAGCTGCACTTGCCTTCTCCTTTAGTGCTAGCCTTCGTCATGGCTGAGTCTGCCCTTCACCTCCGGAGTGCCGACAGAAACTCAGTACGAAGACTTTGTATAAATGAATGCTCAAGTATGTGTGGGTGTGTGGATTTGTATGTGTGAGAGCATATTTTTATACTATGGTCTACACCCACTGTTGGGCGCTGATGACGTCAGTGGGGATGTCATAGTAGCTAGTCCCTGCTATGCATGATGGAGTTTATGGTTTTCAACCTTGTGAGTGACTATCATGAGATTGAAACTGCACTATGTTGTGTTTTTAGAGGATGAGTTTGGGAATGTTCCTGGATTCATCTAGGTGTATGCACTTGCAAACTTCCCCTTGTGAAGTTTTCGTCGATGTTGCGGCCTGCTGGTTTTGCGATAATTGTTTCTATCTTAAATGGTGCATTGCCTTGGGTCTACTTTATAGTTTTGCGATGGGTTTCATGTTGATGATGCTCTGTTGAGATGCACTCTCCTCTTTCTCTCTTGTTCCTCATCATAGGTGCATCTCTCTATTAATTCAGAAGCAATTTGTCAAAGCTAGTAGTCTCTCATCTAGCCAAGGGTTGACACGTTATGGTAATTGTGATGGATAATTGTATTCCTTGTGGGAGCAGATCTCCAATGGGACTGTACAGCAGCCTGGGAGGATGGCATGGCAAACTCCGTTGCTTGTAAGCCTGTTTAAACGGGCAATAAGCTTCTATGCATTGTTTGTGCATCATGTAGGTGTGTATGCATAGAGCTCATGTTACTTTGCAGTTTTCTCCTGCCCTCTTTCACCTTAAGATACAAGCTCTCATAGGCTGTCAACTAATCAAAGCCTTATGTTGATGACATTGAAACTGATCTTGAATAGGCCCAGTTATCTGTAACTGAATGGCCTGCCTGACCCAGCGTGTGTTTCCCACATGTATCTAGTCAGATTTCTGCATCCCTCAAGCCTTGTTAACTGTGCCTGGTGGCTGCGTTCCATAGCTGCTGTTTATTTACCTTGCAAAGTACTGTGGGTGATCAGGATGTTGGCAAAACTCCTTGCTGTAGCAGCTTTGCCAACCGGCAGCTGAGTTTCGTAAGCGAGTAGCTTGATCAGCTCTTCCTTGAAGCAGGCTTTGCCATCAGGTATGCCTCTCTGCTGATACAGCATTTCCTTCTCCATTCATGTTGATGGAAAAGCTTGAGGGAGTAATCATACTTGTACTTGGATCATTGCTTCATCGAACTCAAAGATGAGGCTATTTCCGAATTGAAACCTCCTGAAGCAGGTGTTATTGTGAAAGGAATATACCGTCTTCAAGAGGGACTAAAAGCCTCTTTGGTGCGTAATAAGCCACCGGCACCAGGTTGGTTGAGTTACTAGGAGTGAAGACTCGAAGGCCAAGTTTACCTAGTGTTTGAATGTAGAAGGACTGGATCCACTAATTGATGGGAAGATACAGCAGCCCAAAATAATTATTTCAATGTGTCTGATTCTATTGAAAACCCAAACCACCAGCTCAATATATTTTGAGCCTGAGGCTACTCTCTCGTTTGTATGGGCGAATGAAAAATGAAATTTGTATTGAGGGTTTTTTGTGGTTATACTTAAATAAAATCCCATTCTTTGTACTCGCTCACTTTGGTCTTTGTCCAATTCTCATGTTTATAATGATTTTGAAGTAACTATGCAATGATGTGGTGATTCTGTACTAACTTATGGGTTACCAGTCTGTTAGAGAACATGTATAAACCAGACTTGTATCTTCTCAAAATAGTGCTTTACAGAAGCTGGCTTGTCTCTAGCAATGTTTTAGACATGCACTTGGCTGCCTTCTTCAATAAGGATGAAGGTGGTTAAGCATTTTTGAAATGGTTGTAGCACAAGTTCAGCAAGGAGCGGGCGAATGGGTGTATGACTTTGTGGCATAAATGAGGGTGTTGGCCATGTGCATGGATCGTATCTAACATGTGCTTATGTAACATGCAACAGTTATCTGATTGTGTAATTCACAGCAAGACCCTTAAACCTTTAGCGAGGAATGAGCATTGTTTACCAGAGAGAGAGAAAGGAGATGAGGGTAGAGAGAGAGTACAGTCGACAACCGATTGGGTCCTTGTACCCATTGAGGGCCCCCTCCCCCAATCAGGGGAGAATTTGCTTTATACTTGGAGGACTGAGAAATACAGAGAACACTTTTTAAAAGAGCACGGAACATGCTTCTGAAGAGCTCACTGTGCACACGTATAGCAGACCCACCAAAGACCTGAGAGGCAACGTCGACCAATATCGAGACCTTGATGCTGTCCACATTGACGATGTAGGACGCTTTTGCAAAGCAAGAGGCTTGTGTTGTATACCGGGATGCATGGTTATTACGTGAGTGAGAGAGTAAAAACTAGAAGTGATAGATCTTATGAGAACTGAGAGATGCTTGAAATATAGAGCTGAGAGTAAGCTGTAAAAGAGAGTTGAGAAAGCTAAGGAAATAGTGTCCAAACCTTGTCCGTTTGTTGGTCCAAACCTTTGAATATTGTGCTGCGTGGTCACCTTCAGATCAGGCTGGACTGATGGCCAAGGGACTGAGGCTAGAGCAGGGCCAGATCTGAGGATCTCAGGGGTTGCACAGGAGGTTGAAGTGGAGTTGTAGGAGGATTGAAGGCAGGAGCAAATTGAATGAGAAAACAAGGCAGCCAAGGGGCCCTTTTATAGCGCTGGACTAAGCCAACCCAGTTTGTAAACAGACCAACTCAGTCTATTTTATAGACTGATGGCCTACAACCAGCCTATAAAAAGCACTTCTTGGCTCATTTGCCAGGGATTTTTTTGGGCAGCTTTTGCAGGCTGCCTTCCTTGCTTACCTGTCCAGCCTTTGGGGACCCTAAAGGGACTCCTAACCTAGGCTAAGACCTAAACTATAAGATGGAAATACTTAACCTACTGTTCTCCATTGGGTACTAGTGAACAAGAACTAACTACTGACTTGACCTAAGGCTAAGAGAATGACCTACGTAGCTTGTGCTTGACTATCCCTGGACAAGGGCTCACAAAGGGGTCACAGCATACGACAAAATCTCCTCTCTGGGAACTATAATGCACTTGTCGATGTAGCCAGTGTGTCACCTTGCACCCAAGTGCAGGGGTGCATGTGACATTTCCTCCTTAACTTGGCGGTAGGTTCATTGCTTCCAAGTAGTCCGCCAATATCTGGGGAAACTCTTGGAAAAAATCTTCGTCAACCACACCGCTTCATGGGTACCTCGATCACGGGACTTGGTGTAAAACTCCCGGATCTTGCGTCGTGGCCCATGCTTGAATTTATGACAAAGGATCTGTTTTGGTTGCAAAACTTCGGCTTCAAGAACTTCAAGTGGTTGCTCGTCAGAAATCTCTGAAAGAGGAGGTCCAAAATATGGCTTCAACCAAGCTACATGGAACACGTTGTAGGCGTAACTTCATTGAGACATCGTTGATCTTTTGAATAATAGGGAATGGTTCGAAGCTCCTGAAGGACAGCTTAGGGCATCGCTTGCCCACCTGCTTCAATCGTTGCTTGATAATGTGTAAATGCACCCATTGATCCTCTTTATACTGGACATCTCGTTTGGATTTATTAGCTTGGCATGTATACGATGCTTGAGTTTTGGCGATGCGGCTTTTCACAGATTCCATAATCTCTGCCATGGATTCGGTGGTTTTGTTGGCTTCAAGAGATGGAGACACCGCACCCATTGACCCTCTTTATACTGGACATCTCGTTTGGATTTATTAGCTTGGCATGTATACGATGCTTGAGCTTTGGCGATGCGGCTTTTCACAGACTCCATAATCTCTGCCATGGATTCGGTGGTTTTGTTGGCTTCAAGAGATGGAGACACCATCCGGGTGTGGAGTGAGGTAAATCGCCATCCAAACGCCGCTTCATAAGGTGTGCGACCAATACTCGAAGAATAGGTATCGTTCTGAATGGCCTGCACAAGCGGAAGAAACTGCTCCCACTTTCCCTGAGCATCATGACAATATGATTTCAAAATATCAAATGCCATACCATTATACTTTTTCGTCTCGTCGTTCGATTGCAAATGGAAAGCGATGGAGATCTGTAGCTTAGTACCAAAATTATCAAACAAGGCTCGCCAAAAGTTAGACGTAAACTTGGAGTCCCTGTCAGATGTTATGGTCTTTGGCAACCCTCCAATGGGATACCAATACTTGATAAATAAACGAGCTACATCTTCACCGATGGCCGTTTGTTTACAGGGAATGAGCATACAATATTTACTAAAGCGACAAACAATAGTAAGACATTGAGTATTACGCGTACCTATGAATGTTGGAAGTGGTCACACGAAATCCATACCTATGTCCTGGAAAGGAGCATCGGGGATGGGCAATGGCATAAGTAAGCCCGCCGCTTTCTTGTGGGAAGCCTTGACCTTTTGGCATATTTGACAATTCTGCACACAGTCGTATACGTGCTTCTGCATCTTTGGCCAATAGAAATAGCGCTCTAACTTCTCCAAAGTCCCGTTGATACCTCTGTGACCAATGGTAAGGGCGTCATGGGCATCATGACGAAGCAACTGTCGTTTGTCTTTGAGTACACAACCTTTTCTTATAGAAAAGCCAACCGTCCTCTAATGAGTAATGGCTTGGAGCAAGCGTCGTGGCTAACTGGAACTACGTGCCAAACTCTGCTGACTCCACGTACTGTGCCTTCATGCTATCAAGATTCTTTTCTTTGATTTCGAGCACAGTGGTCTGCTCAATGGTCTGGATGGAACCTTTCCGACTGAGAGCGTCTGCAACGGGGTTGTTTTTGTCGGGAACGTACTCGATCATTCCCCCAAACTGCTGGAATATTTGACTCCTCCACTGCTACCGATCACTCCATTGCATACTAGGCATTGTCTGAAGCCACTTAAGGGCTCGGTGATCTGTCTTCACCGTGAAGGTCTGTCCGTATAGGAAAGGCTTCCAATGTTTTAATGCCTGGATGACACCGAGGAGCTATCATACACTGAATAGTTCTTTTCGGCATCGTTAAGCTTTCTGCTGTAGTATGCCACGGGCCTATCTTCTTGCTGTAAAACTGCCCCTATGGCAACATTGCTAGCATCTGTGATTACCAGAAATGGGATCATCCCAAGAGGCGATCTTCATAACTGGTGCTGTCGTAGCCAACCGTTGCAAGTCGTGGAAGGCGTGCAAAGCTTTGCCTGTGACTTGAACTTTTTGTCTGCATGTCTTTACTCCCTTGAATAAATCTGTAAGAGGGGCTGCGTATGTATGCTTGACACAAACCCACAAAGGATCGGATCTCCTGGGCCATCGTGGGGACAGCCCAACTTGTGATAGCTTGGATCTTCTCAGGGTCCAATCGAATCCCTTGAGCACTATTGATGTAGCCCAAATACTAAATTTTCAGCAATCCGAATTCACTTTTCTTTGCGTTGAGATATAGCTGGTTATCACGTAATAACTGTAGGGGCATCGCTCATCCTTACTATGCTGCTTGGCTGTCGCGGAAAAGATAAGGATATCATCGAGAAAGATGAACATCACTTCCCAATATACTCTGCGAATACCCGAGACATCATCTTGTTGAATGTTGGTGGTGCATTCTTCAGACCAAAGGGCACGACGATGAACTCATAATGAGCTCGCTCAGTTCGGAAAGTTGTCTTTGGGATGTCAGCTTCAAAAATCCAAACTTGATGATAGCCACTCTTGAGGTCAATCTTTGAAAAAAATCTTGCACCATTGAGTCTTTCCAAGATGTACTTGATGCGGGGCATAGGAAACTTGTCCACAAATAGAATGGGTGCAGCAAAAGGCAAAGAAGGTCTAATAAACTTTGCGTGTAGTAATTGAGACAATTGCTGCTCTAATTCCCCCTCCATAGACTTTAAAAGTCGATGAGGGAGCTTACTTGGAGGTGTCGAGTCCGGAAGGAGATTGATGCGATGGTCTTCCGGTCGGTTGGGAGATAGCTGGGGTGGTAGATCGTCCCGGAGCATGATGTCTTTAAACTCTTGGAGGAGATCCACCATTGCTTGCCCCATCGGAGGAGCGGCTTGAACTGCAACGATCTGGCACTAGACATAGACAAGTGCACACATGACACCCTTGCGGATGGCGCGACCTGCTTGAATATGAGAGATTAATGGAATCCCTGATATGCTCCGATCACCGCGTATCGCGGCAGACTCAAGTAAACCTTTCACAATCGTGAAGATGTCATGCTACCAATTAGGCGTCAGAACATGCTCACGGAACCACTGAATCCCGAGGATCATGTCGCACCCCATCAAAGGAGTCAATATAAAATCCCGCATAAATATGGCCTTTTGAACTGAAAAAGTGAACTGGATGGCCTTATGCGTGATGTGTGTGTGCAAGCCGGGCGTGAACCCGTCCACTGCAAGCTCGTGAGGCACCCACTGTCTTGGCAAGCTGAGGGGAGATGGCATCTTTTGAACTCCCCATATCGAACAGGACAATAAACTGATGCTCGTTAGCTGTGCCATACGCTCGTATGAGCGCCTTGTTTTGATTTGAGAAGTCGCCCTCCTTTCCTTGAAAGACCGACGTGGGAACGGCGTTCAAAGCAAGGAAGACGACATTCGTAGCTGAGGATGGAGGCGGGGCTAGAAGAACCAATACATTGGCGACGGACGAAGTAGGTTTGTTCTTGGTGGTACCGCTTTTGCTGGTCGGGCTGTAGATAGCCTCCCGTAATACTCGCTTTAGCCTTCTCATCAGAAGTCATCTTTGGCTTGGACTCCTTCTTTTGACCAGAAGCCTAACCATCTTTCTTTTGGAAATGGTTGTCCTTATCCTTACCCGCTGTGTTGTTTGACTACTGCGGGGCTTTGGAATCTTTCTGGACCTGCTTGGGCTTTCCCCCATATAGCATCATCTCCTAATTCTATGCGAGAGTCAGTGCCTACTTGTAATCCGGTGGGTTGAAGTTCCGAATGGTTAAAAGTATGTTCGTGTCCAAACCTCAAATGAATTGCTTCATCTTAGCTCCCTCTGTCACGCCCAATTGTTGCGCCAGTGTGATGACCTTATTACTGTATGTCAACACAGGCAAACCATTCTGGGAGAGACAAGCGAACTCATCCTCCACGTTAAGCATATATTGGGGTGGGAGAAAACGGGCTTTGAGGTCGGCCACAAACATTGCCCAAACAAAATTCGTCTTAAACGTTTTTGGGTCAGTATGCTTACTAGCCCAATGCTGCCACCAAGTCACCGCCTCACCTGTAAGATGAGGGGCTGGAAGGTGGACTTTATCTTGCTCATCTTGAATCCGTGCTAACGGAAAATGAGCTACAAACTGATGAATAAACTGTAAAATTGCTGAATGGTCACACTTACCATCATACTTAACAAAATTTGGAGTGGACCGAGTGAGTTGTGTTACCTTTGTCGATGGCGAAGCTGTGGCAGAGACGGCTGCTGCGCTCAAACTTGCCTGCATAGCGTCTAACATTTGTTTGTGTTGGAGAAGCATTGCCTCTCGATCTAGCTTTTGTTGCCTCTCTTCTTGGGCAAGCTCTGCACGTCGCAGTGCCTCCTCATTTTTGCATTCCTCACGCATCATCAAGAGTAGTTTATCAAAATCTGTGGTTCCTCTTTCTTCCAGCGACTTTTCTGCTTCTTTTTCCTCCAGACATCGTTTTGTCTAGTCCAGTTGTCTTCTTCTGCTTTCTTCCAGCTTGGATGAATGTTCTTCGAGTTGTTGCAGCAGGACCCAATTCTGCTCTAGAAGGTTCGCCATCACTTCTTGAGCATTTGGCGGAAGCGTATCTTGTTGGTAGTCTTTAAAGTCTTCGCGGTTAAAATCTTTTCCCGACCCTTCCATGGCGCTTGATTGTGTGTCCTTTCCGGATCTCAACACAACCATACACTCGCGGTTGTCAAGCTGGATACAGACCGAAGCTCTGATACCAATGTAACATGCAACGGTTATCTGATCGTGTAATTCATAGCAAGACCTTCTTTAAACCTTTAGCGAGGAATGAGCATTGTTTGCCATAGAGAGAGAAACGAGATGAAGGTAGAGAGAGAGGTATATTAACATGACCAATGCGTTTATGCCAGATATCAATATCTGCAACTACACCGGTCCCATGTGCAAAAATTGCTGCACTCAATTCAGGCATGTCCGCATCCAACATAAACATCCTTCCCTTCTTCTTTCCTTTTGCTATCAAGCGACCGTTATTTTTCATATCCTCAACAAAGCATCCATGAGGATTAAATCTGACCTGCAAACCTTGCTCAACCATTTGACCGACAGAAACCAGGTTCTTGGTGATATTCGGGACATGAAATACATCTGACAGGTATTTCTTTTTCCCATCCTGCATAGACAAAGGAATTTTACCAATCTGCACAATAGGATGTGTAGTATTATCACCAGTCTCCACAAATCCTAGTTTTTCCATTTTCCTTGCATCCTGCATCCATTCTGCATGACCTGTCATGTGGCAAAGGCATTTATGTAATCTCTTTTTGTTCAATTTGAGGCTCTCAGTATGCACTATTTTTAAGTTTAATATTTGTATTTGAATGGTTATGGCCGCTACCTATAATCTTTTGTTAAAGGCTCTCAGCGATTACCAAGTTTTTATAAATGTAAGATCCTCATTTACACATCAAAATAGAAAACATAAATGAATGTGTGCATTGCATAGGATGCATCTCATTGACATAATTATGACACAAGTAGGTTATACTTACTCTGACACACTGCCATGGATAGATGCTATTGAATTGACAAAGAAGCATTGCTTGGCTAAGATGTCCACAATTACCAAGCTCCAATGCAAGCTGCATTATCAATTAAGAATAATTATTATTTGATATAATCCTCCACAATGTAAGAGATAAGCTAGGTACAACTGATTGGGTCTCTGTACCCACTTAGGGCCCCCTCTCCCAATCAGGAGAGAATTTGTTTTATACTTGGAGAACTGAGAAATACAAAGAACACTCTTCAAGAGAGCATGGAACACGCTTTTGAAGAGCTCACTGTGCACACGTATAGCAGGCTCAAAGACCTGAGAGGCAACGCCAACCAATACCGAGACCTTGATGCTGTCCACACTAACAATGTAGGATGCTTTTGCAAGGCAAGGAAGAGGCTTGTGCTGTCTACCAGAATGCAGGGTTATTACATGAGTGAGAGAGTAAAAACTAGAAGTGATAGATCTTATGAGAGAGCTGAGAGATGACTGAAATATAGAGCTGAGAGTGAGCTGTGTAAACAGTAAAAGAGAGCTGAGAAAGCTGAGGAAACAGTGTCTAAACCTCTCTCCGTTTGCTGGTCCAAACCTCCGATTGTTGTGCTATGTGGTCACCTTCAGATCAGGCTGAATTGATGGCCAAGGGACTGAGGCCAGAGCAGGGCCAAATCTGAGGATCTCAAGAGCTGCACAGGAGGCTGAAGTGGAGTTGTAGGAGGACTAAAGGTAGGAGCAAACTGAATGAGAAAACAGGGCAGCCAAGGGGCCCTTTTATAGGGTTGGAGTGAGCCAACCCAATCTGTAAACAGACTGACTCAGTCTGTTTTACAGATTGGCTGGCCTACAACCAGCCTATAAAAAGCCCTCCTTGGCTCATTTGCCAGGGGAGTTTTTGGGCAGCCTTTGCAGGCCACCTTCCCTGCTTACCTGTCCAGCCTTTGGGGACCCTAAAGGGACTCCCAACCTAGGCTAAGACCTGAACCATAAGATGGAAACACTTAACCTACTGTTCTCCAGTGGGTACTAGTGAACAAGAACTGACTACTGACTTGACCTAAGGCTGAGAGACTGACCTACGTAGCTTGTGCCTGACTATCCCTGGACAAGGGCTCACAAAGGGGTCACAGCATATGACAAAATCTCCTATCTGGGAACTATAATGCACTTGTCCAGTGTGTCACCTTGCACCCAAGTGCAGGGGTGCATGTGACAGCTTAGGCACACAAGACTAGCTTTGCTAGGCTAGGGAGGCAATTCTCAGGTTGGGTTGCAAGGGAAATGGACGAGTTAGAGTTCTTGCTTTTTTTAGTGTTGTTGGGCTAGAGCCTATATAAGGGGCACATGGGTTCAGTTTTTATTCACACAAGTCAAAGCAAGTCTAGCTCTTCCTTGTTGCTTTGGATCTTGGATCGTGTTGCGGACACGTACCTGCTTTCTAGTGTAGCTTGGATTCCCAACGTAGTCGTGAGACCTATGGGCACCTCTTGGTGGTATGGGACGCCAGGAGGTTGTAGATTGGTTGGATGTAGATGTTTCGTGCCAGCAGCCTAGCATGCGACTCAAGGGGATGCTCGAATTCTATGGGTCCTGGACCTATGAGCATCATGGTTGGGTGGTGCGCATGCTTGCGCCTCTCTTTGTGGTTCTATGGTCGGTTATTTGTGCTTGTATTCATGTTCGGAGCGATCGTGGTCGTGTTAGTTGGTATCAAAGCCACTTTGGATGGTGAATTTATGTAGGAGATAGTGATTTTGCTTGGATCTTCCAAGTAGGCGTGAATTTCGTTTTTGCACTGCTTTGGCTAGGAACTACTCAATTTTCTACAGGAGGTAGGGAAGGAGTGATCTCCATGTGTGGGAAGATGTGCTCTGGTTGGCTTGGTGCTTGTTTGGATGGGTGATTGTCAATTTGTTGGCGAAATTGTGGAAGGATGACATGCAAATTTTTGTGAGTGTCTGGAAGGCATTTTTCTCGGGTAGGAGACGCATTTTGATTGGGAGAAGAGGTTGAGGGTAGAGTTTTTGGTTGGAAAGCTTTGGGGTGTAGTAGCATGCAGGCATCGACCTTGAGAGAGAGGGAAATCTCCATTAGATTGAGGTGAGATGGCGAAAAGCAACCTTGCTTTTTGCAAGGTAACCCTAAAAGCAAGCAACTAGATTTGGATGCCTTGCTTTTTCAAGCGCTAGGACATCAATTAGAACTAAAACCCCACGAATCCTTCTTCAACTAAGGCGTACTTTGTTAGATGGCACTCATCTCCAGTTTTGCTAGTTCCTAGGTGGCTCTGGGGCTTGAGTCCAAGCTTGCAATTTCCTCTCTACCTCCTACCATCCCACAACTCCTATCCCGCAATCCCCTCCCTCCTTTGTCTTCATCTACTGGGCTGCTCAGATTCTCTTTTGTGCTGGCTATTGGATTCGGGATAAGTACAGGCTGTTTCATCAGAAAGGCTTGGGAAATCAGCTGATTCCTCAAGGTTTTGACCAGCCCAGCCATTGTTTGGGCAACCTACACTTGGTTCGTTGGATCACTTTGCTCCATCAACTCGTGTTCATTTATGATGATACCATGCAAAGTGATTGGCCTCCTTCACGTTGCGCACGCGCATTTATGATGATACCATGGCCTTGACCAAGAAGTTAACCACACCCGAGACCTAGGGCAAGAATAAGAGAAAGCTCTTTAATGCAACTTCTAGCATGGGAGAAGTGAAATCTTCGGATTCTCCTTCTTAGAAGAAACAGAAATTGGCTAAGGGTAGTAAGTAGCGCTTCCTTTGTTCGATTCAACTTTGGAAGGAAGGACGATGCGTTATTTGTGAGAAGCATAGGCATACTTAGGTTGATTGCCTGCGAAGCCTCACAAGGGCCTCTATCGAAGCTCAAAGGACCACCTACGAAGTCAAAGACAGCTACTTAGACTACTATGGCAGGTATTTTCATCAATGTCCTCACATGCTCTTATTCTTGTGATTGTTTTATTAATAATCTCCTCATTATCTCTACCGGGCTTATGGAGAGATCCAAAGGACACTGATTCATCTTCTCTTTAACTAGGGTAGTTCTCACAATTTTGTTAATCACAAACTTGTGTAGAAGCTACAGTTAACTATGACGCCTAGTGATCACACGTACGAGGTACAGCTTCCAACTAGGGAGCAGTTTAGGATCGCAAGGTTGATCGCCTTCTCAAGCCTATGAGGATACTTTGGAGTGCTATGTTATACACTTGGATCATGTAGACTTGTTGTTGGTCATTGAATGGTTTAAAACCCATGATGTCCAATTTGGTTGGAATCACATACTCTTTCTCTTTTGCATGAGGACACCCACCTCATGATACAGTGTGATGATATACATCCCTCCGAGGGCCCTACTGTAAATGCGATTCAAGTTCGGAATATATTATAAACAACTTGTTATGATGTGTTTCAATCTGTTTTGATTCCATTTTCTTCATTTGTTGTATCTGTGTCTGATACCAATGATTTAAGTGGGGTTGAATATATTGAATTAAAGAAGTTGTTGAACGGTTTCAATGATGTATTTCCCGAGCAACTGTCGGTAGGCTTGCCTCCAAAACGAGCAATAGAGCATTGCATTGATTTAGTCTCGAATGCTGAGCCTATAAGTATATCACCTTATAGGATGAGTTAATTAGAGGAGGAGCAGTTAGCTCACCAACTTTAAGAATATTTAAAGTTGGGATATATATGCCCGAGCTAATCACCTAGGGTGCTCCCGTTCTTTTGAGGAAGAAGGATGGTTCATGGAAAAAGTGTGTGGATTATAAAAGATTGAATAAAGTCATGGTTAAGGATAAGTATCCTCTTTCTCGTGCTATGACTTAATTGACAAATTAACTGGTATGCAAATCAATCAATCTTAGTGAAATACTTCGCTCCAGATTCGTATTTATGTAAAACATATTTACAGGACTGGCTTTTTGACTAAGGTGAGCTGCACCCACGCGTAATCGAGCGCCCCCAAACTCAGCCCGCCCCTTCTGCCTTCCCCACTCCGCTCTTGTTGTCGTGAGCTCGAAAGAGCCACCTGATTCCCGCCATCGCGAGCCTGGAGAAGCTGTGTCGCCACGCGCGTTCGTCTACAAGGGGGCGAGTAGAGCTCACGGCCCCTTCGTAGCTTCTAGCCACAGTCACTCTGTTTTCTCAGTCCGACTCTAGGGGCTGGCTACAGCCAGGCTCGGACGCCCTTTCAGGCCCCTCTCCAACACTCGTGCGCACCATTATTCGAACGACCAGCCAGTCTTCCTCTTTGCATTCTTCTAGCGTCCCATCCTCCACCGCTTGTGCACTGGGACTGGCGTAAGTTTTCGTCTAGCTGCCGCATCATCGTGTCCTGCTCTGACGTAGCCGCAGCAGAGCGAAGTTCACCATCATTCGCTCGACCAGCCCTCAGCTTCCCTGATGTATTGTGTGCTCCTCATTCTCATAGTTTATCCTACATGAGCCTCTTGCATCGAGACTGGCGAAGAAGAGACCAGCCAGCCAACCCTTTTCGAACTCATTGCCAGTCACATCAAGCTCAGATTGTTGAAGGCCGAGCCCCACGTGGATCAACAGCTCTTCTGTATTCTCCATTCTCATCCTTGATTGTGAGCTTGAGCTTGTTTGTACAAGCACCTCGGATGGGCTCGCTTTCAACCTCCCTCTACTGAACCACCTCCGAGCGTCTCCTATTCAAGGTTCAGCTAGGTCCTTTCCGGGAGGAGACGCGGTTGTGTCAATCTTGGCGGGCTTTTCCTCTCCTTCCCCTTTCCTCATGGGCGCTTCCTTCCTCCTCTCTTCACCCTCTTCTTCCATACACCCACCTTTCAGTTGGAGGTGCAATTTATTGCTTATCCGAGTGATACGATTCTTTTGTAGCGACCTTTGGTCTAGCCAGAGGGGCGCTATGGCAGCACCCTCAATCCCCACAATTGTCAAAGTGCGTCTTTCACCGATAGATTAGCAAAAGGTAGAGCATGCAATGAATCTTCATCACGACAAGGCAGTGACAGGCAGGATCGTTGGCCTCAATCCTTCGAGGAGACAGATCAGGGATTGGATCGAGGCCAGCCTGGCACTAAATGGTGACCACATTCAGGAGGTCACTATCTATGGACGCAGAGTTTTCCTCCTACAACTTGGCTCCCTGGATATCGTTCTGGCTCTCGTGGAGAGTAGCCCTATTCTCATGGGCCCTCACTTGGTGTATCTCATCCCTTGGTACCATGGATTCACGATGGAGAACATGGACTCGACTCATCATGTCCCCCGTTTTCTTGTGACGCTCCGCTTTCCAAGACTTCCAAAGGAGTACAAGTCCATCCTCCCTTCCATAGGGCGGGCCTTCGACACAGTTTATGACTCTGAGATGAATGAGAATCAAGATCTTGGAAAAAGTGTTATGACTCTGAGATGAATGAGAATCAAGATCTTCAACGAGATTTTGAATAATGCTTGCTCAACCCTTAGGTGAGAATTGAATAATTGAACCATTTGGTTTACTCGGAGGATTCTAAACTTACACTTCTCAATTTACCTTTCGTGATTATGATGAGCATTCCAATATCGTTATAGATACT
Organism: Dipteris shenzhenensis; assembly: GCF_047967505.1. NCBI lineage: Eukaryota > Viridiplantae > Streptophyta > Polypodiopsida > Gleicheniales > Dipteridaceae > Dipteris > Dipteris shenzhenensis. Next base: position 18,871,915 of record NC_141599.1, read on the forward strand.
ACTTTTGAAATGTGATTTTGGATGAGGAGTATACTCAAAGAATCATTGATTAGTCTTCCTCTTGGACTTATGCTAGCGTAAATTTATTGTATATGGGGGAGAATGTTATGTTGGATTTATATGCTTCTCATAGTGAGTGAGGTCTCCTTTGTGGCTATTCCCATCCTTATTCAGGTGAGGATAGGCTATATTAGGAGGCCTTTTCAAGGCTGTTGTGGGGTTTGTTTGGTCGAGCCTCTAGGCAAGCCTTTTATGAAAGGTCAGGTCAATCAACTAGCCTGGTCAGTTGATTGGCCCTGGGATCATAGCTAACTGATTGGCCCTGGTTGGCCCAATAGGTAGGTTATATATAGCCCTGCCCACTCTTGAGTCCTCTTCACAATCTCTCTTCTAGAGCATGCTCTCCTTCTCTGCTGGTGTATTCCCCTACTATATATATTTTTTCCATTGCCTCTTTCTTGTGTCGATTCTCTCTCCCTCTCATGTATGCTTCCACATTGCACTCCACTCTTACATGGTATCAGATTTCTAGGTAAGCTAGGGACTAATGGAGGGTTGAGTTTCTATGCACTTTTTGAGGGCTTTTGCAACCAGATCTAGAGTTGAGGCACTATTTCTGAAGCAACTACCATGCCTTAGCGGTTGCGGATCCAAGTTCTGCAATTACTCAAGAATACAAATCCACGACCATATCCAAGAGCACCAAATCCAGCTCCTCCGACAGTTCCAATACAATAACTTCAAACCAAGGAAGTGGATTCGCCATTCGAGTATGAAGCTGAGTATCCAGTGTACTATGTGGAAGGCATAGAAGGTTTAATACCAGTCTATGCAAAATCAAGTTCGGCCCAACACATATCAAGATGCCACAGGTGTGAAAAGAATCACTAGATCACAGAGTGCCCTCATTGCGGTAGCCCTGCTACTTTCCAACCACTCTATAGAGATTGTGGCATTGGCCATGCCTGTATGGATCAAAAAGAGCCCACCAAGGACCCTAATGTTCCAATTCAATCAAGACAACCTCTTCAAAAGAAAACACAAGTGCCTCTACCTCCACTAAGCAATGAGCAGCCAAGCTCATCCACATTATCTCCCAAGCCTCAAATAAAAGAAGCTCCATATCCTGATGCAGAAATGGAGAAGGCTCTATTTCAGGCACTTCAACAATGGGTGCAAAAGGAGCAAGCTCAATTTGAAGCTGAGAAGCAAGCACAAGATCCAATCGGCCTCACCAAGTATTGACACTGTACCTGAGCCTCTGTTCTAGTAAAAAAATCCACACCATAATGTACTGCCACGCCAACTTGAAGGAGCCGCACTTTCTAGCATGCTAAGTTGCCTTGTGTCAATTCCCATTGGAATCCTCTATGGAATTGTCTCAATATTTGGGAGAGTTTCAAAGGATGTATTGAACTAGCGCATCCCCCTCCACCTATGGAAGACATAGAAGATATCCCTGTGCGGATGGGTGAGAGAGATGACATATCCCCAAGAAATCCTATCAAATCTTGCTGGGATGTCCTTGGTTGCGTGAAGCATCAGACCTCCATGATTGGGGAACTGATAGATTGACAATCCAAAATCGCGACACCGCAGTAAGTGTCAATGTGGGGACAGGAGCAATAAAACCAATTCTGCCTAGAGCGTTGGATGAAAACTCTTCAACGACGATCTCAAGCAAATCAACTCCCCTGCAACAGCATGCCATAGCGGGCGATACACAAAGCAATGTCAATAATTGGATACAAGCATTGTCAACCATTGACAACTGCCATTCACTAGACCCCATCTTCTCACAGATTGATGCTAAGGTCATGCAAGTAGATCCTCCACTCACACATGAAGAACCAATCAATCTAGAGGTGCCATTCTTTATGGTCGATCTTGAATGGGATCCACTCCAATAAGGACTCAAATTTTCCTTGGGACCTTGAAACTAAGGCAAAGAATGCTCAATTTTGAAGATCATGTCTTTGCCAATGACACAGCCATTCTGCATGCTTCCCAAAGTTGAAACTCCAAAGTTGAATAATAGCAGAAGATCCCATAAGAAAGCTGAAGGAGGATATCACCGCAAAGCCAAGGCCAAACACTTCAATGAGTTCGAGTGAGTCCAAACTAGGATCGCGAAATTGTATCTTACTAAGCCAACTCCCTCAAAATCTGAGCCACCTCCTCTTGAATGGTCCCTTAATGGACTTGAAGGAGTATGCACAGCAAATGAACCCTTACTTGGGAATGTTTTGCTCGTGGAAAAGTTACCCCACACTTCCCAACGTAAGAAGTTTCGAAAGTATAAGCCACATGTGTGGATGAAGCTTGATAAAGAGACTTCACAAAAAGAAAGTCCCCAAGAGCCTCAAAAATTGATTAATGATACTATGCCACCCAGTACCCATAGCACATGTCAGGCTAGTTTAGAGGTTGATCTTCAAGAAGTGCCAAAGTACTTCAAGAACTACACAAGTGGTAGTGTCCCCATAGCAATGCCAAGACCAATAAGAGAATCTGAAGTTCAAGAAACCCATAGCATTGGAGAGACTCCAATCTATGAGGGACCAGAAAAAACTCACACAATAAACCTCGCCCTTGAAGGGGAGGAAGAAAAATTGGTATTCATTGGGAAACAGCTTATACAGGAAGATGAAACAAAACTCAAAGCACTCCTAATGGAATACCGAGACTGCCTAGCATGGTCATACAAGGAAATGAAAGGAATTCACCAGAAGTGGCAGTACATACGATACCTATAAGGGAAGATGCCCACCCTAAGGTTTTGAACAGATCCAAAATATGGCACCATGGTCTATGACGACCTAGAAAAACTCTTGGATGTCGGATTCATCTATGAGATAGAGCACACTAATTGGGTTTCACCCATCGTCATCATGCCTAAAAGTAACAAGAAGCTAAGAATATGTGTTAACTTAAAGAATGTGAATGCCACCACAATCAAGAATCACTATCCCCTACCCTTAACAGAAACAATATTGGAAAAGGTGGTTGGATTAGAGATATACAGCTTCTTGGATGGCTTTAGTGGCTATAACCAAGTGCAAATTGCTTCGGTAGACCAATCAAAAACAGCATTTGCTACAAAATGGGGTATATTTGCCTATAGAGTCATGCCATTCGGCATTTGTAATGCCCAGCCACATTCCAGAGATTCATGTTCACAACTTTCAAGTCCTTTCTGAATAAGTTTCCACAGGTGTTCTTGGTGGATGATTTGTGCATCCACTTGAACAAAAAATACCACTTCAAATGTCTTGAAGCAGTTCTAATCAAATGCAAGGAGTATGGCATCTCCCTAAATCCAACAAAATGCCAGTTCATGGTCACCCACGGACTTGTTTTGGGACACATTCTTTCTCAACATGGGATTGCAACTGACATGGACAAAATTAAAATCATGGAATTGCCTCCTAAAAATTCCAAAGACATACAGGTCTTTATGGGACATGCTGGCTATTATAGAAGATTTATCTTGCAGTATGCCATGATAGCCATACCACTTTACAAATTATTAGTGGATATCTTATGGATAGAAGAGTGCAACCAAGCCTTTGAGCTTTTAAAGTGGCGCCTTTATCATAGCACCCATCCTTATATCTACCAATTGGGATATTGATTTTCAAGTTCATATTGATAGATCCAAGTTTGCAATTGGGAGTGTGCTTTGTCTACCTAGTGTGAACATAAGAAATTGACCCATTCTACTTTGCCAGGAGGCAGTTGATCAAGCGAGCGATGTCGAGCAAGCAAGACCAAATAAGCGAGCGAGAAAAAGCGAGCAAAGCAGAAATGCTTGGGCTACAAACACATAATCTCATTGTATGTATGTATGTAATCATTAATAAGTATTTATGGTGCTTTCTCAACATTGAACATGATTATAACATAATATTGCAAGTGCTCATTATTAGTAATCGTGTTCTACATTCTATGAGATGTGCTTAAATAGAAATGGTTTGGCTATCAACAATAGGTACTATATAGTTGAAATGGAATAGAAAACATTTGATTGTTTTTGTCCCAATATATATAGAGAGAGTTCTAACATGCTCTTATTATTACAAAGGGCCTTGCCCTAAATCTGGTGCAAGAAACTGGCAAAAATTCCATTAAATTCACATTTTGATGCATGAAATCTTACTAAATGTTACAAAATGTCATGATAATCATCTAAATGGTGCAAAAGGTCAATAAACTAAATCATGCCTTGCCATTCATTTTGATATGTAACATGACCCTGTTTGGATTTGTAAATCAAAAGATACAGGACATCGAAATTCTCATCTTTTGGCCCAAAAGAGGGAGTGCGTTAACGCACTGCCTGTTTTGGCTTGAATATGACCTTTTGTACCATTTAGTAAGATTTCATGCATCAAAATGTGTATTTAATCCCAAGGGAATGGTAATCCATAGAAAAAGCACACCCTAGTACCCCCAAGGGAATGGATAGGCCAAATCCACCAACAAAATATTATGCATTATCCTCACCAAGGTAGTAGAACCACATCGTTCTGATTGGGCAGAGAAACTAAATGTAGCCTTATGGGCATACCGAACCACACTCAAGGTCACTACAGGGAATACACCTTTTCAATTGGTGTATGGCCTTGAAGCTATGGTCCCACTAGAATTTGTAATACCAAGCCTATGCATAGTAGTACAGAAACACATGGGAGATCATGCATCCCTAAAAGAAAGACTATCATTAGAGAAGCATACAGAGACTAGATTAGTCACCTACCATGCCATGACAACAAAAAAACACAGAAGAAAAGGCATGGTTTTGACAGAAATCTTAAGCCAAAGACATCAAGGAAGGTGACCTGGTCTTGCTATACAATGCCAAAGTCCACAAGGGAAAACTCAAGTATCTAGGTCAAGGACCTTATCGAGTAAGAAAAATGAATCCCATCGAAGCTGTGCTGCTAGAAACATTGGATGGAGTCCAATTCAAAACAACCATAAACAGGAGCCGATTGAAGTGATACTACATCAACACGCAAGCCATCACCGACAATTATGAAGTTTTGGGAACCCCAAGTCTTCAATAGTTAGCACTAGATTGTTACACGCACACTCTTACATGCACACTCACTAGCATATGCATGCACATTCACTGGCATATGCATGTTTTTTCACATATAGGTAAATCTAATCAATTTTTGCTTAGAAATGATTGAGTCTTAGTTACCCTATGAATCCCACAAATAAGCATATAGTTAGTCCCTACCTAATCGATAGATCACGTGCACTCACACGATTTTGCATAGGCACATAATAGATTGCATCAATAAAAGTATCCCACACTTTCATTCCATACTCTCAAAGAATGCAATGAATTCACAAGCAGGACAAGAAATGCCAAAACTCAAGATGAATCGGCAAAAGTGTCTGCAACCTCAGCAACAACGAGACCCCCGCCAAACATCACAGCTATCTCCTAAATGCACAAATATCATGCTTGCATAGAAACTGATCTACAAGATCAATGATACGGGTGCAATCACATCAAACATGTATGCAAGATAGCAAGAAATGCCAGCCTCAACAATGAGACCTGCACCAAACCTCTTCCCAAGAAGATTCGATAACAAAGTCCATAGCCTCAGCAACGAGATCCCCTCCAAAATTCACAGCCGTCTACCTCTCCTCAAGAGGAGATAAGCTACCTAGAAACAGAGCAAAAATTGTATGGTGCCAAGGCTTTACAGCAGGATCGACTGGCACGCCACAAGTTCCACAACCACTAGATTACATGCATGGCATCCCAACTCCGTTAAGCCATAACTCAAGGATGGGTAATAAAATGGATCCAAGAGTATGTTGTCTCTATGCCAACATGGACTTAGGTAGCATAGAATGTGTGTGTAGAGTAGCGGCGGCAAAGCTCTGCTTGTACTTGCATAAGGCTAAGAATAATCTCTCTTAGGAATCCTCAACATGCGAGTTCTACTTACAACTCCTACATGCATGTTCTACATGCAAGTCCTACATGCAACATGCAACTCCTACATGCATGTTCTACATGCAACTCCTACATGCAACTTCTATATGCAAGTTCTACATGTAGAGAGAGAATGTGTTACAATTCCTACATGCAGAGAGAGAAGCTCTCTAACTTGTACAAATACCCCATAATGGAATGAAGCCCACACTCTTTGGGGCATTGTGTTGAGCTTTACTTTGGTATTCCAAGCAATTGTCTCCAAGTTTCCATGCTTCCTTGCACTCCATGTTCAAAAGCATGTCCTAATCTTGCAACTCCTCATCCTCCTCCTCCAACCTTGCAACCCATCCTCTCCCTCTCCTCCTCCTCCTCCTCCTCCACCCTTCTCCTCCCTCCTCCTCCCCCCCTCCTCTCCTCCCTTCTCCTCCCTCCTCCTCCCTCCTCCTCCTCCATCCTCCTCCCCTCCCCTCCCCTCTCCCCTCCTCCTCCATCTTCTCTCTCTTTCCTTCCCCCCCATGCTCTTACACCTTCTTCCTCTCCCACTCCTATGCTCCTCCTAAACCCTTAGTCGCTTAACCCTTGACCTCTATGATCTACGAGGGAGGTGAGTTCCACCATGTACTCTACCCTGAACCTTGGATCCTCCTTCTAACCCTTAAACCTCTCCTAAACCCTGGAACCTACTTCTAAACCTTGGAACCTCCTTTTGAACCTTGAACCTCCCTCTAACCCTCAAACTCCTCCTAAACCCTTCAACCCCCAATGAAGGCAAAAGCCTTCATTACCCCAATCATGATGATGCACGCCCCTTTCACACATGCATGCACTATGTTTGCTTACCACACATGCATGCACTATGTTTGCTTACCACACTTAAGCCCACGTCTCTCACTGGAATACGACCTGAGGTCCTAAGCTAGACTTATACTACAAACGACCACACCGATATATCTATAGGTGACAAAAAGCCTCGGAACCCTGCATACTGAGAATACCTTGCTCTTTCTACAAAAGTTGTGGAAAAGAGCCAACAGTCTTCAGGTCCTACACCATTTGGATCACTTTTTTCCTATCGGATCCTTATAAGCAAAATTCTTTGCCTTCTTAAACTGGATGGTGCAGTTACCTAAAGAGGTGATATTCTCCCTTGTCACTTGTTACCACTTTAGGATTTTACTCCTTGAAATGCTAAAATCCCTTTCTTCCTCTATTGACTTCTCACTCCCCTCTTCTTTTTACAACCTCCCAGGTCCCTCCCTCACCCTCAACATTCTTTCCCTTTCCTCTACCCCCAAACTCACTCCTCCTTTACCCAAAAGAAGGCATGGTTCTCCCCCCAAAATACACCCCCAAATTTTAAAAATTTACCCCTTCTACCCCTCTTAGCAACCCTTTTATCGCCTCGCACATCAAAGATTCCAACCAGAGTTCTTCGCCACTTCTTCTCCCAAAAGAAAAGCACCTGATAATGATGATACATCACACTACTCCATCGACTGGGATAAGCACTGATCATCTCCAACGTGTTTTCTTTTACAAAGCACTCCATCTGAGGACCCCGAGGTATGTTCTGTAAAACTACTCAATAATGGTTTATTTTGTTTTCAGTCTATTCCAAAGAAGAAAAGTTCAATTTACTTTCATGTTCTTTATGCTAACAAAATTTTAACTAAAATCCCTCTTAAATCTCTTATTAGCGATACATTGTTCTTACATTTTAACACTGATTCTGACACTCTCCACACTTTCGACTCTTTCGCTTTTAGCTGGGGATATACTCCACCCCTTAGATCTCTACTTTACAAACCAAAACTCACCTTCCTAGCAAAATCCTTGAGCTCCACCTATCAATGTATTTCACTTAAGAGGTTTAAACCCTTTCTTAAAACTTTAGAGGATCAACTACATGTTTGCACTTCGGACCCCAACTTCTTCCATCATCCCTTTCTTAAATCTCATATCCTTTTTTTCCTCAATCACATTTCCATTACCCCCTTAGTAGCAGCACTTTAAGCACTTATGATTGTATTTCAAGAAATTTGCCTCTATCTTAATTTAGAGCACACAACCTATGAATCTTCCCTCTCCCACCTTTTTTGGAATAGATTCCTCATTCTCTTCCCCAATCGAAAACCCAACAATATATTTTGGAAAACAAAAGTCTTCTTAATGAAGTAAACTGGCTTTCTAGCCATGTGTTTATAACTAGCTTGGACAAAGCTTCCCAAACTCCCATTGTCCTTTGCAAATATTTAGTTCAAAAACTCACCCTTGACATAATGAACTCTCTCGAATTTGTACCCCAAAGTGCTTCACTTTCTGATACACTAGTATCCATTACAAACATGCTTGACACCCTTAGAATTCCCTACAATTCCAACAACCTTCCTTATCTCATGTGCTCTTATAAATCACACAAACACAACTTTAGTTGGCTAACTAATGCTCATGATTGCATTTTTCTCCTCTCACTAACATTATCTCTTTAGGACTAAAGGAGCGTAAAAATGTTATTCCACCCATGGTGATAAACTTCGGGCTACCTGCAAAACTTTCCTCAATGTAAACACCAATTTACTTTGGGGTATAGACTCAAACTTACAATTCCTTATCAACCTACCCCATGAAATCCATTCTCTCTACTCTGCCGACATTGCAAACTGTTATGAAGCCATCCCTATATATACTCTTCCAGTCTTATGGCATCTCTATCATATTTCTGTAAAATTGCTACAAAACTAGGTTTCAAAGGATTCTTCCAAAAAAACGGTTGTTTTTTTCTCACAAAATCAACCAAAGTCAAAACCCTCTACTCCTTTAGTACTTTTCTCAGTTACAACCACTTCTTGCTCAACTTTTGTGTCATTCAGGTTGGCCCTCATTGCTAGACCCAATCTAAAGGCATTCCCATGGGTTTCTCATGTTCACCACTTTGGTGCCACCTCTATCTTACTTCTTTTGAATTCAAATTCATCAAAAAACTTGCATGTCTTGGTTATCCCCATTTCCTCTCTCACTTTCTCCATACCTTCACATACATCGATGACATGCTCTTCATAAATAATCCCTACATCACCAAGTTTCTTGATCCTTCTAGACCACTACAGGATGATGACCCCTTTACCATCTATCCATTACACATTATCTCCCTAAAATGCAGTCTTTCCTCCTCTTTTGTTGACTCTAATCAAAATCTCATCAGCCTCTCGACCACCTTTCTAAACACACACATTACCTTTCCCCTCCTTTCCTAGGTGAATTCTTTACCACTTTCGTTTGGAAGAAAAAACTTCTCAAATTTCCCACAATCTCCCTCATTAGTATAGTAACTGACCTTTCTTCTCCTCATATAAAGTCTGCTTGATCTTCATCCTTTCCATCCTCTATTCTTGCTCCGACAGCTTCGAAGCTTTACTCCACATTTCCACTCTCATAGACATTTGCAAAGACAATGGCTTCCATCCAAATAGAGTCAAAAATATTATCCATAATTATATCTCTTCCAATACTTCCCCTCAACTAAAACTCAATTTATTGACACTTCTTTATCTCTTAGGTAGACAGTAGGTCATCACACTAGGTGATGACCTACTGTCTCACCTAGTGTGATGTACCCTACTGGGGCAAAGGTGGGTACACATACACACACACACACTTCCTAACCCTTCCTCCCTTTCGTTTAATCCATGGTTCCTTTTCGCTCCCACCTTAACCCCCCCTCCCTTTTTCCTCCCCTCGACACCTACTTCCCTTGAATTGTTCCAATTTCTATTTATCTCCCCCAAAGGAAAAAATCTCACTGTTTTAACAATTCTAATCTCCTAAATTCTCCCACCCCCCCTTGCCCTTCCCCCTTTTACACCTACCTCCTATAATCCTAATTTCTATTTTCCCTCCCTCCCAATTTTTTCTCATTAATTAAACATACTCCTCACGCTCCCCAACTCTCCAATTATTGTAGCCCCCCTCTCCTACCCGACCCTCCCGACTACCCTCATCTCCCCCTATTTAAACCCCTCTACTAAGTTCCCTCCCTCGCATGCTCAAAGTCTCCCCGCTGTGCGATACCCGTTGCTCATGGCCTCCGCTTAGTCTGATGAGACTCTGGCCCCTTGCTCTATCTTCTTCCGTTGCTGACTGCCTTCGTCAGACTGTATGCTAACTCAACTCTCCCTAACACCGCATAGGTTTACGATGCCTTGCTCGTGTACACACAGCCTAATTCAAAGCTCTCTTCATCACTCAGGTCTTACACGCCCTGGGGACAACCAAGTATTCTTTGCATTCACATGTCCTTCCCGTCACGTCCCCTCCACTTTACTCTCACGTCCATGCACCTTTACTCTTCTCCTTGCTGATCGCGCCTCTGCACTCTGCGACCGCCACACACTCTTCTCAATTTCTTCATCTAATCACCTCTCCTCCTCCTCCACTATGCACATTGGATGTATAAGGCTTTGTCTTTATTACTATATACAACCCCCCACCTCATTTTTTTACAACCCCCCCCAACCCCTTTTTTCTTTTATTCTTTTTTAATACTCCCTTCCTTATATTTTAAATCCCCTCCCCTCCTGCTTAATCCCCTCACAGTATTTCCTGTATTAACGTACCCCTCCCGCCTTTTTACTATGACTAAGTTTTTTTTATTTTTTAAAAAGTAATCTTGCACTTAGGATTACTTTGCCTTTCATTACTCCTTCGAAATGCTTGAATTTTACGTTAGCTTAAAGATTAGTTTCCTCCCCTTCATTTTTCCTTTACTCTTTCTAGAAATACTTATCCCTTATTCTTGCTCTTCTTAAAACCTTCCTTTTTTTCCAGTATCCTTCCCCATATATAACTATATCCCCTTCTTTCTCTCTCTGTATTTTTTCTCCCCCTATCTAACCAAATTCTTCCTCTACAAATACACTCATTAACTCATTAACTCGTTATTAATTAAACCCGTTCCTAATTAAAGGTTTTCTCTAATTACTCAATACATTTACTTTTTCACAATCAAAGTTGTTTAAAGAATTTCTCTTTTTTCTTACCTCTTTCCTTAAATTTTTTCACTTATTTACTCCTTGTCTCACTACCTTATCCCTAGTCACTCCCTTATTGACTAATTTTTTTTCTAAATTCAAAACAGTTCATTCTGGATAGTCCACACTGAAGTAACCCTTCTTTTTTACACTCAAAACTTTACATCATGATGTGTAGGTTTGTGGCTAAAGCTCCTAATTTATTGTGACCCCGATAACAAGGGAGGAGTGTTTATGGCACCTGTCTTACCAACTAAAGTCAATTTGGTTCTTATCATGTTTGCTTGTTAGATGGTTGCAGGTATGCAAATTCTCCTCTTCAATAAAAGAGATGACTGTCAAGATTTCACCGGCTTCAATTTTATTTGCAAAATATTATTGGCATTCCACTACTCACTCAATCCCTTCCTTTACTCTATAATGTTCTCTTTTTTCTCTTCCCTAACTCCTTTGGTTTTTAACTATGCAAAAGAGGAACGGCACAATGGGAAGACATGATACAATTTGTCAAAAGCCTCTATGAAAAGAGATGGGGAAGAAAAGATCAACCACAACTATACTATCAAAGCAACAAATGGAATCATAGAGAGGAAGACATGGAAAACGGCTTGAAAGAGCTAGCCAATCAGAAGGCTCTAGAGACACAAGGGCTAGTAGCAAAGATGTTAACATTAGGGGTGAGAAAACAAAGAAACTTCTTACAAGGCTTATGAAGCAGGATTGTACCGATCCGTAAGGGGGGAGATAGCAAGATGGAAGAAAATTATCGAACAATCGTGGTAAGTAGCGTAATGGCAAAGTTATATGGCACTATCCTTGAGAAAAAAATTAGCAAATGGACTGAGGAACGAGGAGTGAGGGCACCATCCCAGGCACGTTTTCATCCCAAGCACTCATCTGTTGATCATCTAGTTGCCATAAGGGCTGCAACTAAAGAAGCCAAAGGTAAGACGGAGTTTATCTACTATAGATTCCAAGAAAGCCTTCAATATAGTGCCAGGTAAGAAGCTATGGGAAAGGCTAGAAAAGCTCAAATTTCTTCAAGAACTGAGATAAGTCACATACCAACTCTATAAGGAGCTACTAGCTGAATTAGCATAGCCGCTAGTCAATGAGTCATGCTCTAAGGGGAAAGCTATAATAACAAGTGACATTGGGGTTAAACAAGGTTGGCCCCTCTTACCGACACTCTTTGATCTTTTTATTGATGAGTTGGAAGAAAGAAATAAATAAAGAAAGAAAGAATCTTATATTAGAGTCTTTGGAAGACCGATGGGTCTATGAGACTACTAAAATGAGCATCATCACCCAGCAAGGAAGGGGTTCATATTGTAGGGTATATTTTGTTAATGCTTATCTACATAGATGATGTAGTATTCTTTGCAAAAAATAGCCTACAAGAAGATTTGGACAAAGTAAAGGTCATTGGGACAAGTAGCAAACAATTCTTTTTTTGGGCAAAGAAGAGACTTCCATTAAGCATGAACAAAACCTGCAAGAGCAAGCTCAAAGTGGAAATACATCATGTAATGCATGAGAAAAAAATGCAAGGGAGGAATTTTAGAAAGTTGCAGATAAGAAAGGAGAACCTCAGCTCAAAGATCCTGAAGGGGTGGAGAAAGGGTGAATCAGAGGAGGATCACTCCCAAGTAGGTGATGATTCATTAAAAAAAGGAGCTAGGTAATGTGGTCGTGAACAAGTCGTCTCTCTAAGCATGTGGTATGTAGATATTGGTGCCTCAACTTGAGAATGGTGCTCCTCATGAAGAGAATATGCTGGATTCCAACCACAATAAGCAAGTCCACGAAGACAAGGTGAGGTTGAAAAAACTTATTGGTGAGAGAAGCTCCAATGCCACGCAGCAATCCACTAGCAAGGTATCGAAGAGGATCAATGATGCCATTAGGAATTCCAACATTGGCAAAGAAATAAGTTTCAAATTCTCAAAGATGAATATAAGATACTCAATCAACAATAATGTAGCTAGGGGGAGGGGGAATGATTCAAGCAAATTCATTGGTTAGAGATTGAGAAACTTATGTAGTCATTTCTATAGGTGGAAGATGGAAGAAAGAGATGCCCGCACTTTGTTCCATGGGAACCCATGAAAGTACCCAAGCTACACAGGGGGTTGGGCCTCCCTCACATCAAGACATGCAATGTTCTCTACTATGAAAATGGTTGCAGCCACATTTATGCGAATGTTAGGCCACATGGGCTAACATAATTAAGTGGTATGCAAAAAATGCCAGAATTCATGGAGAAGGATCTTGGAAGGGTCTATCCTAGTATGATAGTATTTGTCTCTGCTATCCATTGAAAATTGTTGGGTCTAGCCAGCTCGGTGGATGCTTGGAAATCTTGTGGGCATTTAACACTGTGGAAAGGGAGAGGTGGTTTGAGGGGGGATGCGAGTCTCTTTGAGAATGTTTTGTGGAGCTGGGCAATCACTAAGGATGGAAAGATGCTTGCTATGGTGGATGTGCCTTAGTCTACAAAGGAAAGGGGACACAAGGAAGGCGCACTCGAAACCACTTGTACTAATTTGTAATAAAATTCCTCTAACTGAGGGAGAAGTGGCTTTGGTGGCTACTATCCCAGATAGAATCTTGGAGGAGTGGCCTTCTAATTGCATTGCATCGGTGAGTTGAAGGGTTAACCAATGGAGGATTGGGAGAACATACATAGGCAAGATCTTTGCGAGACTTATTTAGAGAGTTTGATACAAACCTTTCATTGGCCAAATCTGAAATGGAAGTTGAGACGTAGCCTAGGCTAGTGGTGGGCTCGATTGAGGGAGATTTGGAAATACTGCAAGGCAGGAAAAGCTAGTTTCCAACTATGGAAATCATTATGTGGTTGCTAGTTTAGGGGAAGCTTTCAACATGGGTGATGCTAAATCCGGTGTGTTCGTCATGCAGAAGTACGTTTGAGGAGGTCTATCATTTGTTGTGCTTGTGCATTGTGACTTGTGGAGTATGGCAGCTAAGAGAGCTCAATTAGAAGAGTTGGCATGATGTCCCATTTTTCTATAGTTTCCAAATAGCGGGTTGTTATCATAAGGGACCCCACGTGGTTGCCCTCGATTATGGTGGCTTGCTATCTGTACTTGAGAGCAACTACTGCCCTTACTGTCTGGGGAATGCATCTTGTGTCCACTGATCAACAGACTAAGATCCATCATCATAGCCTTCACATGAGTACTCCTGTTACATCCAAGACTCACAACTTTAGAAGGTTTGACAATTGCTGGCTAGATTTTGTAATGGACTTTTAGGGGTGACTTCCCCATAATACAAGTTGGCATTTCCTCCCACCCCTGGTCCCCCAGCCCCCTCTCGCCCAAAAAAAATAAAAAATTGGCAAACCACTATAGCCCTGCTTTTAACAAGGTGGGACAATCTCAAAGTCCCCATTTAGAGAAAATGTATAGTTACAATTTTTCACTAACTTGTAAAAGGGAGAGGAAAGATGTAAATTGGAAGGTGAGGGAAAGAGAAGAAAGAAATTGAAGGTGTAGGCCCTCATCTCAGTTAAATAATATAACATGCTTTTAATAAAGGTGCTGTCATACAAGCTAAAAGACAAACCATCTCATATAATGCCAAAAACTTCACCCTAAAGGCAAGTGAGAACCACAAAGACAACAAGCATGAGAAAGATGGATCATACACGAAGGATAAAGAAGAGCTTCTAGATCAAATGCGAAGCACCTTGCAAACAGGATGATGATGCCAGATGCAATGGGAAGGAAGAGAACCCATAAAGGAAAGGGTTCTGAACCTTGCCAACCAGAAGAGATGGGCACTAAGGAAAAGATGGCTATTAGCCGCAGCCTCACAAAGCGTATTGAAGATGCGGCATCATGCGAGAGGAGGTAGAGAGAACTGTTTCAACTTTTTTCAAAGATGTGTACAAGGACCTATTGTAGCAATAGGGGTATAGGGATCGACATCAAGAAAGCCTCTATTCTGTCATGGAAATTCAGAGGATGTTACAACCCAACAAAACAATGTGGTTGCATGTTGTTGAGGAGGTCAAACTATCGATAGTATCAACTAAATTGCCACTAACCTCAATTTAAATCAAGATTATCTTGAGCAAAAAAAGTCAGCGTGACTTTTGAACTGAAAACTGAAATATGTCCCCTTAGAGGACTTTAATTCAAAATTCTGAGTAATTAGTTGTGGAGAAAAGAAGAGGGGTGAAAAGGAAGAGAAGCTAAGGGACAACGGGGGGAGAGGAGGAGTTTGAGTTAAAGGATAATGGAGGGTAGGGGGCTTAGGGACAACATGCAAACCACCAACACGAACATGCAAACCATAAACACGTACTCTATGATTTCCTTCGCTCCACAATGCTCTGCTGCATCCACATCCTCCTCTTCCTCAAGGCTTTCATACAACACCGCTCGTACTCTGGCCACCCTCTTCACACGAACATGCAAACCATAAACATGTACTCTATGATTTCCTTCGCTCCACAATGCTCTGCTGCATCCACATCCTCCTCTTCCTCAAGGCTTCCATACAACACCGCTCGTACTCTGGCCACCCTCTTCCCCTTCATCATCAGGCATCTTCGGTTCCATCCCCACAAACACACCTTTAACACGGCCACGCATCGCCTTCGCATTGTGGGCTCACCTGTTCATGCACGCCCTGCTCCGATTGATAATGGAGGCTTAATCATCTTAGGAGAGGGCTCTTAATAACCCTCTCATTGGCCTTTCTTCCATTGGACACGCGGCCATGCGGCCACCACGTGGAGAAGTCTCTAGACCCCCCCACCTCCCACCAATCATCCACTCCCCCCCCCCTCCCCTCGTAACCTAATAGTATTTTTCACCAACTTGGGGTCCCTATTTGCAGGGCTAAAACTACGTTCCTAAATTAGTGCACTTTCCATAGACCCTTTGCAGGGCTAAAACTATGTTCCTAAATCTTTAACCTATTAACCGCGGACACGAGGAAAAAAGAAAGAGAACAGGTGGCAACTCCAGAGAACAAGAGCTTGCCATGTGGAGGGTTTATGAGCCGATGAGAAGGAAAGACGAGAGGTAGGCTTTGAGTGGGGAGGAGGTGAAAAGACGAGAGGTAGGCTTTGAGTGGGGAGGAGGTGGAAAGACAAGAGGCAACTTTGGGAGGAAGGAGGGTCATAAAGGGAGGAAATGGAAGGTCTCAGAGCCTTGGGTTAAGACTTAGCCAGAATTTCAAAAGCTAATCCAAGTTTTTGATGATTGAGCATGAATCACGATGAAACGAAATCTTGAAGAGGATGCAAGTCAATGCATAGAGTGTTTTAAATATGCATTTGTTTTAGACCTTGGCCATTTCTAAATTAATTTTTGGTTTATCCATTTCCTTGATTTCAGCGAAGCAAACAATTGGATCTAGAATAAGGAAGTAAATTGGATTCTTGAATCTAGCATTGATGAAACAATGTAGCACGAACCTTGGGGCATTTAATTTATAAACCACCATTGCCGGATTATTGGAAAGTTTTCCACTAAGCTAATAGTATAATCTCTAGAAAATAGAGTCTCATTTAAAGAGGGAGCTGAATGGAGTGATCATATGCGTGCTTTTGCAATGTGCGCCGCCTGATGCTGAGATGATGGTCCTCTTTCAATGCACAAAGTGTATGTCTTGCAGATGATGGTCCTCTTTCAATGCACAAAGTGGATGTCTTGCAGCCTCTTGCATTACTCTTGAGCCACAGCCGGTTACGAGACCATTCTGATCGAACAATGGGAGCGTGACACTCTGAAGCATTTGCTTTAAGTCATGCATGTAACATTGGTATTGGAGCTTCAATTTGGTTGTGAGCATCATGGACGCGTAAGATACCATGACACAGAGACAGGAATTGTGTTGAGAAGGGGGAACGCCGAGCGGTATCCTCTTCGTCAAAACTCACCATTGGGTACAACGCCACTCAATACATGTCATTGATGCAGATGTAATATATAGTAGACTTTGTCACACATATGATGCAGACGCAAATAGACGGCAAGTCAAACGAGTAGAAGCTTAGCCAAAGGAAGCATGTGACTGTAATCCCAAAGAAGATTGAAATAGCTTGGAGTCTTGGGCAGTGAGCCCGTGCAGAAAGAGGCTGCTTCGATCATGAAGTAAAGCTCATGACGTGAAAGAATGGGACAAGCTGGGTTGATAAGCTAAGACTTGGTCTGCGAAGGGAAGGAAGCACAGGAGCGGGATATGTCGTTCTGTTTTATACAGTAAGATTCTGGGCCCAAGAGCATTAAGAAGGCGGCATGTTAAGAATCCTACGCTCACAATGAAGACTAAACACACTGCACACTACCACGCAACAAGAAAACCAAACGCAGTGAGCTGGTGAAAAGGAGGAAGGAAAGCAACCAAAAGCAAACGGGAAGCAGCAGGAGCTCAAAGCCGGGCGGGGAAGGGAATCGCGACAGCAAGGGGGGCTGAAAAACGGCTGCACAGAGGCCGTAGAACTGCAAAAACGAGGTCGTAGCAGCAAGTAGACTTCTCGTGGCAGCAGGTCAAAACCCACGCAGACATACGAGCAGAACGCGCCGAAGCAGCAAGGAGGCGAGAAATGCAGACGCGCCTGACGATCAGGATCACGAGAGGCCAGCAAGGGTTCGACAAGGGTAACGAAACCAGCAAACGAACCCTAGGAGGGACTGCAAACCACCATAGCTGCTCGGAAGCTCCACGCTGCAAACCACCATACTCGGCTCACACACACACACACAAACACAACTCACACTCACACTCACACTCACACTCACACACACACACACACTCTCTCTCTCTCTTCATTGAATTCAAGTTATCTTATGTAATTAGCTGAATGTTGATGCTTATCTTTTCTTGCATTTCTTGCACCTTTTGATATGCAATAGCTAGTATGTGTTATAGGACAAAATTTATAGGTAGAATAGAAGTATAACCATAAGCTGTTTGGAATGGTGTCAATCCCCATGAGATAGGTTTCCAAAGGTGCTCAGCATGGGCAATAGCAAGAAACTATTTGTCATAGGCTAGGTATCTTGATAAGGTTTGCAAAGGTGGTAAGCATGGACAATAGCAAGAAACTATTTATCATAGAATGGGTATCTTGACTATGTCCCAGAATGGCTTGTGGCTTTTGCATCAGTGTGCTCATGAAGCTATAAGAAGTGTTCGTCATGACCTCAATGGATGATTTGGGTTAGCAGTAGTCACTAATATCGCAGTCAGAGCTTGCTTGAGGTGGTGGAAACGGATATGATGACGGTGAAAGCTGATTGTGGTTGTAGTGCTCTACCAAGTATAGCTTACGGTGTGCTAAAGACATGATGTAAATATAGCTTGTCCGGGTAATGTTGAGCTGTTAGCAAGTCTACTTTGGTAATCTATTGAACTTGGGCTTCAAGTTGAGACACCAAGGAGCTGGCAAGGAAGTTGTGTGAATAGAGTGTCAATGAGCTTTGTTATTGCGGTGCCTTGAATATGGAGACATAGAACCTATGTCACCATTAAATTTATAGTTTGTTGCCAAGACCATGCATATTGTGTGGCCTATTTAAACAAACGTGCCATTCTTGTTTATAGGAGGTGGTGAATCACATGCTCTGCGTCTGTAATTGGTAATTCAATATTGAAGCTAGGGTGAATAGAGCCTTCAAATAGGCCATCTCGTTTGGCTCAGTTGTGTTTGAGAGATTGGCTTTGAAGACATCAATCCCTTTGTCACATGCACCCCTACACTATGGAGCATGGTGACACACAGTTTGACCCATTTGTCGTACGCCGTGACCTGTTGTGAGCCCTAGTCCAGGGATGAGTCAGGCACGAGCTACGGGGGTCCGTTCCCTATTACGAAAGTCACAAGCCACGGTGGAGCAGTTCGGGTCGCCAAGGCAAAGCGTTGCGAGGTATCCACCTAGCAACAAGTTCAGAAGAGGGGAATGTCACATGCACCAGGGTCAAGCCCAGGTGGCAGTGACAACTAGCTGCCTAGCCTTCCGGAAGAGCCCAAAAGAGCCTGGTTTTATAGGCAAGGGCCAGCAGCCTGGTCGGCCAAAACCGACCATGTGCTGGCCCAACGTTGGCTGGTTCCAGCCCTATTTAAGGGGCCTTCAGTCCCCCTTTTCACTCACTCAGCCTTCCTCAGTTCAGGATTCAGCTCGCAGCCTCCAACAGCGCTTCCAGCCAGCATATGTGCGAGGTTTGGGTGTCCTATTTCCGCAGCATGGTTCCATCTCCCGCACGTCGTAGGTAGGGGAGTGGTCTCAGCACAGTTTTGTACTAATTTGGCAACCATGTATAAATAAAGCAGTGTACTATAGTTAGGTAAATATCATGTGTCTCTCATGCTTGAGTTGGCCTTTTATATTCATCTATTTTCCGCACAGCAAGTCTCCGCATTGTTACATTGGTATCAGAGCAGTATGGTTCCTTCTGATTTGAGTTAGGTTGGAGGGAGTCCTGGCAGCAAAGCTTAGTTATAGAAGAGGAGGAGCATGTTTGGGATATTATCTAATTTTGTATTTGGTCCCTACCCTGGACTAGTTGTAGTACCATACTCCATTAGCCTCTCCCTCTCAACCTTCATCGCGCATCGGGCCGGCTCCCGTCTTCACTCGTATGCGTTTACACCTTGCGGGCAAAGTTAGGGGCTTTTTTTTTCCTCTGGCAGTCATTATTGTAGCAATTGATGGTTCTTCCAGCCTTCCATCATGGACTCGTCCAATAGAGCAGCTCTTAGGCAAGTGTTTAGAGAGCAGGATCATCTCCTTGAGCAGCATATGCTCTTTTCTGAGCAGCCCGAGCAGCACAAGAAGACAAAGGAGGATGCAACGACATTGTCACCACGATGCTGCCAGATGAGAGACACTCTCCACGTGCGATACGGAGAGGGACCGGAGCACGCATGATCGAGGTTCGGTCTATTTCAGCCCTTCTCAAAGGTGACCGCCAAAGACGAGGGATCACCCTTGACATAGCCCACCGGATCTGACAGTCAACATTGGGAAAACCAAGGTTATGCTCTTCAACACATCCCGAGTAGTGCTTTCTGTCTATGGTAAGAGGAACTAGATCAAATGCCTAAGCTGCTACTCGTCCAGCAGCTTTATCATGTCCAGTTAGCTCCTCTTGGTCTTCCACTCCGGGAGCTCAGTCAGTTGGATCAGCTTTAGCAGGGGAACATATGGTTTTCACAGCTATGAGGGATGGGTCTTCCACCCTTGGAGATATCTCAGACCCATTAGCATTTGCCATAGATGAGCCTCTTGGGTCCATCGCCCGAAGGAGAGTTCTCTTCCCCATAGTTAGTTCTCTTGGGGATTCCACCCAAGGGGACACCCCAGATGCCATGTGAGTATGCTGGAGTTCCCAGGTTTTCAGTTTTGGTTGCCTAGCTTCAATGGCTTTCTCATCACCCCGGCAATTCTTGGAGTAGTACTAGCATTTCTATGTCGGTGGACCTTCCGCAATGGGGAGAATGCATGCGAGCAGTTGGTAGCCAGTTTCATGCCATTGGACTTCCGAAGTGCAGTGCCTCCATATCAGCAGCCCGATCAGTCCTCAGCAGGTCATGAGGACAGCGGGAAGTTCATATGTGCAGGAGCCTGTCAGAGTGCCATACCACCCAAGGATCAAGAGTTCGCAGTAGTAGTGTGGTGGGATGACTGGCCTCAGTAGTTCAGCTTCCAGTCTTCACGGCAGTACCAGTTCTCAGGAGTTTTTATTGAGCCACCGTGTTATCATAACAGAACATTCGTTTCTCAGCCTTTTCGCGTGGTACCAGATCAGTCCCAATGCCAGACGGCTACGCCTCAGTTCTTGGGAGGACAGTCAAGTTGGTGGTCAGCACGATCACATTTGCTTCACAGATTCACTCAGTCCCTTAGCAACTATCATCATCCAGAATTTAAGTAGGAGGGAATGTCACATGCACCCCTACACTAGGGAGCATGGTGACACACAGTCTGAACCATTTGTCGTACGCCGTGACCCCATTGTGAGCCCTAGTCCAAGGACGAGTGAGGCATGAGCTACGGGGGTCTGTTCCTAGTTCCCAAAGTCACAAGCCATGGCGGAGTAGTTTGGGTCGCCAGGGCAAAGCGTTGCGATGTATCCACCTAGCAACAAGTTCAGAAGAGGGGAATGTCACATGCACTAGGGTCAAGCCCAGGTGGCAGTGACAACTGGCTGCCTAGCCTTCCTGAAATGGCCCAAAAGAGCTTGGTTTTATAGGCAAGGGCCAGCAGCCTGGTCAGCCAAAACCGACCAGACAGTCGGTTGTGCTGGCCCAACGTTGGCTGGTTTCCAGCCCTATATTAGGGGCCTTCAGCCCCCCTTTTCACTCACCCAGCCTTCCTCAGTTCAGAACTCAGCTCCCAGCCTCCAGCAGCGCTTCCAGCCAGCATATGTGCGAGGTTTGGGTGTCCTATCTCTGCAGCCTAGTTCCCATCTCCCGCATGTTGTAGTTAGGGGAGTGGTCTCAGCGTAGTTTTGTATGCTGATTTGGCAACCATGTATAAATAAAGCAGTGTACTATAGCTAGGTAAATCTCATTTGTCTCTCATGCTTGAGTTAGCCTTTTATATTCATCTATTTTCCTTACAGCAAGTCGCTGCATTGTTACACCGTTGATATGAAAACATGGAGCCTGTCATTATCGGAGTGTCCATTGATCTCCAGCATCAATGAGAGATGTAGGCAGATAGGGGCTCCTTTGCTCAAATTGTTGCAATTGAGAGCAA
Source organism: Dipteris shenzhenensis (assembly GCF_047967505.1). Lineage (NCBI taxonomy): Eukaryota > Viridiplantae > Streptophyta > Polypodiopsida > Gleicheniales > Dipteridaceae > Dipteris > Dipteris shenzhenensis. The sequence continues at coordinate 18,893,652 of NC_141599.1, forward strand.
GCTTAAAAATCCACATGGGTAGGGACAAACTATTTATAGGTGACATGCTTGAAATAATCCCAAATAGTTATGGTTTTTTTCTTTCAAGCATCTCTTCAACTAGAGAAATGCAATCTTCTTCAGAGCTTTGCAAACTGGCTAACCTGTGTGTCGAGCACTAATGCTAGATCTTGGACATGACATGCCCAATGATAAGGGTAAACATGTGCAAACTGCTTAATTAAAAACCTTTGCTAAGGTCGGGGCCATAGTACTTATTTCATATGCAATGTATTCAGGACATTGTCCCTCATGCTGTTAAGGAGCTTCAAAGCTGTGTGTCTGATGCCACCGGCAGTGAAAAGTGTGCATTCCATCTTTGACGTATTTTTCCTCTCTGCCAGCCCGTTCTGCTGCGGAGTATAAGGCACTGTACATTGATGAATAATACCCCAAGCTGCCAAAAAATCAGAGAACTCACGGGACATGTACTCTCCCCCCCTGTCAGTGCGTAGAGTAAGGAGCTTGTTCCTTGATTCATTTTCAGCCATGGCAAGCCAATGTCTGAAGCATGGGAACACATCAGATTTGGCCTTCATACCATAGATCCAAGCAAATCTGGTGTAGTCATCCACAAAGGTGCAAAAGTAAAGGTAGCCCCCAAGAGATGCTGTCCGTATCAGCCCGCACACATCACTATGCACCAGGTGAAGCTTCCTGGATGCACCAACTGTCCCATCCTTTGGAAATGAGAAACGGTGCATTTTGCCCAACAAGCATCCCTCACAAACATGTTTAACTTGTGCATGCATGGGTGGGAGAGCAACCACCATGTTTTGTGAATGCATTTAACCAAGCTTCTGTAGTTGAGGTGACCCAACCGAGAGAGAGAGAGAGAGAGAGAGAGAGAGAGAGAGAGAGAGAGCATCATTTTTAACCTTAGTAAGTGTTTTGATCTCAGGCATTAACTTGGCACATTATAGGATTGTGTGTCGGACGAATTTGGAGTGCCTTATGAAGAAACCACAATGTGGATATGCTACATTTATAGCGAAACATATGAAAGGCATGGGTCAACAACGACATACAACTTCAAGAGAAAAACAGGTTAATTGTTTAAACTATGTGCATTTTTCAAACTTCTGAAAATTTGGAATTTACCTTTGAGTTATTTTGACAATGTCTTGGTTGGTGACCTTTCCAAGTATTTAGGCTAATATGAACATGGAATAAGATGTGGATCCCAAGGGCAGTGAATTGTTGCATGTTTTGGGATCTTTGTGGGAGCTTTTTTGTAAGGAGTGTTTGGCTCAATTTTTTGCTATTTGCTTTGAGATGCTACTATTGTTGTCTATTCTCTAAAATCGATGCTTGTGAGTACACACGAAGTTTGACGTTTGATTAGTATACCCTTCTATATTTTGGAGGTTCGTCCGTTGCATACACTATATCCACTAGTGGAGAAACTAGCTAGGTGGTTAGGTTTCTGACAGTGTATTAGAGCCAAGCTGCCTATCTGAAGAGCTGTGAGATGGTGGTGTGCTTGGAAGAGAAGATTTGTGAGCCTCGGGTTTCAAAAGAGGGTGAGATTTGAATCCAGGAGGTGTATGCCTTGGTGATTAAGCCATCGAGTAATAGATTGAATTCGACAACTGAAAGAGAAAGGCAACTTTTGATTAGTGAAGGTGTGACAAGACGGTCAGTGCGTTTTGAGTATTCCCTTGCAATAAATCTCATCGGTGCAAGATACTGCCCCACATGCCAATTTCAAGCTTTGAAATGGTGGGGATGTTGGATGGAGCGAATTATCCAATCTGGAAGGTCAAGATTCAGAGACACATGATTGCACATGGACTGCAGGAGATAACTGAAACATATGAATTAAAATCAGAGGATCAAAAGGATGCATCAAAGAGGCGTGGAAGATCAAGAGGACATCAAAGAATGGATGCAGAAAAATGCTGATGCACTATCAATTATTATCAATATGTTTGCAAATTCAATGCTTCCACACATTAACTGATGGAGACTTTGCTTGAGGTATAGATAATTCTAAAGTACTTGTACAAGATGATGAATAGTTGTTGCATTGCAATGCTCCAAAATCAATTGTTCATGCTGAGTATGGAAGAAGCTGACCGGGTGAGCAATTATCTAGTCAAAGTTGGAGTGTTAAAACATCAAGTAGCTGCTGTAGGTCAAAAGGTGGACAGCAATCAGTTGGTCACTCTCATGTTCAGTAAATTGCCAGGGAGCTTCAATTGGTTAGTGGCAATCCTGACAGCTAGAGAAAGAAAGAAAGAAAGAAAGTTTATTAAAGTCTATTGAAGACCGATGGGTCTAAGAGACTGATAGGAAACCTGATACAATGAGCAAAAAGGGTGGAGCTACTAAATGATCATCCCAACCCATGCTAGAAAACGGTGTAGGACATAGTCAGTGCCATCATCATCAATATCACTATAGTCATAGTCCTCACTAACATCATCATCATCTAGTTGATCTTGCAAAGAGTCAGCTAAGGTGATACAAGGTGAATTGTTCTTCGTGACTACACCCAATAGTGCTTCTATAGGGTGCATAGATCTAGGTTTCACAGTGCTTATGTCCAATGTAGAGCGATGGCGAGAAAATCAGGCTCACCTATTGGGGTAGTCACCAATGTAGAGCGATTTGGCTGGCCTTGCTTTTCAAAAGCTAGGGCACCAATTGGGATTAAAGCCCATGAATTTTGCGTTGCCCTTATTTCATTGGCAGCGAGCCTCTTCTAGTTCTGAATTCCAGCTTGCCTCGTTCCTCTCTACCTCTTGCCACCCCACCGCTCCTCTATTGCCATTCTTCCTTGCATATTCGCTGCTGTTGGCCGTACGATTTGCTGCTTGGCTGCGGGTCTTGGAGTGCGTCAGCCCATAGGCTGGTTCGTCAGCAGAGCTCAAGGCTTTGCGAGTTCATTCCAGCGCTGTTACTAGGGATTCGAACAACCTTGTTATTGCTCAGCAGCCCACCTTCAGTTCGTGCTCCAGGTAGGTCCTCCCCAATCGACGTTGTGCCAGGTCTTGCAGTTCACAACCTTGTTCGTTCTTTCATGGCTGATGCAAGTAACCCCCCTAAGGCGGATCAGAATATAAGTAATTCCAATCCACCCTCCCCCATGTCTGAACGGGATATTGAAGGGGACAATTATGATGTTCATGAGGATTTAGTTACAAAGGACGCTTTCAACCAATTCCTCACGAGATTGGATGAAAAGTTTGTGCTCCTCAATTCAAACCATGAACAGTTGTTCCAGCAAATTGTTGCTATGCAGACCCAGCTTTAGACCCTGACTCTTATGGATGCGATGGCTTCTGTTCTTGGGCCCAATATTACCCTAGCACAATTCTCGGGGGAACATAAGGATCGGAAGGAAGAAGTTGCGGATACTTCGCTGCATAAATGACAATTCCACCTCAATTTTCACCCCTACCTGCAAGACAAGCGCTTATAGTTAGCAGTTGGATATCTAGCAAGAAAGGCTCTACTCTGGTGGGAGGAATTGAGGCCTCAGCCATCCACTTGGGCAGAGTTCGAAGAAGCTTTTAGAACCAAGTTTCAAAAAAAGGAAGATGATTATGATATCGTGGCCAAGTTCAAGGCCTCGGATATGACCAAACAGGGCCACTTTTGAGACCTATCCCCATAAATTCCGTGACCTATAGACCCGTGCTACAAAGATGGATCTAGTGACCCTTTTGGGTTTCTTTGTGGCCGGCTTGCCCGATTCCTACATGTTGCAAGTTAAGAACAATGAGAGCTCTACCTTGAAGGAGTCCATTCATTTTGCACTCATTTATGATGATTTGATGGCCTTGACCAAGAAGTTGACTACACTTGAGACCCAGGGCAAGAACAAGAGAAAGTTCTTCAATGCAACTACTAGCACTGGAGAAGTGAGATCTTCCGATACTCCTTCTCAAAAGTAGCAGAAGTCTGCTAAGGGCAGCGCTTCCTCCGTTTGCTTCGGCTTCGGAAGGAAGGGTGATGCTTTATTTGTGAGGAGCGTGGGCATACCCGGGCTGATTGCCCAAAGAGGCCCGGAGCCTCATAGGGACCTACACTGAAGCTCAGAGCCGCTCAGACTACTTTGACAGGTATTTGTGTCAATGTCCTCACACGCCGTGATTGTTCTTTTAATAATTCATTGTTTGACCCCCATGATCTCTACAGGGCTTATGGTGAGATTCGAGGGAAACGGATTTAACCCAGCAGTTCTTACAACTTTGTTAATCACAACTTGTGCGGAAGCTACAATTGATTATGACGCATAGTGAACACACCTACAAGGTGCAGCTTCCAGTTGGGAAGCAGTTTGGGATCGCAACTTCCCGTCTAGATTCAAGCCTACGAGGATATTTTAGAGTGCTATGTTATGCACTTGGATCATGTAACTTGTTGTTGGGATGAGGTGTTTTAATGTGTTTTGATTCCATTTTCATCATTTGTTGTATCTGTGTGTGATGCAAATGATTTAAGTCTAGTTGAACATATTGAATTAAAGAAATTGTTGAATGATTTTAGTGATGTATTTCCCGAACAATTGTCGATAGGCTTGCCATCAAAACATGCAGTAGACCATCGCATAGATTTAAGTCTGATTGAACATATTGAAATAAAGAAATTGTTGAATGATTTTAGTGATGTATTTCCTAAACAACTGCCGGTAGGCTTGCCATCAGAATGGGCAGTAGTCCGTGGTTCTCAGCCTATAAGTTGAGGAGGACGTGTTAGCTCAGTAACTTCAAGAATACTTGAAGTTGGTCTGTATATGCCTGAGCAAATCACCTTGGGATGCTTGCGTTCTTCTAAGGAAGAAGGATGGTTCTTGGAGATTGTGTGTGGATTATTAAAGTTTGGATAAAATCACGGTTAGGAATAAGTATCTGTTAGAAAGGTAGCATGAGCAAGAGCAAGTGAGCAAATGAGAGCAATAGCAAGTATGATTTCATTCATGAGTAGAGTTACATATAGTGGAATGCCCCTAAGTAGGTGGCTCTAGATCCATGATTATCTCCCTGATTGTCTCCATCAGTAATACCTCCAAATCCTCCATCAACCTGACCACCAAGTCCCTAACTTATCTCAATCACACCAACATAGGTGACACCTAACTGATGAGTCACCTACACACCTACCATGGTGCTCACTAGCACTCACACCATGTCCTACACAAGCACTAGCACACTGGCACACACACACCACATGACCATGTCCATAAGTGTGTCCCCTAAATACCCCCCCTTAAATTGATGACCTTCTACCCTAGCAGTAGACAATGGGATACTACATGGTTTTCATGCTCCCGACCTTGTTCTCACTCTAGTTGCATCGGTAGTAGACTCATGTGGACACCCTAGCTCCACCATGATCTCACTCCAAATCAGGTTACCTCGGTTTACAATAAGAGAGTCCACCTGGAATATGTGTCTTTGGGTATCACCATAGGACATATGACTTAAAGCAGGTAAACATGACTCAAAGCATGACAAACATGACTAACTTGCTTATGCTACCTTTCTAACATGGTATCAAAGCCTAGTTGACTGAGGCTTGACTTTGCTACCACGTGGTCATCCCTACCAAGCTCCATTCTTGCTTCCATGGTGTCTTACCCTTTGCCCACGATTTTGCAAGAGCAAATACTCAGCATCGCAACCGATGGACTCAAGAATCCTTCAAGCTGGAGATTGCTCATGTCTGGGCGACCTTTCTGACCAGAGGGATCTCCCTAAATTGCCGCCGATTTTGTGTGCCGCTTCCTCTTCTTCATGGCGGGATTTTTGCAATGCTGGCTGCATAGCTAAACCATTCTCAAATTCCTCTTACAGAAGGCTGGGTGACCCCAAGGGCTACCTCCTGATGGAATTTCATCTCTGTTGGTGAAGTATTCGGGCCACACTCGTCGATTTTACAGTCAGAATTCACTATGTAATGCTGGGCGACGTGATGCATGATTGTGCGGTTCTTCTCTGGTATTCAGGCTTTCATTCTGTGTGAAAACCCCCATGAATGCTACTCTGATACCATGTTAGAAAGGTAGCATGAGCAAGAGCAAGTGAGCAAATGAGAGCAATAGCAAGTATGATTTCATTCATGAGTAGAGTTACATATAGTGAAATGCCCTTGAGTAGGTGGCTCCAGATCCATGATTATCTCCCTGATTGTCTCCATCAATAACACCCCCAAGTCCTCCATCAACTTGACCACCAAGTCCCTAACTTATCTCAATCACACCAACATAGGTGACACCTAATTGATGAGTCACATGACACACCTACCATGGTGCTCACTAGCACTCACACCATGTCCTACACAAGCACTAGCACACTGGCGCACACACACACCACATGACCATGTCCATAAGTGTGTCCCCTAAACATTAATTTATCCAACAGTATCCTCTCCCTCGTGCTGATGACTTAATAGACAGATTGGTTGGAGTGAAGTATTTCACTAAGATTGACTTACGGACTAGCTACCACCAGATTCGTATTTACAAGGATAGCCTCTCGGACTAGGTATGGTCATTATGAGTTCCTCGTATTACCTTTTGGATTGACCAATACTCCCCAACTTTCCAACAAATGATGAATGACTTGTTTCAAGAGTTCTTGGGTAAGTTTGTTGTTGTGTTCTTGGATGATATCTTAGTTTACTCAGTAAGACTTTAGAGGACATCTGAGGATTGTCTTAATAAGATAGAATAAGCTGTTTGCTAAGCTTAGTAAATGTGATTTCTTTATGAGACATATCATTTACTTAGGATACAAGATTACTCATGAAGGTGGTAGCGTTGATGAAGACCGTATTCAAAAGGTTTTGACTTCGCCTATACCTTAGATAATCGTTTTCCCCTATGATTTACTATCTTTTTGAGAAAATCAGTTCATGATTATTCCAAAATCATGGTCCCCTTGACCAACGTATTGAAGGGTTGTGGCTGTAGGTCTACACAACCTATTACTTGGAATGAGGATTTGAACAAGGCTTTCGATACTTTGACCCGAGCCTTATGTGTTAGAGGCCGATGCGAGTGACTATGCCATCAGGGCAGCATTATTCCAAGAGGGCCGACCTGTAGCTTTTGAGAGTAAAAAGCTCGATGATACTTAATATCGTTGGCCTACCATGGAAAAGGAACTCTATGTAGTCGTATATGCTCTTAAGTTTTGGAGGCATTACCTGTATGGTTCCAAATTTGTCATGTTGACTGATCATCAGCGGATTTGGTATGTGTGTGAAGGGGATGATTTGAGGGGTAGAAAGGCTCGATGGGCTTAGTTGATGCAGGATTTTGATTTTGAGATTTGATATAGGAAAGGTTCTTTAAATAGTGTTGCTGATGCCCTAAGTTGGTTTAAGATGGTGAATGCTTTGTCATTTATTGAGATATCCTCTGACCTATTTCAATCCTTGAGAGGGCTTTACGTGACTGATAGTCATTTCAGTCATTATTGGCAGAAACTCCGGAATGGGAGCTCTATGATTGACCAAGACTTAGGAATTGTGTCACCTATACGGTTCAGGCGACAGGACGCCAGTGGATGATTTGGAATGGCTTGTTATTCCAAAATGAAAAAAATTGTGTACTAGATGTGTCGGATCTTCGATCGAGGATTCTTTGAGAGTGTCATGATGCAGCTAGTACGGGACATCCTGGAGTACACAGGAATTTGTCTCTTTGAAACATAGTTTTTATTGGCCTAAGATGAGAGAATTTGTTTAGGACTATGTAGGAGGTTGCCGTTTTTGTCAAGTGACCAAGGCAAAACGCATTAGAAGCGTATGATTGCTACAATCCTTAGACATTCCTGGTAATAAGTGGAAAAGTAGTTCCATGGATTTTATTACAGGATTGCCACGAATGCGCAAGGGTCACGACTGTTAGAATTATTATTATAATTCAGCAGTGACCAATGTAATGTAATAAGTAGGTTAGGGGCACTTTTCCCTCATTTAGAGGTTTTTCCCCCTAACCACAGTTAGTTCACTAACTACGGTTAGTGAAGGATAAGGTTTTGTCACTTAGACAAAACCCATCCCACTTCTTGTATTAGTCACTTCTTCAATTGCAAGTATACTACGTTCAGCTCTCTTGCTTCTTGCTCTCTCACTCTCTCGTTTCTAACATATGGTATCAGAGCAGCTAGATCCTGCTCCTAGCTTCCTAGCCCGCAAGCTCCTTGCTCCCTGCTCACTGATTCCGTACAGCAGCCCACGCTTCAGTTCTTGAGGTGCCGTACACCTTGCGCCATCGCTTGCTCCATGCTCACTGATTTCGTACATCTACCGTACTGTTTGCCGTTGTACCGTACTGTTTGCTGCCGTACATTTTGTAAATCTCCTGCTGTCCGTACTGTACCTATGCCGCACTACTTGTTCCGTTTAGATACGCGCCGATTGTCCGTACAGCTCGTCGTCAGCAGCTTGTCGTTCGTACTCCGTACAGTTGGTTGTCCGTACAACGAGACAGTACTCAGTCCGTATCTTGTACGAAATTCGTACTGACAGTTCCGTACAAGTTGAAAGCGTCCGTACACTCCTGTTGCAAGGCCTTATGTGCAAGTTTTATTCTTGCAGGTACTCTAGCAATTGGTTTTTTGGTAGGCATTGTTTGTAGACAGCCATTGTTTGGCTAAGATCTTGCAAGAATTTGGGGCATTCCGTATTTGTGGACAGACATTGCATTTGGGTTGCAGGTTGTCCAAAATTTGGGGCTTTTGCAATCACACTGCAATTTTGCAGTGAAATTTGGGGCTTTTTCAGGCAGAGTGCAATTTGTGCAACATTTGGGGCTTTCAAACCATTTGCCCTCTTTTGTATGCAATTTCCCACAAGAAATTGGGGCTTTTGCATTTGGGTTGCAATTTTGTAGGTAAAAGGGCATTTTGGAAGTTTGCAGACAGTTTGGGACTCAGTACGAGTCAAATTGCAGACTTTTGCCACCTTTTGCAGATTCTATTTGCAGATTTTTGGGCATTGAGCAGAGCATTGTGGTGCATTTTGAGCCTTTGACAGGCTGTGACACTATTTGTCACTGTGGGCATATTTTCCTTTGCAGATTTTACTTGTGCATCTTACATCCCAGGAAGGGATTTTACTTGTTCAGTTTGCTGTATTTCTGAGTTTATTTGGCAAAAATGGCATAGAACAACTCAAATGAGGTGTTCGGGGTTCTCACACAGGAGGATTAGTTGGATGGCACCAACTACTCCTTGTGGAGTTTCATGGTTCGCAATATCTTAGTTGGCATAAATCTTTGGGATTATGTCAATGGAGATGAAGAAAGACTAGATACAATGCTTATACCTGTCACTCCTACAGCTGGAGGCAGGGGTAGAGGTACAAATACATCACAGGTAATTGGAGCAGCCGCTCCAGGAGCTTCCACAGCAGAGCATGAAAGATGGGACTCTAGAGATGCACAAGCTCTTTCAGTAATTTCTCTTTCTGTCAAGAGGTTCATTATACCTCATATTCGGTCATGCAAGACATCTATGGCAGCTTGGGTAATACTGGAGAGTATGTTTGCAGCAAGGAACGATGCCAGGGTTTCCTTTCTTAAGCGAGAACTTTCCCAGACACATATGGAGGAGGGAGATTCCATGAATTCTCACCTCGCGAAGCTTTAGGATCTCAGGGAACAATTGCTGAACATTGATGAAGTCATTCGGGATTCAGAGATGATCTCGACCACTCTGAACTCTCTTCCTGAGTCCTATCTTGGTTTCCACACCTCGCTGAATTTGTCATTGAGGGGGGGGCAGCAATCCTCTCTCCTTTCACGAGTTGGTAGGACTTCTATTGCAGGAGGAACAAACACGCAAAAATATGGCAACCCGGGCTGGCGAGCATGCTATGCTCTCTAAGTTCAAGCTAAAGGGTAAAGGGCAGCATAAGCCACATGCCAATCAGCCCACACATCAGCATAAAGCTGATTATGGACAGCCTTCTTATAAGGCACAGGGTGATACAAACAAGCAGAAAAAGAAGGGCATCTGTCATTACTGCAAGAAGCCAGGTCATTATATTGGAGAGTGCAAGAAGAGCATAGCCAAAGAAAAGAAAAGGGATTCCGGTATCAGATGCATCAGGTCCACATTGCCATGATGGAGGAGATGCTGCAGCCAACTTGGTTGAAGAGCACTATGCCTTTTTGACTTGCACTTCAGATTTTTTAGTGGGTAGTTCAGATACTACAGCCACTAATGATGATGACCCATATGCTTTTTTGACTTGCAGTTACGATCCTTCAAAGGATGAATGCTCTTTCAGTGTTGATGAGACACTACATACTTGGTATTTTGATAGTGGCGCGCCAAAGCACATCACTTCCAAGAAAAATCTGTTTGTAACTTTGCATTCTTCACACACCAAGAAGAAGGTAACTGGAGCGGCTACAGGTTCTCATGCTATCACGGATGATTCGTGGTAAGTCATCCGTTCCTCACCAGATCATTCAGGCTGAGTTTGGGTCACCCCCTTTACGGCTAGATGCTGCATTTCAGGTCATCACATATCTGTATCGAGTTAGGGAATATGGGGATTATACCCCGGGGCGTAGCAGGCTACCATGGATAGCTCTATCCTCTTCTATGGCACTTGCAGCAGGAGGAGATCAGAGGTGCTGGTATGCACGTACAGAGAGATGGTTTGAGCGACTGGGGCTCCACATGGATAGACTACCTCCCTTCCAGTATAGCATGGATGCTCCATTCTCTCTCCTCTTATCAGGTCAACCAGGTTATCCGTGAGGATCTACTACAGCTACACACCTTTCGGACCTGGTTGGAACCGAGTGAACTCCCAGTGAAGCTTAGCTTCTACAGAGATCACTTCTTACATATCACAGTGGAGGGTTTCATTGACCCACCAGGATACACACAGATTCACCTATCCCACTCGATGAGGATCTCTCTTGGGTAGTTTCGGGTCTCTTCACACAGAGTTCGCATCGAGAGCGGTAGAGCAGAGCGACTACCCAGGGAGCGGCGCATATGCACACTATGCGACATACAGGAGGTTGAGACAGAGGAGCATTTCATCTTCAGGTGTCATGTGTACTATGAGATTCCACTGCCTCTTCAGAGATAGTTATGGGATTTTAGTCCATTTTCTCTCCTACCCAGACCAGCGATGTTTGGCAGGTTTCATTCATGAGGCACTTAGACACCGCGAGAGGATACTCCGAGCACGGAGACAGGAGCATACTTCTTCCTCGGTTGATTCCTCTCAGAGCTCTATCACGGAGTTCTTTCAGCTAGATCACATGGATCCCAACGAGACGAGGCCTTGACATGACCGTGACCCAGAGCCCGTGACCCGACAGCTCAGACAGAGGGTCGACACACAGATCACACTTGGAGACATTCTCTCCTTGTTTAGAGTCGGGCTCTGACCGACGGGGGCCACAGTAGCCCTGGTTAGACGCAGAGCTACGATCAGGAGACGTGCCAGGACCGCACCTCTGAGTGGCCGACAACACTCTATTGCCGACTTCATGCCTCCACTACCTCATCCATCCTGATATCTTATTGTTGCTGGGGATGATGATGATATTGATGATGATGGTGAGATTGATATATAGTCGACCATTGACATGACTATGTTGTACGTAGGACTTAGTACTGCCATTCTGCATTTTTGCATTTTTTGCATTTTGCATTGGTATGGACGCTCGTTTAGTAGCTCCACTACCACATCTCGTTATATCAGGATTTTCACAATCTCATAGACTTATCGGTCTTCCGAAGACTTTAATAAACTTTCTTTCTTTCTTTCTTTCTAGGTGCATGTGTGCATCCACTAGCAGTCATATGGTTGTGTGTGTGTATGTAGGAGAGGCACACTTAGTGCCATAGACAATGACATAGGTGATGATGTAATGCAAAGGCCCCCACATGGGGTGGTGCCCATGATTGTGGAGTTCCTATGATTTAGGAGCTACCTCCTTTGATGTAGGAGAGGTGCCATTGACTTAGGCCACCCTCTCTCCATTTCTATAAAAGAGGGACTTCCCTCTCACAATGAAGAGAACACCCATTGCTACATCTTTTGTGTTCTCACTCCTCTTGCCACAATGCATCTATTCTCCCCTACGTTCCAACATTTGGTATCAGAGCCATGATCCTCCTCGAGCTTTAAGACTCCTAGGCTGCCACCTCATCATCTTCTTCAACATTCTTCTATATCTCTCCCATTTTTCCCAATTCTGCCCGAATCTTGCAGCATCAATTTCTCTAGATCCAACCGTTAAATTTCAAAATGCTTCTGGCTCCATCTTCCCCACGCAAGAGTGCATCTCATCACCGTTGGGATTGCCAGAATTTTATTGTCAGCGACCGTGTCGCTTTGTTCTCGCCAATCTAGCTCAAAATTCCGCCTGGTGGGAAACAATTTCATAACACCCTCTTAGTCATAGTTGGACAACCTTATGAGCTAGTTGCTGTCCAAGTTTAAGCGTATTTGGTCCACAAATGAAGGAGAAATCAGAGAAAAACCAGTCAGAAATGGTGCACTTCTCACTGACGATCTGGCGCAACATTGCGTCATTCCTTTCTGGAGGAAGTACTTTGGTATTAGCTCTTTCATTCCACACAAAAAGCCCCATCAATAGAGCTTTCAACTGTTTGAATTGCACCCTCCAACTTCAGACTGTTCAATTTGGGGGTAACAGTGATATTTGCTTCTAATATGAACCATTGAATATGGTTAAGTGCTAGAAAGTTTCATTATTATCTCAGTTATCTTTGGTCTTTTGGATGTTTGACCATTGGAAGTGATTTGAGGCATTTTTTAGTCTTATCTTTGGAGCACTGTCCTGCGGTTTGACAGTTTTGGTAAATGCTCATGATGCATTTATGATATATTTTGAATGGAATATGTTTGAATGCTATTTTGTGAAGGAACAGACACTTCCTTGTAAGTGGTAAGACCTTCCTAATGGCTAACATGAGTAAGATAGATGGTCATTCTTTCCATACTTGGCAGACCAAATTCATTCTCATGAAGAAAGGTCTGTGGAATATTGCTTGTGGAAAGAAGAAGAAACCTTCAACAAGAAAAGGTGAAATAGCATGGACAGTAAAATATGAAAAGGCCCTTGCTATCATAGCATTGGGACTTAGTGACTCATACATTCATGACATAGATGGGTTTGGGTGCAACTTGAAAAGGTATTTGGTGCACAAGTTTTACTCAAAAGTCTTCTAGATGATGAGTATAGCAACACTTTTACATCCAACTTGGTGGATAGTAAAGCTTCTCTTTTGGAAGAGGAGAGAAATGACTCCTACTAACTAATCTTGCCTTGTATCTGTTCACAGAACCATCTGCATTGTGCTTCACCTTATAAACCCATTTACAGCCAATTGCATTCTTGTCTTTAGGCAAAGGCACCAATTCCCATGTTGCATTTGCATCCAAGGCATCCATTTCTTCATCCATGGCTTTCTCCCATCTTTCTTTTCCCATGGCTTGCTCAAAAGAAATGGGTTCTGGTTCCTGTATCACTTTGACCATATAGGCATAGTGAATGGCTGTAAATCCATCATATTTCAGCCTATCCACAGGATACCTAGCTCTGGTAGACCTGTGCAAAATAGGCTCACTTCTAGGTGCTCTCAAAACATCCCTGGTCTTCCTTACTCCAGGTGTAACAACAGAAGGAATACCCAACTCATCATCAATGCTCTGTTCTGAGCCACTGGATTCACTATCCACATAAGAGTGACCTGCATTCACATCAAACATGGGCTGATCTACCTTCTATTTTCCTTTTCGTGATACCTGCGGACCACTATCTGCATTGCTTTGAGGAGATTCTCTTGATCTCAATCTATCTGTCCATGGCAAGGTATGTGAACCACTGCTAGAGGACACTGCAGGTCCACTGATATTTTGTGATTGTTGCTGTAAATTCTGTGCAGCATTACCATTTTGTGCATCTACATCAATCATCACATTTACTGGTTTATACCAGCTGCTCATCTCATCAAAAACAACTCCTCTGCTCACTGTAAACTTACGAGTAGAAGGGTTATAGCATCTATACCCTTTCTGCTGCAGAGAATAACCAATAAAGACGCACTTCTCAGCTTTTGGATCCAACTTGGACCTCAATTCATCTGGCACATGAACATAGGCAATGCAACCAAAAATTTTCAAATGGGAAATATCTGGTTTCCTACCAGTATACATCTCCTCTGGCGTCATGCCATGTATTGCTGCAGTGGGAGTCCTGTTCATTATGTAAACTACTGTACTCCAAGGAAAGTGAAGCATACCTTTGCTAGCATGAGATCCTAGCCATAGATTTATCCTTGACTACCATGAGATCGCATGAGAAACTATGTGACTAGATGTATCCTTGAGAGACATAGCAAGAGGCAAACCCTTGAGTGGGGGTATGTTGGGATATGTGTGATCAAGGGCTTGCTAGGTGCATGTGTGCATCCACTAGCAGTCATATGGTTGTGTGTGTGTGTGTAGGAGAGGTACACTTAGTGCCATAGACCATGACACAGGTGATGATGTAATGCAAAGGCCCCCACATGGGGTGGTGCCCATGATTGTGGAGTTCCTATGATTTAGGAGCTACCTCCTTTGATGTAGGAGAGGTGCCATTGATTTAGGCCACCCTCTCTCCATTTCTATAAAAGAGGGACTTCCCTCTCACAATGAAGAGAACACCCATTGCTACATCTTTTGTGTTCCCACTCCTCTTGCCACAATGCATCTATTCTCCCCCACGTTCCAACAGTATTGTTTCAGTCCTTTAATGCTTATATACGGGTTTCAACCTAAATCTCCAGTAATGGTTGCATTCAAATGAATCAAGAATGATGCTGCGAAAACATTCTTGCAAGACATGCAAGAGATGCTGCAATTTGTCAAGGAGTCTATTAGAAGTGCCCAAGACAGGGACAAATTTTATGCTAGTAGACATCGTTCCCCCAGAGAGTTCTCTATTGGAACGATGGTATACTTGTGTATTATCAAGGAATCCAAGAGTCTCAGTAATGGACATGTTAGGAAGTTATCCCCCAGATACTGGAGTCCATTCAAGGTTATCCGAAGAATTGGCTAAGTTGCATATGAACCGGATTTGCCTCTTAATGTAAGAATTCATCCAATCTTTCATGTCAGTAGTTGAAAGAAGTGCTAGGTGCTGAGGATCAAACTCCTCAGGAACTTATAGAGGTTGAAGATTTATTTTTATATCGCACGAGCCTGAGAGTATTCTTGGCTTTCGTGAATGTCAAGCTAGAAATAGGCAATCACGGAATACAAGATTAAGTGGAAGGATCGTGTTGAGGAGGACTCTACGTGGGAGACATTGACTAACCTTCGGAGAGAGTTTCCAGACTTTCTTTTGAACTCAAGAGTGACTTCTTAGAGGAAGGGGAGATTGTATCTAACGTGTGTTTAGGCGCACATGACTAGCTTTGATAGCCTGGGGAGGGTAGTGGCTAGGCAGGTGATTCTCAGGTTGGGTTGCAAGGGCAATGAACAAGTTAGGGTTCCAGCTATTTTTAGCGGCATTGGGCTAGATCCTATATAAAGGGCCCAAAGGTTCACTTTTCATTCACGCAAGTCAGAGCAGGTCTAGCTCTTCCTTGCTGGTCTAGATCCTCGATTGTGTTGCGGACGCGCACGTGCTTTTTAGTGTATCCCGGGTTCCCAGCGCAGTCTTGAGGCCATATGGGCGCCTTCTGGTGGTACGGGACATCGGGAGGTTGTGGACTGGTTGGATGCATATGTTCGTGCCAGTAGCCTAGCCTGTGGCTCGAGGGATGCTCATATTCTATGGGTCTTGGACCCATGAGCATGACGGTTGGGTGGTGAGCATGCTTGTGCCTCTCTTTGTGGTTCTATGATTGGTGGTTTGTGCTTGTGTGCTGGTATGGATTTCCAGGAGCGATGGTGGTTGCATCAATGTTGAGGACAAGGCTGTATCCATCATGGAGGATGAGGAAGATAAAGACCACTTTGAGACGGATTTTGGGTTGGTAACTACCATTGATTGGAGTATTGGCTCTAGAACTCATAGGTGTGCAATGTGCTGACAAGATTACTTAATTGAGGTACTCGGCATGCAAATTTAATCTTCCAGATAATGGCCTGGATGTGGAAATTTGCACCAATGGGAAGTACATTTTTTGAGCATTAAAAAATGTTAGACCAAGTTTTCCTTTTGGCACATCATGAATTCTTCCATATTCATGGAGATATAACTTTTTCACACACTGTCAATGGTGTTTTGAGAATTCCTTATGGAAATGGAGTTCTTATGGATAATGTATGAATGCTGAAACTTGAGAGGAAAGAAACACAAATTAAAATACACAAATAAAAAAATATACACATGAAGGAAAGACATAGGAACAAGGAATTACTAAATTTACTTTTTTAATAACCAAGGAGCTATGAAATTTTTGAATAAAGAATCATGCATTGGAAGTTCTCCGTGAATACTAAGCTTTGCATGCTCAATTATGCATTTGTGGTTCCCATATTCTGTTCTACTTCACTAGTAGCACAGACATCCTCATGCTGGGATAGCAAGGGCCAATTTGATTTACTAGTTCATATAGGTGCCCTCTTCTCTCCTCTAGGATGTGGCCCAGATGATGCTGATCTGCTGCTCCTTGCTGCTCCTTGGAAGGCTGCTCCAGGTGATGATAAATGAGGCCCAAAGCCTCCTCTTATATAAGCCCCAAGGCCTGCCCAAAAAACCAACCAGGAGAGATGGATATGGCCGACCTAGTCAGCCCCTCCCTGGCTGACTTTTGCTGCTACAAAAGCGCCCCCTCTGGGGCTCACAAAACTAGGCCAATAGCCCTCACTTCTATGCAGGGTCCAGCCCTCCTGGTCTGCTCCATTCTTGTCCTGGTTGGTTGACTATATCCAGCCCAACCAGCCGCCTCTTTGGCCGACCTTGTTGCTGTCTGCCCCCGCCATGATCCAGGCTCTCTGCAGGTCCCATAACCCCCGCCACACAGGTGCCTGTTGCCCCGGACTGTCTCTGCCTCGTGTCGCCATCTCCAGCGCTTCCTGGCCCATGTTCCAGGCCATGTGCAGCCCTGACATGCTGCCACATGGTGCGCATTTGCTGGCGCCATCTCCGACCTGCTCAAGCCATCCAAACCTTCGTGGCTCTACTCCGACCTGATCTAGCCAGCCAGGGACATGCTCTTGCCTTGTGCTGCCCATGTGGGAGCCCCATGCTTTTCTTCTCTCTCTGGTCCGTCCCCCCGATGCACACCTCATTTGGGGGCTCACAAGTGGGGAAGTGACCATTCATTTTCCAGCAGATATGAGTTTCACCCAGTGAACAATACATTTTCCAGATCCTGAGACACGCTGCACTCGTCAGCAGATGGACATGTAGATCACATTGAGCAACCTCCCTGAAGGACAAATTGATGTAATGGGGTGTACCAAGGGGTACAAGGTTTGTGTGAGTTTGTGTCACCACATGGTGGTTAGTGTGACCAGGTTAGGTGGTAGAAGGTTCTATTAGGTGTGATTGAGAGATTCATGGGCTTGATTGAGAGATCAGTGGAGTGATTTGTGGATCTGGAGATGCTCTCCTTTGGGGCACATGCATTGTATCAGTTGCCCTTATAAGGGCCTCTCCTCTTTTGAATAAACATCTCTTTGTTCCATTTGTTGAATCCTTCATGCTGTTCCATCATGTGGTATTAGAGCCACGTCCACCCTCTTTGAGCCTTCTTTGAGTGCCATATCATCATCTTTTCCAAATGAAGCTTTTCTTCATTCTCTTACCACAGATTTGCTTAGGCTTGTTCTCCTTCATCTCTGAGATATTTCTTGCGCCATCTGAGCCCAAGCTTTCTCATGTTGGGGTGAATCCCTGGCTAGGAGAAATTAGGGAATAGTTTCTTCATTTGCCCGTGCCGACACGTTTTCTAGCTGTTGAAGATTCACACAATTCTCCCTGTAGGAGCCACCATTCATAATGGCTCTAGTTGCTATTGGGCAACACTATAAGGAGCATGCTGATGAAGTTTGGTCCCATTTGGTTCAGTAATCTGCCCGCAATCGACCAAAACACAGTCGATCTTTCTCATACAATGCTACGCGATTCTTGACGAATCGGTGCAATTCCTTTTCGTGGCTTCTTGTGTGGGGTATGAGCTTCGAATCAGTACCAAAGGCCCTCTCTGAATCGCTTCTGATCGCTCCAATTTTGGCCTACAAGTTCACTGTTTCATGGTTGACTA
Source organism: Dipteris shenzhenensis (assembly GCF_047967505.1). Taxonomy (NCBI): domain Eukaryota; kingdom Viridiplantae; phylum Streptophyta; class Polypodiopsida; order Gleicheniales; family Dipteridaceae; genus Dipteris; species Dipteris shenzhenensis. Next base: position 18,911,915 of record NC_141599.1, read on the forward strand.
TTTTCTGGATGTTTGACTGTGTTTGACAGAGTTGACCAAGTCAAACTGAGAAATTTATTGAGGGATTTTATTCCCAACATGCTATTTGACTTTGGAAAGCATTGGTTTGACTCTCTTGACTTTGATTGTCCTGAATGATTGAGACATTTGTAACCGTTGGTCAAGAGCAAGATTTATCTTTGTAAGGGACTAGACACTGCCACATCAGTGGTAAGACCTTCCGTATGGCCTCTAAAACCAAGATAGATAAGTTTGAGGGAGAGGGTTTTTATACTTGGCAGACTAAAACTAAATTTATTCTTATGAAGAAGGGGATCTGAAACGTGGCTAATGGAAAAGAAAAGAAACCAACCACTAGGAAAGGAGAAGCTTTATGGCTTTGTAAGGATGAAAAGGCACTAGCCATAATTACTCTTGGATTGAGTGATTCTTTTATCTACCACATTGATGGTTGTGAGACTGCTCATGCTGCATGGAGTCCTCTTGAGCTTGTCTTTGGAGCACAGGGGAAGTGTTCCAAGTTTAGCTTGCTCATCAAATTCTTTGATCTGAAATTGGATAGAGGAGAATCCATCTCTTCACATTTAAACTCCATGAAGAGCATACTGACTTAGTTAGCTAGCATCAAGTTTGATCTTGATGATGACATTGTAATTGCTATCTTACTCAAAAGCCTAACTGAGGAATATGGCACTATTGTCACTACTGTTACCAATATACCAAAAATTAGTTTGGTGGAAATTGAGACATCCCTCTTGGAAGAGAAAAGGAAAATCAAATAGAGGAATGACTACAAAGAACATGGGGCATATTTAATCAAAAGCAACTTCAAGGGATCCTTCAGCAAGAGCAAGATGAAGTGCAACTTTTCTGGAAAACCTGGACATTTTGAGAAAGAGTGCTATGCAAAGAAGAAATGTTCAGCAAATCTTGTGGAAGAAACAGAGAAAGAAGAAGAAGAAGAACCAGAGGATGTTAACGCTGTGATTGCTTTCACCACCCAAGTCAACCTTGATGAGGGTGATGACCCATATCTCTTCTAAGTTGTGTGTGGTCAATAAGGGTTCTCTGCCCTGGGATGTCCCCCTTAAATGATTGTTAGTCCTTTGTTTGAGGTTTTATCTTGTTGGACCCATGGGGATTCCCATACATAGTCATTGTTTAATCTTCTAGTTGTAAACCAAGAGCCATAACCAGAGTGAGTCACAGGTTGGGGTTACGAGTGTTGTTACTAGGTGTGAACAAACCATGAAGCTTCCCATGTACTACTGCCGGGGTGAGGTCATCAATTTGTGGGGGGGTATGAAGGACAAATTGATGTAATGGGGTGTACCAAGGGGTACAAGGTTTGTGTGAGTTTGTGTGTCACCACATGGTGGTTAGTGTGACCAGGTTAGGTGGTAAAAGGTTCTATTAGGTGTGATTGAGAGATTCATGGGCTTGATTGAGAGATCAGTGGAGTGATTTGTGGATCTGGAGATGCTCTCCTTTGGGACAGATGCATTGTATCAGTTGCCCTTATAAGGGCCTCTCCTCTTTTGAATGAACATCTCTTTGTTCCATTTGCTAAATCCTTCATGTTGTTCCATCACTCCCATCCTTGTTCAGGCTTGGGACACGACTCACAGGGGTTATGATAGTCCTGGTCAGGAGCAAAGTCATTACCGGGAAATCGAGATGGGCAGCACCTCCAGACAGTCGCCAACGCTCCATCAGTGGATACATATCCATACCCCTGTGACACACACATACCCTTGTGGGGGTGCATGGCATTGACCAAAGCCAGCCAGCCTTGATGGCGATTGACTAGATGATGATGATGATAACGATGATGATGACGATGATGCCAGTACTGATGATATGACTATGTACTTAGCACTTAGCATTCAGCATGGGTGATGATGCTCATTTAGTAGCTCCACCCTTTTTGCTTGCTGTATCAGTTTTCTCTCAGTCTCATAGACCCATCGGTCTTTTGAAGTTTTTAATAAACTTTCTTTCTTTCTTTCTTTCTCTCTCTTTGTGTGTATGTGCAAGTGCAAATCTGTGCCTGTGTGCATCTTGATGTGCAACTTTCATTATTCATTGTGTTTGCTTGGGTAGGGTTATAGTGCTGCAGTTAAAGTCCAGTCTAAAGCTTTCACTCAGAATCTTAAAGTGCCATGGTATTGGAAGCTTAATCTTAGTGCTCGCCATAAAGTTGGTAATGTTTATATTTGGCTCCTGGTAGCTTTAAGGATGTGCCTGCTTAATTTTTTGACTTGCTTGGATGTGTACCAGGCTGCTTCAAATATTGGTGAAAAAGAAGTGGTCCCTGACATAGAGGAGCTACGGCGGACCAACTGCTGGCGGCTGTGGCAAGAAAGGGGGTTTTCTGTTCAGGATATTTCTGTAAGTGTTTTGGATGTTGATTCATGCAAGTTAAAGGATCTCTTATATACTATTGCTTTGTGTTTTAGAAGAAAGTTAGATAAGAGCCCTGCATGGTCCTTTGGTTTACATGTAAAAATTACTTCCAAGCCAAATGTACGTTTTATCAGGGTGTTTTAGGAAAATTTTGTATGTCTTCATCATTGGAAGTGTCCATTAGCAGTCTCCTCAACCCCCTCGTTCAAGCCATGTATCTGAGGAATCTCTTGTGCAGGGCTCTTCTAGCTTGACTTTTCTCATGTATACTGAAGGCCTATGGTAACAACAATCTTAAATTAGCTCAGCATGTCGATCAGTTGGTATGTTATCTACTCATTGTAACTAATGGGCATACATATACCATATGTAAAGTTACTTTTTAGATGTAGAGTCTCCAAAGATTGACACAATAGTCTAGAGATTTTAGCACTTATGGAATTACACTGCCCTCTAGAGTATTGGATGCTTGATCCCTTACCACAGATAATCTTGAGCTAGCTTGGGTGATGTGGTGCCGGTATAAGTAGGAATTGAGAAGGCCACAACTTATGTGCCCTTTTGCTATTTGGCGCAATTTTTGCATATTAATGGTTAAATGAGGTTCATAAGGACGAAAATTGTCTTGATGTGCTCTCTAGTGCTGATCTTGGTCTGCCCTTCCCTGGAGGGAATCGATAGCAACCCAGGATCTTGGTGTAACCTTAATTTTAAAATACACTGAATGCATGATTGAAGGTGTTTATTAATTCATGTGCCTGCATGACCTGCATGTGAACTGTGCCAAATTTTGGATGTTGATGACATGTAGTGATGTCGTAGCATGCAGTCTATGTATGCATGATTTTATGGCTTTAAAACTGTGCCCATGGAGTCTTGTGAAGACTTGTCTTCATGTGTTTTTGTTTGTGTTTATGATGCTGGAGGGGGGATCTCAGTGAGCACTCCAAAAGTAGCTCCAATCGTGGGAAGGAGTGATTGTACACTTGGGTCAGGCTGGAAGTCCGATGAAGAGAGATGTCGTCTGCTTGTCCTCCACTATAGGGTTGAAACCGAGAGAGAAGGGCTTGAAGAAGATCTTCCTAGAACCGAGTGGTAAGGGGTTCGCATTGAGCACAGTGCTCGCAGCTCTAGGATTTTAAAAAGCCACATGAAAGAATCCTTGTCCTAATAAAATGAATGTTGGTGACGTGTTGGGTGAGGTCCTCAAATAAGTTTGCAAGCATCCAGTCCCTATCCTGTGATCTGGAAGGGTGGGACCCATGGATACATGTGAAAAGTGTGGTAGAGCTCTCAAGCTCCACTTCCTTTTGCAACCGCAGTAGCTCGTCTTTTGAGAAAATACATGTTCTCATGGCTGGGGGAAGTGGATGAGGATTCACTGGATGGGTCGCCATTCGTCAATCAATGGTGGAAGGCCGATTCAAACAGATGAATCCATTTGTCCTCGGAGAGGAAAGAGAGGGAGGGGAGAAGGAGGGAGGCTGGGAACCTAAGGAGGGAGCTCTATGGGAGAAGAGCTAGGAGACTTGGTTTGAGGGGGTGAGAGGGAGGGCTGAGAGGGGAGAGTTAGGGACTGAGAGGGGCTGAGAGGCAGGGAGGGTCTGAGAGGGGAGAGCTGAGGGGTGAAGGTGGGTGAGAAAGAAAGATGTATTAACGTCTGCAGAATGCTTCGTGGGCCTCTGAGACAAAGTGCAAAACCAAAAGGTAACTCATACAAGCCACTAAGGGCTGAAGCAAAGGGCTCACTAAGGCCCTTGCTGAAAGCTAAAGTGCTAAGGTAGTGAACAAAATAGTGGAGTAGCAAAATATCATGAGAGTATCAAGTGCTTAGAGCTAACGCTCCTAGTACATGCCCAGGTTCCATATATCCAGGTAACCTGGTGGCTCTCGTATGAGATGTGAGGAGCTCTCGTATCTGTGTCTGTCGAGCCGTCTCTCGATGCGGTGGAGGGCATGGTCTCCTCGATCTCAGTATCCCGATGGGCTATGTCAAGGGTGACGCCGGTGACCTCTGAGGAGGGCTGAAATAGTCCGAACCTCGCGTGCTTTGGTCCCTCTCCGTGTCGCATTTGGAGTGCGTGTCTCCTGTCTGGCAGCATCGTGGCGGAGACTCCCTCTGCTAATCCGTGATGCTCTCATCACATCAAGCTCCTCTCCCTCAGCCTCACTGGCAGCTGACTCAGATGCATAGAAATCTGTAACAAGTGTCTGTGCTCTGTCGATCTCGGTGACCTGTGGCATCAATCCTTGCCGCTCTCTTGTTTGTCGCATCATTATATCCCTCCGTCGTCTCATCTCAATCAGATAGAGCCCAACACAAACCTGATCGAAAAAATGAATCAGTCGTGTAAGTGGACCAAAGCCATGCCCCTCCTGAAAGAGACAGTGATATCGCCCTCGGATCTCATAGTAGACTGGGCAGACACATAGAAAGTGCTCCTCTGTCGTGTCTCCTCCATTTGAGCATAGTGTGCAGATCCTTTGCTTGTAAGACTCTCCTATCCTCGAGATACTAGGGCCTAATGACGAGACCATGCTCTGAGACCCTCAAGAAGTGGTCATGGTAGAACTGCATCTTGGTGGGGAACTCCTCTCCCCCCCAAGCCCTCGCTATATGGAGCTGGAGAGAGAGGGAAGAGATTGGGGCCCTTCCTTTCACCCCCTCAGCCCCTAACTCTCCCCTCTGTAGCATGTTATGTGAAGTGATGCTCGCAAACAAATGCTATTCCCAAAAGAGTACTGCTGTAATGACAATAAATAAAACAGTGCCTCTTGAGTTACAAAGCCCTTTGAGTTGCAAAGACCTTTGCCAAATAGTTAAAAGTTCTTTGAAATGTGTAGGACACAAAATGCAAAAGCTGCATTCTTTGTCACCACAAAACACGGGTCTTGTTCTCCCAAGGTTTCTCCTAATCAACACAGACCAAATTGTGTCTTTCTTCTGCGAGGCGCTGAGAATCCATTGTCCCTTGAAACTTGCAGATGATCTCTTAACATTGAACATCTTTAGGCCCCCCTCTTGCTTTGGGAGAATACAAAAGTCCCACCTGATGTTAGCTATTTTTCTTTGACCCATCTCCTTTCCCCATAAGAAGGTTTTGAAGAGTGAATTCAGCTAACTCCTGTTTTAGATGGGTAACTAGTAGGATTTAAAAAAAGTAATTGAGGGATAGTTATTATGGTTAAGAACAGATTTATGCTTGGCTAGCGTACCTTGTCATTTAAAAATTTTCCCTTGATCCTCTGCATTACCCATTCCCACCTATTTTTCATGGAGAAGCTTGCACCTCTTTTCCTCCATAAAATCTGGAGGTCTATTTCTGGTCCCAAAAATCCTTGTTTTACTTGTTAAAGCTGCCTCAAAGGGAGAAGTAAATGGCCTCACATCTCATCCCTTTGCATTGAAGAGATCCATTAGGCAAGGTTTTCCTCTCTCTCCCCTGCTATTTGCAATAGTTGTAGATGCTTTAGGTTGGCTCATTCAGGACAAGGTTGATGATTAACTAATTAAAGGCATACATGTAGATAATGAGAGGCAAATTGTGTGGTAAAAATTTGCAGACAATACAAACCTCATACCTTACAATGACCCAATGTTTGTTGGAATGTCCTTTTTTTTGGGGCAAATCTATTTGGTAGTGTCTTGTTCAGCAGTCTTGTTCAGCATCAAACTCCAAAATCAACCATTGTTGAAGAGATCTTGCTTGTGTTGCATACAATTCTTGATATCTTGCAATCTTACCAAGTGTCGATACTCTCTTCCAATCTAGATCTTGCCTGGGTGTCCTTGTTTGGACCCAAAGCACTAGTGTTGTGTTCTAACCTTTTCCTTTTCTCCCTACTTAATTTTCCCAAGCTATAGGTTAGGATCATCTTGTAATCCTTTGCACTTCTCATGGTACCAAACCATTGGGAGGAATAAACCCTTCTCTGCAAGGGAATGAGTATGTGCTATTAGGTGAATAGAGTTAGTGAGAAGCTTGGTCTTGGCATCAAGGCTGGGCTGCCTTTCTATTGGCTCTAGAAATGAGGCCAAGTAACTGTCATATATGTAATCTAGAAAAGAAAGTTTATCAAAAGTCTTCGGAAGACCAAAGGATCTATGAGACTAAAACAAACCTGGTACAATGAGCTAGGGGGTGGAGCCTCTAAGCGAGCATCAACACCCATGACGAATACAAACAAAACCCATAATCATAACCATACCGGTACATAGAGAGATCCTCTGGGCTCATGGTGAGGATGCGGAACTGGTGGCACTATGGTGATCATCTGGAAGCTAGTAGAGATGTGAAGCCTAAGAAGGGGTCAATGATGTGTGAGGCTGTTGTGCAATCATAAAACCTGTGATGGAGTGCTGACGTCTATTGGCCCGTGTGGTCCGTTGTGATCTCCGAGCTATGGCTTTGTGACGAACAAATGTCACCGTCACTCCTGTCGGCCAGTGCCTCCAATATGGTGAGCATGGAGGGAAGATTCCCTAGTTTGATATGTGCCTCGACCTTGGTGAGTCTAGCATGTCTCCTCGAATCCGCGCTCCTTGAGTCATCCTGGTCAGTGTTGTTTGGCTGTAAAAATGAGCAATCATACTCTGATTGGAGTTTGATTGTGCATCTTGATCAAGCCTACGTGTCCTACGCAAATGCTCCCTATGTCAGATGTCCTCATGAATGAAAGATCTTTGATCTGGGTAGGACAGGAGACTAGATAGCCGAAACCATTCTTGAAGAGGTAGTTATAGCGACCTTTGATCTCATACATAGTACACAAGGCATCTGAAGATGAAATGCTCCTCTGACTCGATCTCTTCATGGTCACATAGGGTGCCTCTCTAAGAATGCCCTCAGTCGGTCCTCTCTCAATGCGAAGTCGGTGTGATGAGACGCAGAACTGCTCAATAGATATCCTCAAGGAGTGGGGGACCTGGATCCATGTGGATCTTGGTGGGTTGATGAAGCCCTCTACAAAAAACTGCAAGCAATGGTCTGAATGTGCGTAACTATAAGAGAGTGATTGAAGACATAGTGGTAATAAGTGGATGAAATAATGGCAGGCGGTGGCCGGATGGGGTGAGGCATTGTAAGATGGAATGATATATGTAAGTGGTCAGCTCGTGGCATGAGTGAGTGGACAGTGAGGCTGGAGATATTTGAGACAAAGGCAGGACGACCCTACAATGTAGGCCACGATGCGGTGGATGATTCAATGAGGGATGTATGTATAGTGCTCTGACCTTGGCCATCTTTGTGGACCATTGTATAGCACATCTCATGGGCTGCACACATGCTAAGTAAGTATATCTGTAGTGTGTGACCTCTAGGCTTGGGCATGTGTGTTCTCTTGGAAGTTTAGGACCTTTGCGTGAACATCCGGTGTCCTGACATTGAAGTCCCCTGGCAACATAACCTTTCCTTGTCCATATCTTTGGATGTGGTCATATAGTATCAAAAAAGGTGATATGTGTGCTTGGCTTGTGAAAGCCTTGACATAGTCTAATGACTTTGGAGAGAAGTAAATTGCTGGAGTAGATTCTATGTCAGGCCTCTTGATCCATAGATGGCGGGCGTGTTCATATTTTTCTAGTACAATAATGTATGATTGTAGGCGTGAGTGGAGCAAGATTGCCACTCCAATTGACCACCATACCCCTCCATGAGTTTATGTTTCTAACTGCAAAGAATCTGGTCTCCCATGCTTGAACAAAGCACATTGAGGTTAAATACCGCTCTGTACAAGGGAAGATTCTCTTCAAACACATCAGTAATAAACCAAAGAAAATGCTTTAGACATCTTCCAAGGTTCTCAGTTGAGAGACACATGAGTACCCTATGAAGCCTTTTGGTATTGGATCTTCATCGTAGTCTAGAGATTGGACATTGAGAAGGGGTATTAGAGCTCAATGCTCCACCCTTGGGGCAGCTATTTAAATTTGAATGCTCAAATGAAGGCCCCCCTATGAAGAGAAGCTATGTAAAAGTAGCATTTCGGTCATCTATGGCTGAGCAAAAGACATGGCGATGAATGCATAGCATTGCCAAGCGTTGGGTCCCACAAATGACCCACGCTCTCTAAGATCCAAGGATACCTATGTGGCAGCCACATGTAGGTTGATGACATGGCAAATAAGGTGGTAGATGATATGAAAATTTATTGGGATGGATAAATTTCACTCTCTCTTCATCATTTAAGTCTCATTTCGTGTTTACTATCCCTTACTTTACTTGTTACGAGCATTAGGAAAGCTACTGACCTTGGCGAGTTTGCTGTACTTTCTTCAGCTCGTTTGGAGCATCATCTTTATGAGATCTCCTTTCTTCATCTTCGTCCTCTTCATCCATGAATTAGGCTTGAGATTTATTGCTTCTATTTTGTGCAAAGTGCATTGTAATTCTTGCACGAACACTAGAAAATGATGTTTAAATAAGAATCTGTGAGAACTTTGAGGCTAGAAAGACTTGGATGGCCTAGAGAGAGCCCTCCTGAGTTACAATGCTTTGTAGTGTTTAAGAAGCTTGTATCACAATCCCTTAATGAGCATCGCCTTAGAGTGTAAATTTGTCCTTGAATATCCGTAGCCAACTTGGTGGAAATCTCAATCCAAAACCTCTCTGTTCTAAATGCCCATGTGAAAAACGATGAGATATTGGATACCACGACATTGGAGTTCCTATATTTTTTAATCTAGATGGCATCATTTATATCCCTTGCAAGGGATCCCTTTAAGGGTATGGATCTCCTTTCATTTTGAATCAGGACTTGCTGCCTAGGACTTGGTGCATGCATGCAATATCTTTGGGCAGTAAGTGCCCGCCCAATGCATCTACAGATCGCAGTTAGAAATGTGCCGCAGACTTTGGTTTTGGGAATCAATGACTTATGATAATGATTTGAATGCTCGGGCAAGTGTCCTTTTGATGTCGTAGTAGTCCGGACATCTGAGAATCACATGGTCCATAGTCTCTATCTTGCATAGGCCAGAGATGATGTAGAGTTGTCCTCACTCTCTGCTTGTCTTGATGTGCATATTTATCATAGGCTGGACCAACTGGTTCCTATCTTGCTTAAACTAGATGTATCCCTAGCCAAGGGATCCCTTTGAGGTGATGGATCTCCTTCCCTTTGGAAGCAGGAGTTACGAGGTGCTGCCAGACTTGGTACATGCGTGCCATCTCTCTGTGCAGTAAGTGCCCTATACCTCTACAGATCTCAATTTAGAAACAATGCCACAGACTTCGGTTTTGGGAATCAATGGCCTGTGATAGTTTTGAATGCTTCACAGAATAGTTAGTTTCCTTGGATCTTGTAGTAGTCTGGAAATCTGAGAATCACGTGATCCATAGTCTCTATCTTGTGTAGGTCAGAGATGGTATATACCATAGAGTTGTCCTGCATGGAATACCCACACCTCTGGTTGTCTCGATGTACAATTTATCGCGGGCTGGACCAGCCGCTTCTATGGATAAGAAAACCAAAAAATTGAATAGAGATCTCATCCTGTTAGAACCTTCTACAATGAGAGTTGTATAGTATAAAGAGAGATTATTTTCCTATTCCTTCTGTGTGGAAATACTCATAGACAGTTGTGGTGTTTTGTTGCTTCAAACATAAACTTGAGAACCTCTACAACCTGGTGCCCTATATCCTTTTGCAGTAAATCAGAGTACTTCCTCTGAGTTTTGACTATAATCTTACCAATTCTTCTCATATGGAAGCAAGCAGGGCGTTTCAAAAAGGCTTTTTTCTCTGTTTCACTTTTCTAGGGATATTCCTGGTTTGCATCTCTAATGGTGAAGATTGTTTGAATACGAGCTTTTGTTATCCTTACTACTAAGAATTGAGAAGCTAAGCCTATTCAATATGATAATGTTTTACAGTTCTTTCTCCGTATGCAACCTGAGACAGTGATTAACAACATCTTCAGTGGAGTGCGGAAGTCACAAAATGTGGATTGGTGCAGACTTTGCAAGGTGGTGAAGATTACTCCAGATATAGCTCAATCCATTTTGATGGGAAGGACTAAGGCAAAAGTGAAGCTGCCATCTTCAGGCAACGAAATAAGTTTGTCTATATCTGATATCCAAAAATGTTGTCCACGGAATGTATGCCCCGATTTTCTCATGTACTGAATTAATTTTGAACCTTATGCAAATGTTTTTCACTTACTTTTTACAAGTTATTTTCTGTTGATGGATATCATTATTCTTTATGAAGTATGGAAGCTAGCCTCTAGGTAGGATACTTTCAAACTTCAGCTCAAATAAGGGGAAGTAAGATGTTTTCCTTGTCAATAGGTGACATCGCTGCACATAGGGTTAGTGCATGTGATGTTGGGACGTGGCTTGTCTTCATCGGACATTGTACGGATTTCAAAACTTGTGGCCACAGAGTGTGATGCTATAGCAACTGATGATGCTGCTAACAGAGAGTCTGTAAAACTTTCCAGTGCAGATCAGTGCCAAGTCATAGAAGGGAATAGTGCCAGTAACAGGACTGCAAAAGGTCCTAGTAAGGATCTTGTAGTAAGCCCTGACAATTCCAATGCTAGAGGAGTGTGTGTGCCTGCTGCAGATACATTTGCCAGTTCAGGAAACAAAGAAGTTTATGAGTACATTGATGAACATGATGCACAAAAGAAAGTAGTGACAATGTTTGGCATACTTCAGTGGCTTGAGAAATCTAATGGAGTAAGTTAATAGTCCCTTTTGTCTTTATAATGTCATTATATGCAATGCGACTTGTAATTGGTGCCATTTCTCCTGCTTTATGTGTAATTACTGCACACAATGCTGCTGTTGTTTAATCAATTAAGTATCTTCTCGAATCTTGTGCTAGGGCGTACCTGAGAAAAGTACAGGTATGATCATGACCACAGTTATGTTGGAGAGTGGTAAAGGTCCTATGGATTGTCAGTCATGACACTTTTCTGTGTGTCCATACTCATAATGGCCTCCAGTGCAGCACATTCATGCATGTGGTGCTCATCTTGGTGAAGACGCTGTTTTTCGAGCAGCAATTTATCTTTCTGAAGTTGGTCACGTTCAGTTGCAAGGAAGCCAAAGTACTGGAGGCATTGGAACATGCCTGTTGTGTGGAGATGAATGTGTTTTGGAGCTGAACCCTGTCAGCATCCCATGCCGTCTTTTCTTCACAGGTTTGTTATCTGTGTCTTGAATGTAGCCTTGTTGCGCTTGAGATCTGCCAGTTTAGTTGCACGAGCTTTCTTGACTTGCTGCAATTCAAGAGCTCTTTGTTGCGCTATTTTTGCTCTCGTCTCAGCGCTGTAATTTGCTTCTCTTCCCAAGAGTGGTCCTGGTGGTACTGTGCATTTTGTGCCATGTCCTGTACCTTTACCTAATTCCTTGATGTGATTGAGATAGTTATGAGCAATAGATGAATACAATGCAGTGCCTAACTGGCTGAAAGACGACCCACCATATGAAGAGAGTGATTGGTTCTCTACGGGTGCCATAGTATCAAAGATCCATGAAGGGCTCCTAGAGTCCAAGAGGGAGCTCCCTTGTCAGGGGTCAACACCCGTGAGAGTGGACAGGTAAAAGTTTTATCTAAACCCTCTTCCACCAAATACAGGTGTTTATGCTGCCCACTCAATTGTAAGGCTCATCACCGACAACTCCGATTAGAATCCAAACATGGCCTATCGAGCGAACCAGACACGTTACGTGAGTATCACCGTCTAGTTCGCCAGAAGAATGAAACTTTGTTCGCCGTAACAAGGAGGAATTACTGAACATTCTGTTTAGTAAAAACTCCAAATACTTTTGGCGGCGGTTCCTTGAACGGCGGTCCCCCTCACCACTCACAGATACTCAGGTTTGGCACAACTATGCCCACACATTATATGACATCCTCGATCAGCCCACTCTTGATCTCTCACACACACCACGACGGACCTCTTGTAAAGGCGCGTCATGAAGCTTCACAATGGCCGAGCGAAAGATCACGAGTGTTTATGCACTGAGTTTGTTGCATACGGGATTGATATCCTAGCCCCTATCCTAGCAAAGCTATTTAATGAAGCAGTTTGCCTCGGTTTCCCGCACACATATCACACCTATTCACAAGGCAAGGGATCCCATGAGTCCATGTAAGTACAGGACCATTGTGATTGGGCATGTCATGTCCAAGATATATGCCTCAGCACCTGACATGATCCCGTAGGACAATTTGTTGTTGCCTCGGTGTCAATTGTGGGATTTTCTTGTAGTGTCAATTGCGTGTATACTTCTAATGAGGCCCAAATGAGAGATGAGTGTTGGAGGGAGTTTGAATAATAAGGTCATAGGGAATAGGTGGATTCTTGCAGGTGATTGGAATATGACAAAGTCCAGCGGGATAGATTGCTCAATGTTAGGGAGCTGTTGGCCGGATTGGAAGCATGGGATGACTGTGTATGGTCAAAAGTCTTATAGATGAGGTCATCCCCTATGTAGAGATGCAGGGACTCAGAGCAGACATGATCTCATCTATCCATCCACCCCCGTCCGAACTCTGCCTGAAACCCTCTTGTGTAGTGCCATAACAGCCCAAACTATCTCCTAGTCAAAGCCCAACTCCTGCAACCGTTTGATGAGACGTGCACATGGTTTTGTATCAAAGGCTTTGCGGAAATCCACAAAGTAGCAATAAACCCTTTGGCTTCGTGCCTTGGCCTCCTCTATGACACTCCTGAGTGTAAGTATGTGGTCCATGGTCCTGTGATCACGTCGAAAACTTGCCTGCTCCATTGGGGTCAAACAAGGCTGCCCACTTTCGCCGACCTTGTTTGGCCTTTATATAGACGAGCTTGAGTCTTTTGAGGACCCTAGGAGGAGCTGGTCACTCTTTGGCCGGTTACTTGCTCCAGATTTTATTGTACATTGATGATGTGGTGCTCTTATCTTCGTCCACTGAGGGGCTCTTGAGACACCTAGATGCATTATTGGCTTTTTGTGAGTCCCGTGACTTGAAGGTCACTTGGGTAAAACCAAGGTTATGATCTACACACAGAGAGCAGTTTACTTTTGACGGGCTAGTAGTTGAGATTGTCTCATGATACAATTACCTAAGGGTTCTATTCTATGGACCTATCTTCACGACGAGGCCGGCGATGTAGGCCCACCTGAGTAGAGGATACGCCTCCCTTGCCCAACTGGAGAGACAGTGAGTCCATTCACATTTTCAGGATCCACGAACCAAGGTTCTCCTTTTTGACTCCTTGGTCCGCATGCATGGCAGCACTTGCTGGGGGCCAAACCTATCCGATACAGATTGGACTTGAGTGGAGAGATTACAGGTTCTCTTGTTATCACGGATGATCCGTAGTAAGCCATCTGTTCCTCATCAGATCATTCAGGCTGAGATTGGAGCATCTCCAGATTATCACTTATCTATACTATTTGTGAGATTATGGCTCCTGTACTGCAGGGCGAAGCAGGCTACCTTGGTTGGCGTTATCGTCTTCTATGGCATTAGTAGCTCATCAGGGTGACCAGAGATGTTGGTACGCACACACATGCATATGGTTTGACAGTCTGGGTTTCCATGTAGACAGGTTGCCACCCTTTCAGTATAGCATTGATGCTCCGTTTGTCTCGTTTGGGGGCAACGAGTTCAACCCGATCATCTGAGAGGATTTTTTTAAAGTTATATACATTCTAGACTTGGTTGGCGTAGGCCGAGCTTCCTGTGAAGCTCAGTTTCTATCGGACCACTGCCTACGCATCTCCGAGGAGGGTTTCATTATCCCGCGTGGGTACACTTAGATCCACCTACCAACACTCACTTATGATTGCCATTGGATAGTTCTGTGTGTCATCTCTCCGACTCCATATCGAGAGTGGACGAGAAGAGGGGATCCCCGGAGAGAGCCCTATCTACACATTATGTGAGCGGCCTGAGGTTGAGTCAAAGGAGCAATTGCCTTCCGTTACCTAGTCTACTACGAGATCCGTGGATGATACCATTGCCTTTCAAAGATGAATTCGAGGGCCTCTCCAAACTCCTCTCATACCCAGATCAGAGGTGCCTTGCCGCCTTCATTCACGAGGCGATCTGACATAGAGAGTGTCTCATCAGATCACGGAGATAGGGGTGGGAGGTCTTGTCTGGTTTATCTAGGGTATGATCACAGAGTTCTCCTTCCAGAGCATGATGCTTCCCCGACCACAAATAGCAGGAGAGGCAAAGACCCCGAGATCGAGATGCTGCACACTCGACAGAGGACAGACGCACAAATCACACTAGTTGATATTTCATCTATTTTTAGACTTCGGATGCGGTTGTCAGGGGTCACTGTGGCGCTTGTTAGGTGTAGAGTCGCCGCCAGGAGGGCATGATGGACTTCTTCTCCAGATTGCAGATAGTGATCTATAACGGGCTTCTTGCCTACACTACCTAGTCCATCATCGGGTGTACCTTGACGTTTCATACCTTGTGTGTGTTGCATTGTATTGTATTGTATTGGATCAGATTGCATCTATTGTGAGGATGATGATGCCAGGGATGACTATGACTATGGTGACATGTATGATGATAGCATTGACTATGTCTACACAGTTTTCTCTGGCATGGGTTGGGATGCTTGCTTAGTAGCTCCGCCCATTTACTCATTGTATTAGGTTTTCTATTAGTCTCATAGACCCTTTGGTCTTTACCCGAAGGTGAGATGGATTCTCTGGAATTGAGTATTAGAAGGCCATGATTCAAAATCCAAACATTCCCGCCGTACTCGCACTAGTAGCATGACTACCTCCATCTGTTACATAATTCTTGCCAAGGTTTTCGCAAGAAAATACTCAAGTAATTACTACTCTTCAGTTTCATCAGAACAAGTTGAGCCAAACGCATATTCTATCGATCTGGGGAGTCGTCCTATTGCCTTCAGTACCACAAGATATTTATTTCGGTGCTAAGTACCTTCAATAAACTCTCTCTCTCTCTCTCTCTCTCTCTCTCTCTCACGGCCCATTGCCCTCCAATTGCTCTGCCGTGTCCCCCTTGCTTTTTGCTTCTTTGCTGTCCTGCTATGCTGCTTGATGCGTTCTTTACCACCTCGTTTCCTCTTCACCAAGAAATGCTAACTTTAAGTTTCCCACTGAACAGGGAAGGCTATAGCAGACGTTGATGGGCGTGTTAATGCCATGGAAACCAACTACAAGAAAGAGCTTCAAGAACACGAGAAGAATACGGACTCGGCCTTAATAAGCATGCACGTGACATGCACACCAAAATTAGCAAAATGCTTTCATGTCACATACCTCAAGTCAACGATTGAGGCTATGCAGCTTGACTTGAAGTGCCATTAAGACTGTATTGTTAATATGGTAGAATTGGCACTGCAAGTTAGAGGACCATAGGGGCAACAAAAGTTTATTGGGCTTGTTACCTATGTGGACCATTAGGTCATATTGTGAGATCATGTCCAATTCCTTGAAATTTATCATTATTTGGACCATCACAAGAAGACAAGAAGACCCTAGGTGGAAGTAAGTGTAAGCAAGGAAAGCACGAGCAAGAGTCCAATGTGAGGACTACTACAGTGATGAGTTACACAAATCCTCTCATTTCCATGTACTTGGAGAACAATGCCAAACTTTCGGAATGCTAATACATAGTAGTTGGTATGATGCTGAATGCCGTGAAGCACATGCCCGCTTAAAGCACAAGGTAAGTATAGGGAAGATCACGATGCGCAAAGCACAATGACTCAATCGGTGTCTTATTTGTCGCAAGAAGCGAGCTTATTATGCATGCAATTACACTTACTATTTTGAAGTTTGGATTGCAAGGAATCTTGGAGTGGTTTAATGAGCACCAACCACCCACACCCATCACTAGTCCGGATACTTGACCCCCCTACAACATCCCAACCAGCCACCCCTTCCACACAACCTATCCCTAGAATTTTCACACCTACTTTTTTCACCACAGCCATTGACCGATTCCAAAATGGCCAAGCATCTGATCATGAGGTGTCAAGAAGCCGAGCACCTTACACATGCCCGGGACTTGCTAGCCCCTCTTCTAACACACATGTTTAACAGCACATTATGTAAGGCTCTCCCATCGATATGGTCCATGAATCCTATCTTGAGAGAAAATGACCCCATGGAGCTAGGCAACTACCGTACTAAGTGATTGGTGACACTATGGTCAAGCTATTTGGGTCCGTATTGGATGGAGAGTTGAGCCTTTTTGCTAAGACATGAGGATGCAAAGCCTTTAGTCAGGTTGGTTTTTGGAGGAGCTTCTCCACATTACACCACATCTTCATTGTGAGATCCATCATCGAGGAGGGAAAGGCTAGACGCAAGAAGATTTATTTTGTGGATTTTCACAAAGCCTCCGACACTGTAGCAAGCCTTCTCAAGAGAAACTATGACCTAGGAGTGCCATTAGAGTTCACTTGGAGCATCGTGACAGGGTGAGTACGAGCACATGGAGGTTTTATCCATGAAATATAGAGCACCGTTGGCATGAAGCAGGGCTGCCCCTTCATTGGGATTATCAGTGTCACTTCCCCACTTGTGAGCCCCCATATGAGGAGGACATGGGGGAGGGGCACCAGCAGCAATTGTTGGGAAAGAGAGATGCCATGTGGGCAGAGAGAGATGCTGCCACAGGAGCAGCATCAACAAATCTTTGGAATCTTTAACTTTTACAACAAGAAGGTTCTCTAAGGATAGACGTGTGGGCAGCAAGGAAAAGCTGCTGTTGGAGGGAAGTAGGTGGACAGAAGGGCCCACAGGTGAGGCAGATACAAGGACAATGGCCATTAGCAAAGGCTGCATCAGAGCAGGTCTTTTAGGCCCTGCAGCCAGGTTGGGAGCATTGCAGCAAGTCGGAGCAGACAGTCGTGGCAGTGCAGCAGCAAGTTGGACCAGTAATACTGGTCAGGGCAGTGCCAAAACAGGGTGCAGCAGTCAGCGAATGCCATGTGGCAGTCAGGCAGGGCCAAATCAGCATACAAAACTGAGCTGAAGAACTCCCCTATTTGCGACTGTGGGAGAATGAGCTATGCTGCTGTGCTGAAACAGGACTGGAAATACCTCCTCTGACTGCTGTCCGTGCCAACGCCCTCCCTGCATGAATCTCTGCCCGTATTGGTGGCTGCAGGCTGGGAAAACGTGGAGAAGAAATGGCCAGAACTAAATGCCAAAACAAGGGGCAGATCAGCCCCTTTTATGGGCCTGAAACAGGCCGACTGGTCTACCGACCTCCTAGCCGGGTCATCCGATTGGAATGGTCGGGTCAATTGACCCGACCCAACCCAGATGGCCCTTGGTTGGGATGCTGGAAGCCCTCAAAAGGCACTGAATCCTTACCCAAATGCTTTGAGAGATGCTGCGAGTTGTTGACCATGCAGCTAGTTGTAACTTTCACCTGTACTTGGCACTAGTGAGAGAGAGAGAGAGAGAGAGAGAGAGAGACTATATAATTTACAAACTTCATATATTAATAATTATGTATGCAGTATTTTACATACTTTATATTTTATGTGTTTTATGAAGGGAAGGACAGAGGGAGAGAAGAACCACGGGGAGAAGGTGAGAGAGAGAGAGAGAGAGAGAGAGAGAGGACTCCAAACATGCAGGTGTGAAGTGATGAGCCACACCACAAACTCATAGGTTTTATTAGGATTAGGTTTTTCCCCCTATGACTGTCTTAAGACAGTCATAGGTGTCATATCTTTAATAAAGGGGTGGCAATGTGCCTTTACCCCAACAACCTCCCACCTAAAGGCCAATATGCCTAAAGGGGAGAAAGAATAAAAATTACAGCAATATACAGTTACTGTATACAAGACCATAAAATAAGAGTGGTCTCATCCTAATCCCATGATGTGGCGGCAATGTGCAAACCGCTCTGTAGGCAAGCTCTTAGTGAGCAAATCTGCAGGATTATCATTAGTATGCACTTTCACAAGCTCAAGTCGCTTGTCTTCCAGTACCTCCCTGATGAAATGATATTTCACATCTATGTGCTTGGTCTTTTGATGAAAGACCGGATTCTTTGCCAACATGATAGCACTCTGACTATCACAATGCAAAATTGGCATATCTCCTGTAATGCCCAAATCTCCCACCAGCCGAGTAAGCCATATTGCTTCCTTGCAAGCCTCAGTGGCTGCAACATATTCAGCTTCAGTAGTTGACAGTGCAACGCATTTCTGCAACCGAGACACCCATGATATAGCACCTCCTGCAAATGTGAAAATATAACCGGTAGTAGATTTCCGGTTATCTGCATTCCCTGCATAGTCTGAATCTGTAAAACCATGCACCAATGCATCCTGCCTACCATAGCATATGCACAAGTCTTTGGTACCCTTGAGATACCTCAAGACACCTTTCACTGCTTTCCAGTGCCGCTTGCCTGGATTTGCCATATACCTGCTGATGACTCCCACCGCAAAAGCAATATCCGGACGAGTGGCAACCATGGCATACATCAAAGAACCAACTGCAGATGCATACGGAACCTTGGCCATTTCAGCCTTATCATCATCTGATCTGGGGCTGTCCTTACTGCTGAGTTTTAAATGTGGAGGCAACGGGGTACTAATAGACTTCCCCCCCTCCATTTTAAACCTCTGCAGTACTTTGTCAATGTACTCCTTCTGTGACAGAAACAAAAGTCCCTTGGACCTGTCATGAGTAATCCGCATGCCAAGAATATGGTTTGCATCACCCAAGTCTTTCATATCAAAAGACTTATGCAGTTGTTTCTTCAAAGCACTAATCTCCTGCTGAGATTTGCTGGCAATCAGCATGTCATCCACATGTAGAATGAGTAGCATCAAACTGCCATCCTTTGCCCGTTTGGTGTACAAGCAATGATCGGTCTCACACCTATGATACCCTTGGGACTGCATGAAGGCATCAAACTTCTTGTACCATTCTCTTGGTGCCTGCTTGAGTCCATACAAGCTCCTTTTGAGCTTACACACAAGCTGCTCTTTCCCTTTAACAGCATATCCCTCTGGCTGACTCATGTAGATCTCATCATGGAGATCTCCGTGAAGAAAAGCAGTCTTCACATCCATCTGACATAAATCCATGTCCTCATGAGCAACAAGAGCTAACACTGCTCTCAAAGTAGTCATCTTGAGAACAGGGGAAAAGATCTCATCAAAGTCAATGCCCTTCTCCTGCTTAAATCCCTTGGCAACCAATCTGGCCTTATACCTCGGTAAAGCATTTGAATCCACTTTGACTTTGTAAACCCACTTGCATGGCAAAACCTTTCTGCCTGCAGGTAGCTGCACCAAGTCCCATGTATCATTTTGAAGTAGGGAGTCCATTTCAGATTGCATGGCTTTCTCCCACTTCCTTTTCTCTGTTCTTCCCATAGCTTCCTTGAAGCTGGAAGGCTCACCACAATCTGTCAGCATAATAAAATCAGCCACATTATTGGCTTCTGGAACAAACCTGGCAGGAGGCCGTTGTACACGGGTGCTCCTCCTAACAAAATGTTCCGGATTAGGCTGCTGTCCAGCCTGTTCGTCATGCATGACGGGTGGCTGTACCACCATATCTGGCTGTTCTACAGCCCCATTTGCTGGCATATTCAGTGGTGCATCATTGGCAAAATTATCTGGCTGATTTTCAGCCTGTATACCCTCTTGAACAGGATTATCTGCAGCAGCCTGCTGCTGCATATAAATGGGCATTCTTTGCTGTCCAACATCATCATAAATAACCCTCCTGTATTCCACAGGTTGCACGGGTTCCTTGTGTACACTATCTTCTTTAAAGATGACATCATTGCTGCGTATAATCTTCCGTTTAACGGGATCCCATAACCTGTACCCCATTTCACCTTCGTCACCATAACCCATGAAGATGCATCTGAAAGACTTTGGCTCCAGTTTGGTGCGCAGTTCTTTGCGTACATGAGGAAAGCACTCGCAGCCAAATACACGTAAGTGCTTATATGAGGGTGGCTTGCCAGACCACACCTCCTCTGGCACTTTCAACTCCAAAGCCTTGTTTGGCGACCTGTTAATAATGTGAACTGCTGTTTGCACGGCTTCTGCCCAAAAGCCATGGGGCAATGCAGCATAAGACAACATACATCGAACCTTCTCCTGAATAGTTCGATTCATTCGCTCACTTACACCATTTTGAGATGCATTATGAGGGGCTGTGAGTTCCTGTTTGATGCCCTTAGCTTCGCAAAACTGCACAAAAGCATGTGACACATACTCACCCCCATTATCGGATCTGAGGCATTTCAGCCTGCGACCTGTCCGATTTTCAACCTGAGCGACAAACTTCTTGAAAGCATCTAAGGCATCGCTTTTATGCTTCAAGAAATAGACCCACACTCTGCGTGTGGCATCATCAATAAAAGTAATGAAATACTTTGCACCCCCTAGTGATAACTGTGGCATCTCACACAAATCAGTGTGCACTAGATCAAGCGGTGCTCTATTCTGGGGAGTTCTCCTCTTATGAGGAGTCACAGAATGCTTGCCAAATATGCAATGATCACAAGTAGGCAAATCTGAAAAAGAAAGAGACGGCAGATAACCCAAACGTGACAGTTCTTGCATTCCTTTAACAGACATGTGTCCCAACCGGCTATGCCACAATGAAACCTTTGGCAGCTCGGTTATGGCAACAACATGATTACCCACACTGGAAACATAAAGAGGGTACAAGGTATCACTCTTATAACCCTCAGCCACTACAACCTGGCCATCAGTAATCACCCATTTGGAATCCCCAAATGTGGTGTGATAACCACTGTCATCCAACAAGCCAGTGCTAATCAGATTTTTCTTGATTTGCGGCACATGGCGAACACCATCAAGCATAAATGACCGTCAATCAGGGAATACTATCTGTATATTGCCAATCCCTGCAATCTGACATGCATAGTTGTTCCCAAGGTGAACAACTCCATGAGTACCTGTGTAAGAAGTAAACCACTCCTTATGAGGAGTAACATGAAAAGAAGCACCTGAATCCAAGAGCCAGGTGTGCATGTCATGGCCATCAATAACCAATGTGTGTGCAATTACAGCAGAAGAACATAATACCTCATGTCTGTCACTGTCACTGTCCTCTGCTGCAACATTCACTGCATCCAAGTCATCTACCTTAGCCTTGCCTTTGCCTTTGCTTCCACTGCCTGCATCCTTTGCTTCAGCCTTCTTGGCTTTCTGATCTCGTATAAACTTGAAGCACTTAGACTTCACATGTCCCTTCTTGCCACAATAAAAGCATTCAATATCCTTTTTACCACGGGACTGACTGCGGGATTTGGACTTGCTAGCAGATCTTCCCTTCTGCTGAGTCCTGCCTCTTTCCTATACCTGCAAAGCATTTGAAGACTTGCTGCCCGCATTATTTTTCCTGCTCATCTCCTCCATGAGGAGAGAGCTCTCTACATCAGCATATAAAAGAGTGACATTCGAATTAGACAAGGTGGTCTTGAAAGTGTCCCAACTCTCAGGAAGGGTACACAACAAGAAAGTAGCCTTGAACTCCTCATCAAGGTTCAACCCCTGTGCAATG
The DNA here is from genome assembly GCF_047967505.1 of Dipteris shenzhenensis. Classification (NCBI taxonomy): domain Eukaryota; kingdom Viridiplantae; phylum Streptophyta; class Polypodiopsida; order Gleicheniales; family Dipteridaceae; genus Dipteris; species Dipteris shenzhenensis. The sequence continues at coordinate 18,933,847 of NC_141599.1, forward strand.
AGCTGTGTAAAGATGGCATTGAACTCACTCAAGTGTGAGGTCATAGCTGTACCTTCCTTCATGCGAAGATCAACCAGCTTCTTCAACCAATACATCTTACTGGCTGAACTCTTTTGGGCATACAACTCTGCTAGCCTCTGCCATACACCATAAGAGGTCTTTTCAGCCTGAACATTGTACACAAGAGAATCACTGAGAGTAAGCATGATAGCAGCCCTCGCGGACAGATCTAGCTCCTCCCATTCATCATCTGACATCCCAGATGGCTTGACACCCTTCACCCTTATGGGCTTACAAATCTTCTTAAGCAGAAGTACATTCAAACACTGTTCTGCCCATAATGCATAATTGTGTGCCCCTTCCAACTTCTTTATGTTCAGAATTGATGATTCACTTCCCCCTGATGCCATATCAGATAAGGAAAGTACGTGACTCCCTGTAAGTCAAAAAGGACTGAATAAAATTCTGATTTCTCAGAAAAAACCTGCTCTATCAAGAGCCAGGAGCACTCACAATAGTGCTGTTTTTTACTGTCAGAGAATCTGCAGCAAAACAGAAAATTTCTCTCCAGTTACTGTACCTTCTGACACACTGTACCGTGCTCAAATAGGCATAAAAACAGTAATTTCAGAGTGCTGCAGCTGCTCCACAAGTGCTTTAACAGTGCATCATCAGCTGACAAGGCACAAAAACACTGCTGTCCTGATCACTTCTCCCACCTCAGATGAGGTATTGCACTGATTTAATATGCATAAACCACTTGGCATACACTGTTTTGTTCACTGAAAAAAAGACTCCAGACACTTCAGCCTGTCACAAACCTGCAACAGAAAATGGGACAAATCCCAAGCAATCACCCTTCTTCCAAGGGGATAAAAGGCATCTGAAGGTCTCAGACAGTAACCCAAGTGCTCTCAAGCAAAATCTGGGCAAAAGCCCCTTTATCTGACACCTGAACCAAGTGAAGAACACCTCAACACTGAGGTAGCATACAAAATGTAGCGCTCTCCTGGCACTTTCACCTGACAATGCAATGCATAAACAGCCCTGTGTACACAATAACAACACAGATCCCAACGTACAGACACTGAAGAGAAAATCTTTTGAGCACTGTCAACGATGGACAGTTAGGGACTGAGTAAACTCGATGCGCCCTGGCCAAGCGTGGCTCAACTGAGATTTTCCAATGTCGTACACAAAATGTGACCTGCAAGAAATGTCACTGAATACACTGCGGAAACAAGACTAATGTGGGCTCCCTGGCTCCACACTGCCTCAAGGCATACACTGCATAAGCTTCCAGGCAAAAGCCCTTTGATAATGTCACCCAAAAGCTGAGATTTCACTCAGCAAAAGCATAAAAGTCCTCTGCAAGATCAAGGCATTACCTTCCCAAAACAAGATAACTGTGCAATCAACCACACACTGTGGTACTGGTCACCTCAAGCACGAGGGAGAAGAAGGTACTTGCTGTACTTTCAAAAAACACAGTTTTGAGAACTGAAAAATGATCCTGAATGAAAGAGCAGAGTGCTCTTTCTCCTTCTCTTTTTCTCCCAAAAAAAACTGATGTACCTGCTGTACTTTTGTACCAGTGTACTTGTGTAGAGTACCTGTGTACCTGCTACCTGTGTACCTGCTGTACCTTTGCAGGGTACAGAAATTTTTTTTTTTCGAAAAAATGTACTTTTCTTGACGCAGATCCCTGACGAAGGAGAAAAACGCCCCTCCCTGTCGCAATCCGTACGGCGGTCCGTACGGTACAGTCGAAGGTACGGTGTCCGTACGGCTGTACGGACGGCCGTACGTCCGTACAACTGTACGGCGCGAATCCGCGCGATGCCCAGATGCTGCCCACGCGTGCGCTGCTCGGCGCCGCCCTGCTGCAGCCCGCGATGCGCCGCCCTGCTGCAGCTGTCCCACGCCGCCCTGCTGCAGCTGCCTGCGCTGCCCTGCGCTGCTGCCTGCGCTGCTTGCTCTATGTCAAGGGGGCACAAGCCCCGAGGGAGGTAGAGGTAGAGGGAGCTGGTAGGCAGGGGTAGGGAGGAAGTGAGGCTCTGATACCAGTTGAAGGGAAGGATAGAGGGAGAGAAGAACCACGGGGAGAAGGTGAGAGAGAGAGAGAGAGAGAGAGAGAGAGAGAGAGAGAGAGAGAGAGAGGACTCCAAACATGCGGGTGTGAAGTGATGAGCCACACCACAAACTCATAGGTTTTATTAGGATTAGGTTTTCCCCCCTATGACTGTCTTAAGACAGTCATAGGTGTCATATCTTTAATAAAGGGGTGGCAAATTGCAATGTGCCTTTACCCCAACATTTTACAAATACAGCGTGTTTCTAGGCGAAACTTTGGAACATTTCTGTTTGAAACCTGTGAAACACGTTTCTGGTAACAATGGCATAGCTGCACACACTTTATCATTCTTTTGCACTATAAGAGACATTTCATGTTTGCAAGGTGACTTCTCTTGTACCACATGATGCTCAAGTTCATAGGTCTTCTCTTGCGTAACATGTCCGTGCTGTGTCTCTTTCAGGTCAGCTTACTTCTTACTGCATTCTCCTCCCAATGACCTTGCTTTCGACAGTAATATCATGTCCTTTCCTTGGGTGCCCTGAAGTACCTTTATGACCTGAATTTTGCTGATGACCACCAGCTGAACCTCCCTTACAAGAAGAAAGGGTTTGTTGGGCTTATTAGCCTCCCCCAATCTCTCTATGTTGGCCTTGATTACTGCCTTGACGAGCTGGGCTTCTCTTCCGATTTTTCTTGGATGCAAAGGGATGCTCATCTTCATTACTTTTCGACCCTAAATTATTTTGGAATTCGATATCCTTGAAGAAGCATTCTGTTCAGAACTATGAATGTAGTAGTAGCTCTTTGCAATCGAATCATAACTTTTAATAAAGATATAAACTTTGGGTGTAAGCTGTTCAAGGTAAGAGGGATTAGGTATGCATCATTGACGCCCTCTCCTACAGCTCCAAGCTGCTCCACTATATCTTTCAGCTTTGTTAGATGACTCCATTGAATCACCCTTGAGACAAGAGCCTCCCCTTCTTTGATTGTACGGTAAATAATGCCAGGAGGCTTCAGATCAGCTGTAGAGGTTGGAGGCCTTCCAGAGCCCCTGATTGGGAGAGCTATCAGGTTTCAGCTGATTTGCAGATTGTCTTTTGGAGGAGGGTCTGGAGGGATTGTAGTGAACAGGTGGAGGTCCAGGTTTGGGGCAGACTCCACTTGTCCTACGTGCTCGTTTGTTTGCTGAGGAGTCACTTCATCGTTGCTTATGGGACTGTAGACATGCGAGAGTCATATGGATGGGAGCTGCCAGGATCTTCAGTACTTTTGCTCCTTCACGTTTCTTCATGACTTGGGGATCAATGGCTTGGCTCTCTTTGTCAAGTCCTCATATCTTCTATGAGTGGTAGGATGCTTCTTGGGCCATCTCGATTGGACAACACCTGGTTGAGCCTTGCTCACTGGAGGATGTCCCTATCTCCCGCTACAAACCAATACATGCTGATGTGGATACTGCTTGGAAGATTTTGGCCAGTATTACTGCTTGGAGATTTGGAGGGCCAGATGCATAGAGGCCTTAGACGGATCACAGGTCCACCCTTCGCACACCCTGGCCAGTATATGGGCTGATACAGTTCACACACTTATGGCCAGTTGGACGAGCATGCAGGGGTCCTCTCGGGCAGCCTTTGCCAAGAGGGATATATTCCTTAGGGAATGGAGGGGTTCCCCTTTTTTTTTAGAGACTACAGCAGGATTGAGGTGGAATTTTCAGCCTCAACCTTGGTTTCTTTCCAACTCATTCTGAGCTGTTTTTTTCTCCTCATGCCTAGCATGATGTATTTCTGCTTCGAGCTCACTCTTGTGGGTTTCTTTCATACTTAATAGAAGTATTATTCATTAAAAAAAAAAACACCCTCGTGCATCTTTGAGCCAACTGATTCTCTAAGTACAGAACTCTAGATAGTTTGAAATTTCATGTTCCTTATGAAATATTTTCTTATGAACATGGGCTTTTTGGCCTCTGAATAGGTCTCTCTCTCTCTCTCTCTCTCTCTCTCTCTCTCTCACACACACACACACACACACACACACACACACACACACACACATGCGCACACACGCACACTGTGGACATGCGCATGCACCTGCGTGCGCACGAAATCCATTTTTTTAAATATTGCATAAAACAGTCCTAAAGAAAGGGACAGCCAATTACAAGCATCAACAAATATCAATATATGACAAGAAGGTAGGATAATGTAAATCTTGCGCATGTAGACAATCATAAAATGATTTCTGTAGAGATTCCCGAAAGAATTGACTTCTCTTGTACCATATGTTTGCTAGGGATGGGTCACCAAGACTCGATGGTTATGATCCAAGAGTCCATAGTGCCCAATATCGGACCCAATAAAAAAGATCATATGCCCACCTTACTAGATGAAATCGTGATATCGGCCAAGGATAGTGTACGACAAACATGATCATTTGATTGGAGAACCTAGTATTTGAGCCAGTCAAGAATCTCAAGATAGGTATGGGCTGAAAAGCCATTTAAGATGGCAGTGTATGTGCTTCCAATCCAAAAGCATACGAGAGAGAAAAGGGCATCCTTTTACTCTGCCAACGATGTGACCCAAGAGAAAGTTCCAATCGGAGGTTTGCTAGTGACCAAAAGCTGCAGAAGACAAGTGCAATATCAAAAGTTGCATCATAAATATCGATGGCTGATCACCTTGCATGAACTGCAACATCATTTTCTCCCTACGAGCTAGAATATGCATATGAATATTCAGGATCTTTAGTCTCCCATGCATTTTAATTTAGCAAAATGATTCATTGAAAGCATTCTAAGAACTTTCTGGTGAAAGTGCGACTACCAGAAACGCTCCATGACATAAAAAAAGAGATGTCTTGCTTGGTAAACATCATCAAGTGCAACTAAAACTACCAATATTCCAGTTTTTCCTTAGGCATGTCAAGCACCCAGCCCATTTGCTGACGTTGAGTGACAAACCATCCCAAAGGGTACCAAAGATGACGTATAAGCTGTGTGGACAACACTATCTGGCCCAGCCATAAGATACGATGCCAAGCTTTCTCATGAAGAGGAATAATTTTGGATTTCTGAAAATTTAATTGCAAACCAGCAGCCAGACCATATAAAGATAAAGCATGAGACACAAGAGATCCTTTTTTGTGTTTATGGGCAAGAAAAAGGAATCATCAATACACCTGCACAATCAAGGTCCTGCTGCCATGTGTCTCCAAACCATGCAAGGCACCCATAGCTACCAAATGATCCATGTCTTGAAGTATGAGATGAGTAGTGATGGCATAAAACAAAGCACTAAGAGGACAACCTTGTCGTATTGAGCGAAAAAGAGTCCAACGATCCATAATATCACTTGCTAGAATGCCAATAGTCTTGATATAACCAATAAATAAGATGCTGTGTTTTTTCCCCAAATCCAACAAAGCACTAAGAGGACAGCCTTGTCATGCTGAGCAAAAAAGAGTCCAGCGATCCTATTACTTGCTAGAATGCCAACAGTCTTGATATAACTAATAATAAGATGCTGCATTTTTTCCCCAAATCTTAGAACCTTCATAAGATGAAACCCCATTGTACCGTGTCAAAGGCTTTAGCAATATCCACTTGTAATAAGAGAACATCTTGCCAATGTATTTTGCATATTTTATCCAGACATAGGCATTGGCAATATTGTCAGTAATATGTTTGCGGGGAATGAAACCATACTAAGTATGTTGCAACCCATCATGCAGAAAGCCTTTCATGTGAGCCACAATCATCTTAGCGACCAGCTTATATATGGCATGCATAAGAGTAATGGGTCTCCAATTTGTAAAAGACTCACATAAATGTTTTTTGGGGAAAATTTCACCAAGCCTTTCTTCCAACTGGTTGGCATCTGTTACATTTCCCACGCACAATTTACCTTGTATAGCTAAATGAATGAGCGTGAACTTTGACGAAGGCTGCTCTCCTTTTGCTTCTGTGAAGGAACTGAGCTTAGGTGAAATAGCATCCCAACATTGTAGATATAACTCCACGGTGAGACCATCCCAACCTGGACTTTTCCATTTTCCACATGCTCGAATGGCATCTTTCAAGTCTCTCTCCTGAGAGAAAATTCAAACTGTATAGCCTACTGAGGACATAGAATTGGATAGACATGTTGAAGGAGCTTCTGGTGAGCCGACATCACATTTTGTGATCGAGGATCAACCTGCCGAAAATGATAAGCAAAGTGAGAGACATAAGTCTCAGCAAGTTGCACTCTGGAATTGGTCCAAGTACCATCCAGCAGGTTGGAATCTCTCATCTTGTGAGGTTGCTAATTTCTAAATCTTTTTTGGGATCACGAACCATCTGTTTTGGGAGCTGGTTTTTCTCTAGCTGTGGTGGTTCATTTGAGCTTCGAAATCTGCATTGATGAGTATGAACTGCTTATGGATGAGATGCTTACAATCTATCTGATGTAGTTACCCCTTTGCCATCCTTTAGTCTGGGGCTACCCTATTAAAACATAGTTTTAGAAGTGAGGCAGCAAGGGCAATCTTCTTCAAATGAGGAAGGTCCATTCTGTCAGAGTGTGGCTACAGTTTTGTGTGCAACTGGTCGAAGGTACTGCAATTCTTGTAACTTGACTAGGGCCCATGGACTTTAATTTTCCAACTTCTGACTCTTTGAATCTTGCAGTTGCCAGTAATCCATATAAAATGTAGAGGTCTTGTGATTCTACCTCTGATGAGCATCGCTGAACCCTTGCCTTGCTAGAGGTGAGGTGTCACTTTCGTCTATGAACATGGTGATTAGAACTTCTGAAATTGAGTGTTAAAAGACAAGGATGCCGCCATGAATTTTGGCAATCTATTACTAGATATCTGTACTATGTAGAGTGGGTATGGCTCTACTAGGGGGCCTGTATTGGGAAGACAGAGGAGGTGCTGAATCGGCCCAAGGGAAGGACATAGCTGCACCTCATGCTGAAATTTCACACTTGTAGGTGTCTACTTTGGATCATTGTGCTTAGAAGAAGAGGAGGCTCTTTGAAGTCTCGCAAAGGAAAGAAGCGGCAGCTGAGGTAGTAGGATGAAACTAGGTTTGGAAAATTCGGCAAGGGGGCACGGATGCTGAAGCATTGTGGATAGGGGAACTGCATTTCTCAGCCTATGATAGAGTAAGGGTATGTTGCAAGGTCCCCTATAGAAGTCTAAGGTACTGGAAGAGTTGAGTATTGGGAGGGAGAAACGCTCTAAGAATGGGCGCTTTGAGATGCTCATGCTGGTGTAACCTGGAGAGGCTGGACTGACAGAACCGAGGTTTGAAGACTTGATATTCATAATGTAGCAACATGTCTTATATAGAATGGCCTGGCTGGTTTAACGAAATGAGAGAACTGGCTGAAGTGAAACTATGTAGTGATCCCAATTGTTAAAGAAGCCGTTATGATTTTGCATATCTGGTTGTCAAAGGCTCCACAAACTGCAGGGCGCACTATCTGTAGACATGATCGTTTCAGTAACTGGATCTCTGACGGTAGTGGAGATTAGTGCATGCCAGGTTGCCGCACCAATTGAGGAAGAGATCCTGAGATTATGATTCATGGGTGCCTTGATGTATTACCATTTGCTCTGTTCTTTGTTTGGAAATTTTCTTTGCTGTAATTTGGACACCAAATAAGATGGAATCAATGGATGTGTATGGTGTCCAGCAATGCATGTATGGGGCTGTGATGCCTTGAATTTGGATTCAGACACAAGTGTTGTATGTATAGCTGATTATTTTTAAAGAACCGCTGTAATTTGGAGGGTGAGTTATCACAGCTCGAAGGGAGGGCTTGGTGTAGGTGTTAGAAGAAGGTCACTAACCAACTGTGAGCCCCTGTATGATAAGGGCAAGGGGTTAGTAGACCAGGGTAGTTAGGCTAACCTGGAACAGGCTGGTGCACAATGTCTGTGCCTGTTTGGAGAAGAATATGTGGGAGTAGGGAAACTCCAGAAACAGATTAGTGACATTTTTCTCTCTGTTGTCCTCGCCCTATATAAAGGGTTTTGTTTTGCACAAGCTATCAGCCCTTCAAAGGCAATACAAGCTAGGAGTGCCTTGAGCATATAGCTCCCTTTGAGATCTGATCACTGGAATTCATGGTAGTGTGCCACTTGAGGGAGCAGCTGAGCTCATAGGTAATGTGAGGCTTAATGATATTTTCAAGCTCATAATGGCGTTGTGTTACGTGTACTAATCACATAGACTATGAAGTAGGTGACAGCCATGCGACGTGCAAGAATTATTTGTGATCATTCATTTCTTCATGCGTGCCTCTTTTCAGGGTATCTTTCATATAGTCGCATAGTGAGCTGATCTCTTGCCTGTTTCTGCTTTGGGTGATTATATATGCAGTAAAATCGTGTCTGGAATTCATGCATTCCTAGTAACTTTATTTGCAGGTTTGACGGAAGTATGGCGTGTATGATTGGCAACTCGAGCCTGTGGTTAATTCTGATATATTGCATCGTGAGACATCCTGTAGTGGGATAAATAACTTTTGACAAGTTGACGTATATGTGACATGGCTGGTATCTGCAGGCTACTTTATACGATATAGCAAAGGCTTTTGAAGATTGTGATGAAATTTATTTGATGCGGCTGCTCTTAAATCTGGTGGAGAGTTCAGTGATTGTAAGGAGCGACGGAAAGTTTAGACTTCTATCAAAGAACTGCAGAGACATGCACTCTAAAGAATCACGTATCAGGAATCAATGATCAAACTTTCCCTTTTTGTTTTCTGTCTTTCTAGTTTTTGTTTTTGCCTAGCATTTTAGTAGATGGATACTCTCATTCATGTACAGTTATCAATATTCATGCTAGAGCACTGAACACCGTATCAGCAGCGTGTAGAAATTTAAATTCAGCTTATAATGAACCTCTCAGTTTTTGTTAGAAAGACTACTGTATGGCAGCAACCTGATGAAGGGTTTTCAGGGATACTAATCAGCCTATAATGAAATTCCTAGCTTTTGTCAGAAAGACTAATGCATGACGAGGTGCCTTTTTTCAAAAGACCAAAAGATGTAGAACGAGGGACCTGTGTGGTCCTGTATTTGGCTAATTCTGAGCAGTCTCAATTTTTGTGCAGCCTTCAACTCAGAGAGGATTTAATTTATGCCGTGCATGCTGTCCAGAAGCTTAAAACAACTTGAAAGAAATGAGAGGCATCATTTTTGGGGAACACGCCAAGTAATCCCCATTGGGGGTTGTCTGTGTTGAAATCCAATTGCAGATGAATTCTCAAAGGAGTAGAACTGCAGCTGGAGATTCCTGAACGAATGACCATGTAGAAGAGATGCAGGCAGCTGAAAATTGATAAGCAAACTGCAACGCATGAATTGAGATGCGTTCTGCCCCAAGTGCAATCTTTTTATTGTTGTTAAGCATCTTTGCCAGGCAGGAATTTTTTTTTCTTAAACGTTTGGTTTGTATTGATCTAGTGTTGATACTGAGTGGGTCTTGATCAACAGGGTTGCAACTGATCCATTAAACAAGGCATGCTGCAAATACAAGCAGTATCCCAACATTTATTTAAATATTCAAAATTTCCTCTGCATGCTCAATTCTCCTTTGTCAGCTTGTCTTTGTGCACAAAAATGCCCTCGTGGTTTTGTAATTGAACCTTCATACTGTTCAGCTGATTTTACGCTGTCCTGGAATAATGTTTCTCCTTTCCTTTCATTGACTCGGCACATTTGCACTCTTAACATTAAAGTGTTTCCCCTTTGTTCTTCTTTCCATAGTCCCCCCAACACACAAACACCCCCCAAACATTTGAGTGTTTTCACTTTGCTCTTCTTTTCTTGGAAGCCTTCCCCCCTGCTTCTCTCTCTCTCTCTCTCTCACACACACACACCCTTTTTTTTTGGGAGAAATCTTTGATTGATTATATTATATGAGTAGCAATCTCAAAATAAGGTGCTACAATTACATCAACTGAAAATTTCAGTATATGCCAAAAAGACCTCATGATCTATGCAGTGGGTTTGCAAGCAATCAAAGAAAGATTGCTGCAGAGAACGCCTAAAAAAGCCAAACAGAGAGAAAGTAGGATCACCAAAGACTTTACAATTCCTGTATGTCCATGAAGTCCATAGTGCCCAGTAGCGAACCCAGACGAAGAAAAGATGAAACTCCGGTCTGGATGGATGAAACCCAAATAGCCAAAAGAGCTTCCCAAACGAAATAGATGGGAATCTCGCTCGCAGGCGTTGTCGAAGCATATCAAAAAACTCACGAGAGCACATACAATGTCAAAACAAGTGAGAGATAGTCTTCGAAGAAGCAGAACATCCGTGGCAAAGTGCAGGAGCAATGTGTCGACGAGCTAATAGTTGTCCAGATGGAAACACTTTCAAAAGAACTCGCCAAAACAAAACATGTTACTTGATAGGCCTAAAGTTGCTGCAATCTTTTTCTCCACCACTTGGTTGGGTGATGCATTCGTCAAACAGAATCACCTCTCTGAAACCCAAGGTTGAGACAAAAAGATTTTATACAATGCAGGTATAGTAATTTGAGATAGCCTCAAAGGATGAGAAGAAAATCTTGGAGAAGTCAAAGTCCAATCTTTCAGTCGGTTGTGGAGTTCTAAAGGAGGAATCGGAATAAAAGGCGAAAGCATAGAAGTAATTTGTTGTCACAAAGGACGATAATGAGAGTCCAATCCATATGTAGTGATTGCTAGAGAAAAGAGAAGCATAGTACCATCATCTATAACATCAGTAACCGAGGTGATGCCTTTACACAAGACAAAGTAGAAACGTCGAGGTTACTGTAAAGCCAAGGGAGATTGAAAGACTTTCGACTAGTGAATGCTTTCAGCTCTCAAAGAATTCCCAAGCAAAGATTGCCGTCCATTCCATTCCATATGAGAAAGAACATGCTTCCAGTCAAGAAGCAAGCGGGAGACAAAAGGACAACCAGGTCAAGTGCCATCAGTGCAGTCAAAAAAGAAATCCCAGTGATCGAGTTGCCAATGATTAAACGCAAAAATACTGATATGAGTGACCAAAGTTCTAATCATAAGAGCCCAAGGCTGATCACCTTGTAGAAATTGCAATAATATTTTTTCCCTCTGGGCAAGAATGTGTACATGAATATTCGTGATGTTCAATCCATCATGCATCTTGGGAGAACAAATGTGATGCATCGAAAGTAGCCTGAGACTTTTTCTGCCATGTTTGGATCACCAAAAGATTTCCATAAAGACAGACTTGAAAGATGTAAGATTTGCCTTAGTGAACATGATCAATGGCAAGTAAAATTGAATATATGCCAAGGATGGACTACACTATTCGAAGACGAATGTGTAAAGGCTAGGTTGTCAATTTCCAATACTCAAGCTTTTTTCGAAGCTTAGCCAAAACCCAATCAGTTTGTGGTCGACGAGTGAGTTCCCACCCCAAAGGGTAACCAAGATGGCGAACAAACTGAGTGGGTGGAATGATATCCTCGGGCCATAATAGATTATGTCAGTTTTTGAAATGCAAAGGAAGTAGCTTAGACTTCTGAAAATTAACATGAAGACCAGCTGTCAAACCATAAACAAAGAGGGCCTGCATCAAGGCATCAAGATCATGGGGCGTATTCTTCGGGGTAAAGAAAGAATCATCAGCATAAGCTTGAGCAGCCATGTTGTAATTAGCATCCAATTCCAAGCCATGAAGTGATCATGTAGCCACAAGATGATCAATATATTGCAGCATAGGATGAGTAGCAATGGCATACAGTAAAGCACTGAGAGGGCATCCCTGGCGGACCGAACAAGGAAGAGTTCACTCATAAGAAATATCCCCAGAAAGAATGCAAGCCGCATTGCTATCTCTGTAAAGCCAGTAAATAACCTGTTGCATTTTTGGCCCAAACCCCAAAGCTCGCATAGTTTGCGAGAGATGAAATCCCATTGAATTGTGTCAAAGGCTTTTGCAATATCTATCTGTAAGAGTAGAACATCCTGTTGTGTGTATTTGGCATATTCAATCCTAATATAAGCATTGGCAATGTTATCTGTGATATGGCGACGTGGAACAAAGCTATATTGGGAGGGATGCGACCCATCATGCAAATAACCTTTAATCCGATCAACCACCATTTTGGCAATGATCTTGTAAATGACTAGCATGAGCGTGATTGGCCTCCAATCACCAAGTGAATCACATAGCTGCATTTTTGGAATCAGCTTGAGAAGATTCTTTTTCCATGACACAGGCATCTGCTGATTTTGCCATGCTGTATTTACCATTTGCAGCAGCAAGGTGAATTTAAGATCTCAGAATGCAAGAAAAAATTCAATAGTGAGATCATCCCATTCTAGAGATTTCCATCTGCCACAGGATCTCAGTGCATCAGACAATTCCCTTTCAGTGAAGGGATGTTCAAGTTTCAAAGTCAGAGCATCGGACAGAATTGGATGAATATGCTGCAAAAGAAGCTGACGTGCAGACACGACTCGAGGAGAAAGGGTATCCACATGCCCAAAATGAGTGGAGAAGTGCTACACACATAAATCAGCAAGCTCTGAACGAGATGTTGACCAAGAGTCATCAGGCATCCGTATTCGACAAATATTGGCAGCCTGTCTTTTGTAGTGTAAACTCTTAAAAAATTGCTTGGAAGAGCAGCCTTTATCCAAAAATGCCATTGTCTGGCTCGAGTTTCCCATTTAGCAAGCTTTCTGCGATCATTGGATTGAAGAGAGAATTGAGCCTAACATAAGAGCATGCTTTCCTCTGAAGACAAAGGGAAGATGAGCAAGCTCAATCAAACTCTGACAAGTAAATTTGTGTGCTATAGTCTCCCTTGTGGCTTGCATATAGGATTTGCCATAATCTCGAATAATTGCTTGCATCCGAGCAACAAAAGCCTGCCAGGCATAATTGAATGCAAGCAATTTGGGCACATGGCTTCACAATGCCCTTCTTGAGCTCCACAGATGCCAGTGCAAGTTGAAATGGTTCAGCCTTTGAATAAGAATGCAAATGCCTCTTCTATGGTAAAAAACAAAGGGGTCAAACAGTTTTTCTCTGTTCAAAACAAAGACAAAGCATCGACTATCTCAAATGGTAATGCTTATTTTCCTGTGCCTTTGTCCTCTCCACCTCAAGGGAAGGGAAGAAAATTTTTGACTGATAGATGGCAAACTCCTTGCAAAGCGATCTGCCCCAGGCGACCTTTGCCTTCTCGAACTTGGAGTGGTGCATCCTCTCATGGGAAAACACCTGTTGAAAACTCTAGTGTTGGCTTGACTTGGGCTGCTGTGATTGCAAATCGGACCTTGTTTCCTGAAGAAGAAGTTGCTGCACTTTTGTCCTCTCCTCAGGCTGATGCTTTATCCTAGGGAAAAGGCCCGGACATTGAGGTGGAAATGCAAACGTAGACAGCCCGTTAGTTGCTGTACATACCTGTCCCATAACTGTAAATATGCTTGATCATCTTAAGTGTGTAACTCTCAATGTACAGGGAATGTGTGATGGTCGCAAATGGAAACTAGTCTGGATGTATATCAGGCAATTGCAGCTTGATATAGTTGCTTTGCAAGAGCATAATCAGCATATGTATGCTGGTCAGATAGGCCATTTTGCTAGTTATGATATCTTCTATGCTGGAGAGCAGTCCTTTTCTGGACTTGCTTTTTTGGTGAAGCACAACCTTCAACCTGTTGTGGCTCTCAATGATCACCATGGTAGATGGATTATTGTTCACTGCCTTGTTCAAGGGAAATTTTTTGAATTTGCATTGGTTTATGCCCCCCAATCTTCTCGTGATAGAGCTTTGATCTAGGCTGCCATGCATACTTATCCATGGCAACAAGATGCCTTCATTTGTGGTGACTTTAATAATGCCCCTCAATCGAGTGACAACACCTTAGGCCACACTCATATCTTGGCTTCTGAAACAAAGGCATGGTCTGATTTTTTGCTTCAGTTGCGCCTGGTTGATCTCTGGAAGGAATTACAGCCCATGCTTCCGGGCTATACCTTTTAGGATAATGTTCAATCTTCTTATTGGGCATGCTTGGACAGATGGTATCAAATTGATCCACAGCATTGTGATGCGTGTACTTGTCAAATTTGGGTTGATCATGCTTTCACACATTCGGATCATGCTCCTCTATGGTTGAGGCTTTCCTTACATGAATTTCCCACTGATAGATTGCCTTGCCGAAGGCTTTTGCTGATTAATAATATAGCTGGAGTGGGATGATCCGTATCCCACAAAATGCAGAAGCGATTTGAATTTCCATTGAGTCGCGGTGGACATACCAGCTTAGTAAGGGAAGCTACAATTTTAGGTAGAAGAGGAGACAAGCATTGAGAAAAATCCACAACTTCTACCCAAACAGGGCAATGATGCCGAATCAATGCCTGATAATCCCAGGTGGGAGACCAGGGCAGGACCATTTGTTGGCCATAGAAGAGAGGAGAGTGCTCTAGCAAAACCTGATGGTGCTCCTCATCAGCCATGATGATCTCAAAAAAGCCCCTCGCTGCATAATGAACTTTTTTGACATAAGAACCACCCAGGGTTCGAGTCAACCAATTCCCAACATCTGCTATAGCAGGCATCCGTCCTGGGAAGAAAATTACAATGGCATGCTTTACATACTCCTTAACTGGATCAAATATATCATCCACTTTCACCATAATGCCAATGGTGGGAAGTGGATCTTTCCAACGTTTACGGGTGTCTTCAAACCCTTCATGCATAACCTCATAAACAAGCTGAGCCTCAGTAGAGTTATGAAGGGAATCATCTGAATCCATCACCTGTTTTTGTTTCTTGTTGGAAACCAACTTGTCTTTGTGAAAGGTTTTCTCATAGGAATAATCCGCCCTTCGAGTTAAGGAAAAGGCTTGGAAGTAGCAATGCTTTACAAGGAGGAAAGCACAGCAGGTACAAAACTGTACGTACTTTTCCTGGCTGTACGGACATCGTACGGATTTTTGACAATACAAAATTTTTTCCCCCTAACAACAAAACTATACGAATTTTCCCGACTGTACGGACGAAACTATACAAACTGTACGGATTTTTCCTAGTTGTACGGACAAAATTGTACGGGTTTTTGACAGTACGATTTTTTTTTTCGCATTTTCTGACAGAGCATACGGACACAAAACAAGCATCAAACTGAGGGAGAAACAAGCAGCTGCAACGTGGGAGCACGAGGGCTAGCACAGAATCTCTCTCTCTAACACACACACGTGAGGCACACACACACACACACCTCTCTCTCACACACACACACACAACGTGCACACACGCGCACATTTCTTTTTTTTTGGGGGGGTAAAAATTTTGATGCTTTATATTACAGAGAAGCTAACATACACACGCATGCACACACATTTCTTTTCTTTTTTTTTGGGTAAAAATTTTGATGCTTTATATTACAGAGAAGCTATCCCAAAAGGAGATAAGCCAAACTACATCCTCTGTGTGTGTGTGTGTGTGTGTGTGTTACCTTTTGGTTTTGCACTTTATCTCATAGGCCCCCGAGGCCTCTTGCAGACGTTAATACATCTTTCGTTCTCTCTCTCTCTCTCTCTCTCTCTCTCTCTCTCTCTCTCTCTCTCCTGTCTTGGACTTTTGAATTCAAATTGTTGTTACCGCCCCCCCTGCCTCTCTCTCTCTCTCTCTCTCTCTCTCTCTCTCTCTCTCTCACACACACACACACACACACACACACACACACACACACACACACACATGCATGCACACACACGCACATGCACACACGTGCAATCTTCCTCCTGCTTGCTCCATAATGAGGATTCAATGTCCACTTGACATTGCAATAGTCTCTCTGAATGGACTCTTGCTCTCCCTCCCCCCCCCCCCTCTCTCTCTCTCAAATGACACATTGAAGGGTAGCTAGGTTGCCATACCCTCTGCCCTTCTCCTTGTCCACCACTTTGCAAAGCCAGGGGTAGCAAACCGCTCCAAGGACTGCACACTTGCACGATGTGAGCCTTGACAATCTTCTCATAAGCGACCTTTCTTGATGCCTTGGTAAGCATGCTTACCATAGTCACAACTGGTGCTCCCTTATCTATTTGGCCTGCTATAATGGTTGAACATTTTGTGAATGTTTAGCAACGAATCATATTTAAATCCCCATCAAAGAAAAATAAAATGTTCATACCATCTTTGCGTGCTCTTGCAAGGTGAAAGGAAAAAGGCCACAGTTGGAATGTCTCATTGTTTAGTTTTTCATTGTAATTAACCACTTGTGTTAAGAAGTCATCGGATTATCAAGTCGTTGCGTTACGAATTCACTGCATTATCAAGTCACCATGTTATGAAGTTGGCATGTTAAGAAGTCGGTGTGTTAAGAAGTCTTCGCATTAAGAAGTCGCTACATTATCAAGTCGCCATGTTAAGAAGCTATTGTGTTGTTGTTATATCTAACCCGTTGCGTTATTGACTCTCTGTGTTGAAAGTCGCAGTGTTAGCATTAACACGGTGATTAAAAATTAGCAGAACACAAGGGGTTTTCAGCCCTTGCGTCAAAGTGGAATCAACTTGAGCAGAATTTTGGCCTCAACTGTGCTGAGCAACACATGCACGTCAAATCAGGAAGAGTCCTAGGAGCTAACCTTGAGCTTGAGGATAGTGACTCAGATACCCTCTTATTGATCATCACATGGAGCTCTATATCCTTGGGGTCAGCAAGCTCGAAAATTGGTTCTTACGCCTTACACAAACCACCACAAGGTGACCTATCGAGCTTGTAAGAGTCCAGGAGCCCGAACGTGGAGACATGGAAGCGCCTTCCAATGTTGAAGCCTCAGTCCCTCCAAGCACTAGCTTTAATGATCCCCAATTTCCTACCCTTTTTACATCATCTAGATTAAGGGAAACCGTTTCCAATTTTATGGGTAGTCTTGGACTAAGAGAACCAACTGACATGTTAAAGCCATTTCCTAGGGAGAATGAGGTGCCAGTGGAACCTCATGTGTCAGCCCAATCATCGGTGCTAGAAGCAACTAGGAAACCAAGTCCCATTGATCTACTGGCAATGAATTGCCATCATATCCTCCTAGTGTGTAAGTGTCTCCTAGATGATCTAGATGATAGTTAATACATTTGGGCTGAGCCTAGATGGTAAGGCGGGCCAATGGTATAGGGATGAGCCTAGATGTAAGGCAGTCAATGGTATAGAGCTCTAAGCACATAAGAGAAAATCATCTCGGAGACACTTAGAAAAGCATTCGTGGTGGGATTCGCCCCCACTGGGCCCAGAAGAAGCCCTATCAACCAGTTGTATGAGGTCAAGCAGAAGGACACAAGACATTGTGGGAATATATCACAAGAATTAAACACTTGAATTCCCACTGCGAGCCTCATGAGAGGATGAGCAATGAACACTTATTGCCACACTTTCTCGTTGGGCTGAGGGATGCGAAGTTGCATGATCATCTGTTCACCCTGAACCCTACATGATTTGAGTTGTGTAGCAAGACCGTTATACTCTTGGATGATAACATGAAGGACAAGGCCTAGTTTGAAAAGTCTCCTGTAGCTGCATCTGACGTATCCCACAGGGGCAAGACTATTAGCACAAGTGAGGCTAAGTCCAATTCCTAAGAGTGCGAATATAGATGAAATAGCCATTGATCTTCTCAATCGAGTGGCCCAACAACGTAAGGGAGGATTGTCAAGAGAAGGTTTGAGAAACCCCCACCTGTTTCCTAGGAGAGACAATGTTTAGTGCGTCCTTTGCATAGGCAACCACCCTACGAATGAGTGCCCTTGCCTTAGAGCTAGGCGGATAGTTTATTGTGCTCATTATGCAAGATGGGGAGATCATGAGACATTGCAATGTTGGTACCCCAAGGCTATTCCCTAGCCCATGTATCAACAAAGGCAACAATTGACCTTGCTTGCACCATTAAACCAGTACAATCAAGGCCAACTTACTGAGGAAACTTGGCCTCTTTCAATGATGAGAAGATTAAGACTTGCATTCTTAGGTCCAATACTTGGAACTAATGGTCTTTGCCTTGAGCAATCCTTACAGAGGTGGTCAACTCCACATCTAGTGCAAAATGGTTCTTCCCAATGACTAGGTAGTTCCTCCAGCAATACTTGATTCATGGGAGTGATTCGTGGTGGTGGGGGTTAAGGCCTAGGATGAGTGGTGGCAATGGGGCTTTTTGAGCCCTAAATTGCCCTTGGTTGGCCGAAGGGGTTACTTGTATAGCTCCCTTAAAGGTAATTAAAAGGCCCAAGGCTAAGGCACTCAGCAAGGAACTGCGTAAGCAAGCCAAAAGAGATAAGGCTTGTACCCCAGTCTGGAGAGGTAAAGAACAAGGGTGCAATTAAGGTGGGAAAAGGTTAAGACAGGGTGATTATCCAAAATGGGTTTGATGAGGACACTACGACCTTCTCCACCTCATCCTCTTCTAATCATAGGCCCTCAACTGATAACCAATTCAATCAACCACTAAAAGGAGGGGATGACACATAGGGAGTGTTGACTCGTAGGAAACCTACGATCCCAAAGATCAAGGTGAATGCTCTGACCCTATCATTGAGAAACGCCTCATTAAGGCATAATAGCTGATGCATGACTGCCAAGCAAATTTTGAGAAATGGCCCAAGTCCAGCAAGGGGCTAGAGCCATCCATCCTAACTACCGGACCTTCAATAGAGCCCCCAAAAGTCTCTCCCATACTCAAAAGAGTAGACGAGGAAACAATCACAAGGTTCATCAACAGGATGTTCACTCATATGGCATAAGATGCTCGAGGTGGACCTTGCAAGAGAAGAACAATTTGTTCTTTAACAAGTTTAAAGAGCCATAGTCGATTGGTGGTGAACCAATCACACAACCCCAAGATGTCGCCGAACTAGTTGCATTCCTGTCCACTGAGATCAAGATGCCCATCGCGACACTATTATGAGGTAATGCCACCCTATGGAGAGATCTCTTGGATTGGATGAATGGGCAAATAGTAACTCTTGCATCCACTGACCTTGAGATAGTTAAATCCCCAATTGACCCCCAACACTTTCCTAAGGTACTCGCCAACAAATTGGGCCAATAGTTTGAAAGTGATGTCACCAATATCCTACCAAGGTAAGAGCATGACTACAATCTTGGATGGTGGTGCGAGTGTAAGCACAGTCACTAAGTAGTGCTGGGCCAAGTGGGAACGACCTAAGATGGATAGCACAAACCTCATAGTCAAATTATTTGGAGCAATAGCCCAACCACTAGGAGTTCTAAAAGACATCAAGCTTAATACCTTTGTTCTGACCTACTGAGTGTGGTTTGTCGTAATGGACTTCCCCAACCAACCAAATGCTATGACAATCATACTGGGTAGACCTTTTATGCAAATTGCAAGATTGGTCCATGACTGGAGCTCAAATAGAATATATTTACGTAAGGATGAGCAAGTCATGAGAGGAGATCTCTAAACTTGAAAAGCTCACCCTATGCCAGGGAATCTAGTCACAGTTGAGTCTAACACCACTAATAGGTCAATGTTGATAAATATATTCAAAGCTTTTAAGGAAGAGGACAATGGAAAGAGTCCTAAAGACTCTTGATATTATCCTTTACCAAAGTTAGAAGACTCAACAAATTGGATACATACATTGGCTACAATAGATTTGCCAATTGCTAAAGGAACTTAATTTATGCACCTTGACAGTGATAAACCTACCATTGCCACTACACCTGCTTACACCATAAGAGCGGTACTATCTAATCAAATTGAACCTACTATTAACAATGCCATTCCTTACTAAGGAGATAGATATGACTTCATCTCAACTTTGAGTAGGGCTAACATCAACAGGTGCAAAATGCCGAATACAGGCCTTGGTAAACGGTCCAACAAGCAACAACCTCATCTCCTAGGAAACATTAAAACATCTCGACCAGGTACTCTTTCAAGTCTGTGATTCTGAAATTCAATCCATAGGAGGTACCTCAATTAAGTTTGTTGATTCTTTAATGCTGAATATTTCCATAGACAATCACATTGTGCCTCGCAAGTTTTTTGTAACTCCTACATATACCATAATGGAAGCTGTGATTCTTGGTAAAAGCTGGATCCAAGACAGTCACAAAGGGTTGTTTAGTGATGAATCAACCCATCAAGATGTACAAATCACTACCAACCTTCGTATCAACATCAACATCCACTTTTATTGACAAGCACCCCACCAACAACAAAAACAATGATGAAGAGCAACTACACAAGTGTGGGTTTGAAACACTCTACTAGAAACCCAAGGGTACTTTGAAGATGAATCATAAAATTGGATTCCAACAAAACCTTGACATCAAAAGCCACCCTAGTATGTAAAAATAAACCCTAGCATCAAAGCCTACAAAATGATGCCATCCAACACGAAAGGTATAATACCAATACCATTGGGTTTCCACAAAACTACTAAAGACCCACATATATTACCTTGGAAACACTTACATTTGGGCCCCTAAGGTACTACGTGCAACAAGATCACCCCCATCATCTTCTAGCAGTAATGACAATGTGCTCAATAAAGAGCAGAAGAATGAATGGAAGCCAAACCTTTAAAATCATCATCAACAACAAATGAGAGGAAAACACCAAATTCAAGCCTATTGATTATGAAAAATCAAGTAATTAACACAAGAATCTATCTTGAAAAAGGTAGAATACAAAAGCCTAAGGTACTACGTGCAACAAGATCACCCCCATCATCTTCTAGCAATAATGACAATGTGCTCAATAAAGAGCAAAAGAACAAATGGAAGCCAAACCTTTAAAATCATCAACATCAAATGAGAGGAAAACACCAAATTCAAGCCTACTCATTATGAAAAATCAAGGCAAGATTGGATAGAATAACCACAAGAATCTATCTTGATAAAGGTAAAATACAAAAGCCTACACTCAAGGACAAGAGAAAGAGCCAATAAACGAGGATCATACACAAAGAACATCCTCTCCTAACATTTCCTACTTGTTGGTAAAGTAATGGGTGGACACACATTCAAAATGAGGCACACATGCTCACTCTCATTCATTTTATCTGTGCCCGTTTGTGAATCCAACCTCATCAAACAACTCATCCACCCATCTAGAGCGCTTCAACCAACCAAAACCACTCAAATTTCGAGAGACAAGGGGCACAACATTCATGCAATGCTACCCTAACCGCCCAATTCAGCTCTCTGCCTTCAAGAATAAAATAAAGTTGAGTGAGTATGTCCCCACTAACATTAGTTAGCCTCCATGGGCCAAAGAGCGTAAGCAAAACCTTTTAAAATGAGGGAAATTACTACATTTATACAAAACCTTTTATAAATGAGGGAAATTACTACATTTATATAAAACATTGCAAGGCGGGCATTCATTTGCAGAGCAACATTTGAGCCAACACAAAATAAGTTTCAACCTTCGAGACTTCGAAGAACTCCTACATTTGTCTGTGATTACTGCTACTTTACATTTGAAGTAGAGAAGCAAAAATAAGACTGCAAGATAAGCAAGGCCTAAGTACGTCCACCCTGGCTATATTCTGAGGAGCAGGTTTTAACTCGCATACTGCGTCGTAACATAAACAAAATTTAGAGTATAGCTTGGCGGCAATTATTTACAAAAATGGCGAGTGTCAAAAGGGCTGGATGCTGAATCGAGCAAAAGTTGAGCCGAAACTGAAGCTACTGAAGCTTTTCAATGCATAGAGTATAGCTTGGCGGCAATTATTTACAAAAATGGCAAGTGTCAAAAGGGCTGGATGCTGAATCGAGCAAAAGCTGAGCCGAAACTGAAGCTACTGAAGCTTTTCATTGCCACTCCGATTGATTTTTATTGGTGCAACAAGATGAATGCTATCTGCGTGCAAACCGAAGCTATGTTGAAGCTTTTCATTGGTACCGCACTTGATCTTTACGAGAGAAAAAAGATGAAGAAGATTGACTTCTTAGCTGCAGCATCAAAATCGAGAAATAGAGAGAGAGAGAGAGAGAGAGAGCCATTGCAGAGACTGTCCTCATTTGCATGCATGGAAAGCAGGCGGGCTCGCGGGTGTTCTTGCAAACTTCTTGCGTGAAGTCGTCTTCTCAAAGACCAGGAAGTGATCGTTGAGCTTTGCAGCTGCATGCTCAAGCTCTTTCTCTAATAACTGTAGCTCCTGCTTCACCAGAGCTTCATCTTCAGCTGCTACCACCTCCTCATCGAAGCGTGGCCCCTCGTCTTCTCCTGCCACTCCCTTAGCAATTTGCGCACTTGAAGCCTTAACCTCCACGCTTCCCAGAACGGCGAGGGTCTTATTTTCTAAACCGCACTCCTGCCTCCTTGGCGAAACTCGCACTGAATCATGAGAGACCACTGCCGGGAGCACCTCGATTCTCGAAGTAGTTCGCAGCAACTCGTCAGAAGCCACTGCTGCTGGCAGCACCTCCATTCTTGCAGAAGTTTGTAGTGGACAAGGGACTTCTGCAGGTAGCAGATCAGCTGTAACTGTTGTCTGAGCCTCTTGTTGCTCTGCGGATCTTGCTACATGGTCGGCTTCAAGCCTGTCTTCCAAACCCAAGTCCCGCGAGATGCTCCTGTCGGATTCCACAACTTTCGACAAGGAAGTAGATTGCTTACCGTTCATGCTTCTTTCCAGAGCAGCGGCAGCATCTTCCTTGTCAATGCGGACATTACTCTGATCTTCACCATCCAAGCGAAAAAGTGAAAGCACTCTCGGTGTGGTTGCAGTCTCCCTGACACGGCCGCCTATGCAGCCTTGTTCGTTCACCTCCTGGATCTCGCCTCCGGGTGGAAGATCACTCGGGGCTTCTTTCGCTGCCAGTATCATATTGTCATTCAAGTTAGCGTCCGTTTGCAGGATGTCTCCACCGCTTGTTGCAAGCTTAGCAAAAGAGTCTTCAATAAGTGCAAGCACGGTCTCCCTGTTCGCCGGCTGCGACAGCAAGCCTTCCTCCCTTAACCGCTTCTCCATCCAAGTCCGACCGGCTTCATTGAGACCCTCCAACCAGTTGAACCAGGAGATCTCTTCCTTGGATGCTCTAGAATAGGTTGGCGTCGTTTCTACCTCGGCCGAGTCGACGAGTCTGCGGCTTCTATCTAACATTTCTGCTCTCGTTCCCAACTTGGACTGCCGCTCCACTTCCTCATCCGTATCATTAACATAAGGACTCAAGCTAACCAGCGCAACCACACAAAGAGCCGTGGAGAGGAGGAGCGGGCTGAAGAAGACGATTATACGAAACAGGGGAGGGCTAAGTAAGAGGAGCAGCAAGCAGGACATCTTGGGATGATCCCTAAAGATAGAGAACACTCGGGAAAGCTGGTGGATGGCCATGGAGAACAGGAGGGTTTTCGCTTCACAGCTATACCTGCGTATGAAGCCTAGTTTGAATGCAACGGTGGCACTGCAGGTATCAGAAATGGGAAGTAAAAGGCGTCGTGGAAATAGAAAAGGGAACTAGGTTGTAGCGATTCATCTAACCGAACAGAGATGAACGGGTAGCGATGATGTATTGCAACGAGTCCTGGCAAAGGCGGCAATCTTCAATCTCGATGAAGTAGGATTGATTTTGATACGGCCGGGACATGAGGTTGAGTGATGGATGTATGTTGAACTGTGCAGGCTGCGAAAAGGATAGAGCGGATCTCAGCAATCAAAAAACATTGTGATAGGCGGCTGCAGCCAGTCCGAGACAGTTGCTGCTGGACTCTCGGTTCGCGTTTTCTGCATACCACCACCTTAATATATAGAGAGTCTGAACAAGGCTGGGGAGTGTCTAGTAATTTAGTAACTAGAGCGAGCGAGCTCAAAACAGCTCCTGTTTTGAATCGTAATCTTGCTTTGAACGAGAGTTATTCTCGTTTACGTAAACGTACTTTTATTGAGAAACCCAACGCGGACTTACTTTTGTGCGGAAACTCTACTGCATTACGACCAAAACGGGAGCCGTTTGGAGCTCACTATAATTCTCGTTTACGTAACCGTGCTTTTGTGCAGAAACTCTACTGTTCCGAAGCAAGATTAAAACAGGAGCTCAGTTATTTATAACCTCGTTTACTTAAACGTACTTTTGTGCAGAAACTCTATTAAAAAACGGGAGCCAAAAACCAGTCTCTTACAAACACGAGTAGCCTGACCCGTCTACGACAGGTTGCAGACCCGCTCTGCTAGGTCTCATGGTGGGATATTTAATTTCAAAAGATAAATCTTGAAGTTTGATGACCCCTTCCAACATTGGAACCAGCTTTCCTAAAACCCCCTCTCTGCTTTCATACATGGAATTTTGCAAGATTACGTGCGTAATGCATTGTATGCCAATGTAGTGGTAGATTGCAACACAATCAATCTTGGTTTATGGGATACATTAGTTTGAGTATAAATAAATAAAACTCAATAATTTTATAACATGTTTGTATGCATATCCTCTCTTTGATTTCATACATGGAATTTTGCAAGATTAAGTGTGTAATGCATTGTATGCCAATGTAGTGCTAGATTGCAACCCAATCAATCTTGGTTTATGGGATAGAGTAGTTTGAGTATAAATAAATAGAATTCATGAATTTGTTTGAATTAAATGTGTTTGAGTACAAATAAATAAAATTCATGAATTTGTTTGAGCATAAACGTATACATTGTGTATGCTTCAATAAACACAACAAAATAAGATTTACTTAAAAATAGCATACCTAACAAAATATACGCTCTATAGAAGAGTACAACAAAATCTTACAAATTCATATATCTAGATATAGAGTGTCTATATCAGCTCCCCCTAAGCAAACAACCTACGTCTATGCCCCATCCCACGCACCACCACAGGCATGTGGCATCATCAATGGATGCCACCAACACCAACACCTACGCAAGGCAAAAACATCATTTAAGAAATCATTAAATCAAGAAAAATTTATAACTATATCTTAATAATACTCAAAACATTAATTAGAATGCTTACCCTAGCGCACAGGAGTGTGTATGTGGTACATAAATGCATATACAAAGCCTCTGTTCGTCCCTCGATAAAATACATGTGATCCCATTAGCTCCATGTACCCAATGAAGTGCACATAGTTGGTCTAGGGACCAATATTCCCAGTAAGACGTTGAGAGCTCATGGCAAAACATCCAAAATTGACGCGTTCTACCCCATCATATGCTGGACCGTGGAGATTCAATGCAAAAGTTGAGAACTGACCTAAAGGAAAATAATATCATGTTTATTCGCTAATATATGTAATCTAAGTAGCTTTCACCAATCTTAATTTATGGGATACATTAGTTTGCGTATAAATAAATAGAATTCATTATTTTTTTAAAATTAAATGTGTTTGTATGCATATAAACAAATGTATATGTGCATGCTTCAATAAACACAATAAAAGAAGATTTACTTAAAAATAGCATACTTAACAAAATATATGCTCTATAAAAGAGTACTACAAAATTTTAAAATTCATATATCTAGATATAGAGTGTCTATATCAGCTCCCCTAAGCAAATAGCCTACGTCTATGTCCCACCCCATGCACCGCCCACAAAGCTCTCAAACTCCAATAGCTGGGCATGCACCCTAGCTCTCCAACCATCAGGATCTATATATTCCTAAAGGTAAATGACTATACTATTAAATAAGTCAACTGAGCAACTGACTACTACACAATTATGTACCTGCTACCCGTGTACCTCTCTCAGTGGTGAATGTAAATGACGTTGCCATCCTATCATATCATATTACAGTAACAATAGATGTGTCAACCTATATATAGAGAAGAAATTAAAAGGCTTCACCAAGCCACAAATTAAAAAGAATATTAGTTATAGTACATTTGATAATCCATAATTTGAAGAAAAAATAACAATGTGTGAACCCATAAAACTCACAAAAATCATACATTGTCAAAATTCCAGAGACGACATTATTTGAATGGAGTATGGAATGAGATCATGAAAATTATATAAAAATAGTCATCACGGATTTTTAATCCACACTTCAAAGGCTTACAATTGATAAACATTTGATTGCCTAAAAGAATACAATGATACAAAAAAAGATTATGAAAATTTATCACCCAACAAAGTCTAAAGAGGCTTTCAAAGAGAATTGTCATACTGCTAGGTTCTTCTTGATGCCAATTGTAAAACCTCCTTATATACAACATTTGTGGTACAACTCATTTCAGCATCCTTATCACTACCCAATCCACACTCTCTAGAAGGAATACTTTGACTGCATTTGATGATCGGACACGCGAGAAAGCCATGTATAATTGCCCATGACTAAACATCAGTGTCGCCAAGTATAAGCCTAGGATAGACATTGTTTGGCCATGTGCCTTGTTTATCGTCTTGCCAAATGCTAGCCGAATAGGAAATTGCCTTCTTCTTTTATCGAATGGAAGTTTCAAGTTACTGGTAATGAAAGTTACTCTTGGAATGAACATCCTATCTCCAGCATTGGTACAAGTGATAATCTCAACTTCCAATATCTTCATGTGAAACTCTTTGCATATCAGCCGAGTCCCATTGCATAATCCATGTCAAGGATTTAGATTGCGCAACAAAATGAGGGGAGCATTTTGTTTTAAAACTAGCCGATGAGGTGGGTATCGACCACCAAGATCGAGCGTGTTAAGATACTCTACTGAATACAAAAAAGAATCTCTACTTGAGCTCTCTATTGAGTCTACACTTAGATACTCCTTTTCCTCACTGGGCATTGCCTTTAGTGCAGTAGCATTGACTGCATCAACTTCAAGGTTTCAAGGTGCGAGAATAGTGTGGTCTCGAATATACAGTGAATAATCCACAACCCTTGCAAGTCCTGTATACACCCACTCAATCATAGAGTTTGTCCTTAAAAGCATCTTTGATGGGATTGCAACAGTGTCTTCTTTTATACACCTGCTAGTTCCATTTCCAATATCTAACACCCATTGTATGAATTCCTGCTCTATTGAATTATCACCTTCGTGAATAACCCGCATATTCTGTATCAGCTTCAATACCTTGATGCATCTCTAAATCCTTGAGTGGCATAATGTAGCGTTGACAATGTCTTCTCGCCTTGCCTTGGGAATTAGTGGCAAGATCTGTCTAAAATCCCCTCCTAACAACACCACCTTTCCACCAAACAGTTGGTCATTTGACACGATATCTTGCAGCGTCCTGTCCAGTGCCTCAAATGCGAATCGATGAGTCATGGGTGCCTCATCCCATATGATCAACTTTGCTATCTTCAGAACATATGCAAGATGACTGTTAACCTTTATATTACAAATCATCCAAATCCAGTGGTATCTTGTGTTGGGCATCCATTGCTTAGCAACAACACTGCAATCCCAGAAGAAGTGCATGCCAAAGTGACATGCCCCTCCCCATGCAACTGAGAAAGCAAACAATTGTATAGGAAAGTCTTTTCAGATCCTCCTGGACCATCAAGAAAAAACACTACACAACATTTGCATAGACCGTTACCAGAATCTGATCGAATGCAGTCCGTTGACAATGATTTAAGGTACTTTTCATCCATTGACCAAGTCGTGCCTCACTCTCAAAATCAAACATTCTTTCTTCTTGCAATAGAGCATTTGTAGCTGCCAATACACATGATCAATCCAAGGTAGGAAATCCTTGAGTGGCATAATGTAGCGTTGACAATGTCTTCTCGCCTTGCCTTGGGAATAGATGGCAAGATCTGCCTAAAACCCCCCCTAACAACACCACCTTTCCACCAAATAGTTGGTCATTTGAATGATATCTTGTAGCATCCTGTCCAGTGCCTCAAATGTGAATCGATGAGTCATGGGTGCCATTAGGAAAAAAGGGAGCTCATTTTGGGGCCCTGTAAGAAATTCACTATTTTCTCTTTTCTCTCTCTACAAAAGCAAGAAAATATGGATACTTGCGTGAGAAATGTCAGTGTGAAAAGGAATAAATATATTCTTTCACATGCTTTACATTCAATGTTCATATAAGAGCAACACTTTTCTGTGCAGAATTTGGTAATTCTGACACCGCAGACGCGTCCGGAACGGCCCAAAACCCCAAAAACGGCACTGGAAACGCTGGAATCGGACATCCGGAGGCCCGGAAACGGCCAAAAAAGGCCGAAAAGTGGGATTTGCAGCAAAATGCGATCTGGCACCTTTTGAAATTTCAAAAGTGCCATATCGCATTTTGCTGCAAATCGCGTTTTTTGACCTTTTTTGGCTGTTTCCGGGCCTCCGCATGTCCGATTCCAGCGTTTCCAGTGCCGTTCTTGGGGTTTTGGGCCGTTCCGGACGCGTCTACGGTGTCAGAATCATCAAATTCTGCACAGAAAATAGATTTTTAAAGATTCAAATCAGATCACCTAATTAATGTGACATGCTTCTACGAACATATAGTACTATTTCTTTTTCTTATTTTCATCTTCTTTTGTTGAATTTTCAACGTTACGTTGGCCTACTCCTAATTGGTTGAGAGCCTATTTTCTCTCTCTTCTAAAAGGCCCCAAAATGAGCTCCCTTTTTTCCTAATGCTCATCCCATATTATCAACTTTGCTATCTTCAAAACATCTGCAAGATGACTGTTAACCTTTATATTGCAACTCATCCAAATCCAGTGGTATCTTGTGTTGTGCATCCATTGCTTAGCAACAATGCTACAATCCTAGAAGAAGTGCATGCCAAAGTGACATGCCCCTCCCCACGCAAGTGAGAAAGCAAACAATTGTATAGGAAAGTCTTTTCAGATCCTCATGGACCATCAAGAAAAAACACCGTGCCAACATTTGCATAGACTGTTACCAGAATCTAATCGAAGGCAGTCCGTTGACAATGATTTAAGGTACTTTTCATCCGTTGACCAAGTCGTGCCTCACTCTCAAAATCAAACATTCTTTCTTCTTGCAATAGAGCATTTGTAGCTACCAATACACATGATCTATCCAAGGTAGGAAATCTTGGAGATGTTGGCTCACAAAAAATCAAAATTGCAACCAAAAGGTGCCTCGACTGTGTGCTATTTTGATGTAAAATGGCCTCTTGCATGCAGATAAATCATTCCTCGTCACTTTCCAACAACCCTCTAGCTACACATGCTGCCTTGAAAGTAGGGTAAACTTGCCCATCAAAAGTGTGTAAGTCATCAAAACACTTACAACCCTTGCAAATGTTAAGTAGCATATGCATGAAATATAATTCACCAGCAGATGGAGAAATGTTATACATCCGACCAATGCTATTGCCCGCCTTCTTCTAGACCACTTTTTATTGGATTTGTTCCATACCATCTCGCATGGAAAGTCACTGTAAAGCAAATTATCTACATCATGTTGCAATCAGTTGTAAGTGAACCATTCCATGAGGTTGGTCAATCTGTTCTGTTCCCTATCCACCACATTGTGCAAATCGTCATCATCTCTAAATATCACATTATTCAACATTGGAAGATGGACCTGCAACCTTTATACATCTAGCTTTTCATCATGCATATCATACTCATAAATGCGCCAGCATGCTTTTGATGCTAATACATAACGTGCATCTAGGTAACTGTTGATCTCATCAATGCCACAATCGACTGGGTTGTGTAGTTGTCCTTGTCCTTCCACATCGTTTATCTGCATCTTGATGGTTGCTTTGTCATGACCCTTATACACATATTTATATAAATACTTGACTGCAGTAATTGTGGAACAAATTTCAACATTGATATGTGTCTTGTACTTCATAGAGAGGAAAGGATTGAATGGCACGATCCAACGATCATCCACTATACACTCTTTCACCCGTATCTTTCTACCATCATCTCGACGCATGTAGATAGGTTAACCATCGTTACCCACCACAGTAGATTGAGAGAAGGGACATGGATAGTGGTGACTGCATTTGCCATCAAACATGCAAGCAGCAGAGACATTAAGTGCACCGCATGGGCCATGAACATTGCATTATGCGATAATCCCATGCAACTCAGGGAAAAGGGTTTTATTTGGCACTTCTACACATACCAATTGATCATAGTGACCAACTTGAGTAGGTTTGAATGCACCTTCCAAAATCAATAGTATGTGTGAGTGCGGAAGACCTCTGTTTTGAAACCCGATCACACATACATACCCAGCAAGTTTTTCAAACAAATCATGCTTTATAATCAACTGCATCATATTCTTGTGTTTTTGATAGAATACATGGGTTGTCAAATCTGGGCGATCTTGTGCTCTTTGACCTGGCAACAATCCTTTAGATATTTCTGACCATTTTGGGTTGAAGGTGAACGTAATAAACAAATCTGATTTACCCTTTTTTCTCACAATTGCCATTGCATGCTGGTATAACTGGCACATATACTGCGGTCCTCTTGTAAAAGAGGATGGCAACACAACTCATACAGCATTGCCCAGTACATTATGCACCGCATCAGCTACGTTTACCATGTCCATCAATCCTTGATAAAATTATGCATGTAAAGAAGATTGATTGTTGTGTATCCACACTAATCTGGACTCTTCCATGTTAATATATGCATCAACAATATATTGTTATAATAATCTCCCCCCTTGTAGAAGGCACGCACTTGTATCAAGCCTTACCTGCAG